>NW_006289083.1:947430-952398 GCF_000327345.1 Myotis davidii
TCTCTGCTCCATCAGAGTTTTGGCCTCTGTATCTGAATTTATACTCACTTTATAGGGCTTGCAGGGGATGAACTTGCTCTGTTTGCAGGGCTGCACAGTATAGACTTAACTGGGGTCCCACAAGTTTGCAAGATATTGCCCTAGGTTGGAGGAGGAGGTCCTTACATGATTGTGTATATGAACATTGTAAGGGAAAACTGGCCAGAAGCTATTAACTGACAACTATTACTGTGTGAACAGAGGCACAGGCAAGACACACCAGTTGAACAAATTGAAGCTAAGCTCTTAAGGTTATTTGCCAGGCTGATAAGGGCCCTCATTAACTGGGCAACTGATTCTGTGCCAAATATGGAATAAATAGGATAAGGGACCTTCTTCATGTACATACTCTGGGTTCTAATACTTAACTTTAAGACCCAAAGACAATTTGTTAAATAGCTTGAGGAGACTGACAGGCACAGCAGGGAATGTTGGCTTTGTCCTACTGACCATAACCAAAATTTAGGGAATATCAGTAATTTACCTGCTTGGATAAGGCCAAAGAAAGGGTTACCCACTCTATTCAGGTATCTGTTATACATGGTTCCATAGGACCCACGAGACTGGGGCAGTAGGCAGAAATGGCAGGAATTCAGTGGACAAATATATTGGATAGCAAATTTTTTGAGGGATTGAGAATATTGCCAGAACCTAGAAGGATCTCATCTTTACAATGGCTGGTGGGACTAGAAATACTGCAATCTTGTTCTAGTAGAGTCTTTGGCAGGAAAAACAGGCCAGTAACTGGTGGCATTGCCACTTAAATAGAATAGGAGTGCACCCTAAAGGTATAAGACCTCCCTCCATGGTACAGGGAAAAAGGGGTCAGAGGCAAAGGAGGTTTAAGTTAAATGAGAAGAGATGTAAGGAGAGTCTCAGGAGACAAGTATGGAGTTGAGTCCCCTGTCTGAGTGGGGTAAAATCCATCCCCAGGGTATCTGGCTAGTTCCCTGGTCACTGGTAAGGCCACCCTCAGGGCATGGGGTAAAGAAATACATGGGTAACTGAGCCAGGAATTGGATTACACAGTAAAACTGTAAATTCTGGAAGCCCATGCCTAAGAAGGGAGTCTTCTCTAGGCAGTGGAAAGCAACATAGGAGAAGGATTGGGGACATCCATTCTCTCCTACGATTTCCTCTATTTTCCTTCAGATGGGAAACCAAAATTCAATAGCACAAGATTCACCTCTGGGATATATCCGAAAGAATTGGAAAATTTTTGAACCTTAGACCTTAAAAAGAAAAATATTTGTTTCTTTTGTAATACAGCTAAGACCCAATATAAATTAGGAGATGGAAAAGTTTGGCCTGGAAATGGAAGCCTAAATTATAATACAATCTTGCATGGCTTAGACTTATTTTGTTGAAGACAGGGAAAATGGACTAAAATACCATATACGCAGGTCTTCATGGCCCTGAGGAATAACTCCAAAATGTGCTAAAACTGTAAGATAAATCATGCATTTTTACTAGTAGCAGCTATAGCAAAGAAAGAACTAAATCTTGAAGGTGAATGCCTGTTTCCACTGATGGCACCTCAACAACCACTGTCCCCAAACTAGCAAAACCCTATACAAAATCAAACAGTGTGTGTGTGGGGGGAGTGGGGGCAATAAAACAATAAATACCAAAGAAAAACAAAGAATGCCACCTCAACTGTTCCCTTTAAGGGAAGCCCCAGGACAGGGGGGCGGTAATAATAATTCAGGTTTTATTTATCATACGAGACTTAACTAATGGGCATAAAGGACAGGTGAGAGAGTTCTACAGATGGCCCTGGCAAAATTATCCAAGAATGGAAAAAGCTTACCTTAAAGCATGAGTTATCTTAGAGGAATGTTAATCTAATCCTCCAAGAAGCCCTGACCAGGACAGAAAATGATAGCGTTAAGGGAAAGGCAATTGCCTATGCAAATGAGGTCCATATGCAAAATAATAACTATCCACCAGGAACAGAGATCATCCCCTATTCTAATCCTAATGGTGTGAGATGGGCCAGGGATCACATGCTCTTTTACCTCTTGCAGGGAATGAAAGCCTTTCAAAGAAACCTGTTAATTATAACAAACCGGCAGCCATTGACCAAGGTTCCCCCCCAAAATCCCACCTCCTTCATAGGAAGGCTAAGGGAAGCTTTAATTAAATAGACTAATCTGGATCCTAATGATACAACTGAAGCAAATGTGCTGAAAGACAAATTCATGACCTGATTGGCCCTAGATATTAGGAAGAACTTCAAAATTAGGAATGGGACCAGCTACCCCCATGGAAGAGATGTTGAAAGTAATATCTTCGGTATTTTACAAGGGATCAAGAGGAGAGAGGCTTTTAGAAAAGGAAGGATGCAAAAAGAAAAGGTATGCTCAGTTTCTTGCCACCCAACAAGGGCAGAGGCCAATAATTCCACAGAAAGAGAAGCCCAGAAGTGCTCCTTTGGCAAATGCCATAAATGCGGGCAGCCCAGACACTAGAAAAGATGTGCCCTAGGAAAGGGCTTCCTCAAAATCCATGCGCCCTCTGCTGCATGATTGGCCACTGGAAAAGGGATTGTCCCTGAGGCCAGAATTTACTCACACAATGGCCTTGCACTGAAGGGGCCCTATGCTCCAGTCGACTCCCACTGAGAACATTATGATTAAAGGGATAGAGCCAAGAGTAACCCTTAAAGTGACAAGAAGGCTCCTTTTGGACACAGAAGCTGGCTTCTCTGTGCAGACCTCCTATCAAGGGACCTCTCTCTTCCATAGGCAGCATTATACGAGTGGTGGTAGAAAGAAAACCCAAGGGAAATAATTTACACTATCTTTAAATTGCCAATGGGGAGCGACTACTTTGTGCACCAGTTCCCAATAATGACAGAATGTCCCACTCCATTGTCAGGGAAAGATATTTTAAGCAAAGTTAAAACCTTAGTGATTTTTTTCCAACAGACACCAAGAGTCCCATTCCAATTATGACCCTACTTGTTAAATGAAGAGCAGATGAAATAAATAGACATAGACCAGGAGCTTAACCACCATGTCTGGGCCATGGAATAACAGGCTGAGCCCATAGGTCAAAGCTGGCCATGATAAGGCTGAAGGATCCTACATTTTCCAAATAGAGGGCAATAGCCTATAAATCCCAAAGCAAGGGAAGAACTACAAAAGCTTATTACAATATTCCTTGGTCACGAGCTGTTGGTTCCTTGTATTTCCCTTGGTAACACCCCTATCTTACCTATTAGGAAAAATGATGGAACATATAAGCTGGTCCAAGATTTACAAGCTATCAATGGGACTCTCATTCCTATATACCCTGTAGTACAAAATCCATATACAATTTTGGGAAAATTGCCCTCTCAAACTCAATGCTTCTCAATATTGGACTTGAAAGAGACTTTCTATTGTATCCATTGGAACCAAATTACCAATTCTTTCTTGCCTTTGAATGGACAGAACCCAGGGACACAAACAACAGCTTACATGGACAGTTCTTCTCCAAGGGTTCAGAGATGGCCCACACTTATTTGGACAGGCATTGGCAGAGGATTTAAGAGATCTATCACTTGTTGGGGGCAGACAGGTCATCCAATATGTAGATGACTTACTAATCTGTTCTCCTACTGAAGAATTGAGATGCGCCTCTAGTATCATAATAAATCAACATGGTATATTTCTTCCCCCAAAGAAATAGATTCTACATGAATAGATTCCACATTCTATTTAAAACTTTTAAATCTCTTCAATTGACTTCTAAATTCTTAAATCATTAAGATTCAATTACATGTAAGTACATTACATTTAAACACAGGTATGTGCTTATAAATGTTTTTTCTCCTTCAAATAATGATGAGAGGGCAGAATGTAAATGTTTCTGCCCAAATGTGCTGTAAACTTTCACAACAATTTTGTATATTCTTATATTAGTATACACACTTGACGCTTCAGAATGTCAAAGAAAATCTGATAAGAAAATAAGAATCTGATTGCCATGTCATGATTTGCATGCAGTAAAAATCTTTGAGGGAGAATGAAACAATTAAAGGCAGTGGCTTTCAATCTTTTAGAACAGCAACTGTGAACTTCTCCCAGAATACATGACTGAGTCAGGCTGGCTGAGGTGAATCTTCATTCTAATCAAGACACTGTGTTAGGCAGGATAGATAGCTGCTCTAGTATAGGAAGGGGAAGGAGAGAATAGGGGAGTTTATCTCCTCCAATGAACAAAGCAGTCAGCAGTCTTGGGACTTGCCAAGATAAAAATCACTAGATGTTCTTATAAATTCTGGGAAAAGCCATAAGAATACAAAAGGGGGACTTTAAAATCTAATCTGTTGCTCAAGATATCTGGCAGGGGAACCTTAAAACCTATAGGGGCAGAGTATAAAACCCTTGAACCTCCATCAGGAGGGGTGCTCAGACTAGCTGAGTTACCTGCTTATGCTTTATGCCTATTCTTAATAAATTTGCTTGCTTTGCTTCAACACTGCTTTCTGTCACTCACCTGAATTCTTTCTCATGAGAGTGACAAGAGCCAAGGAGATGAAAATCCCCTCCAACTCAGGTGCTCTCCAGTAACCTTTCTGGTACTGTCACTCAGATTGCTGAGTTGCCTGCTTTCACTTTGATGGTGATATAGGAATGCAGTAAGTTGTGTCCCTAGCCAGGGAACTGATTATGTATGAGTATTAGTTTTCTTGGGGAAAGGGGAGGAGCAGTGGCATAAGGAATTAGGCAATTGGAATAAAGTTATGTCTATTGATAGATGTAAAGGAGAGAGATAAGTACGTAGGCTTGCCTAGGGTTCAAAGGAAAGAGGCAATTCCTTCCTCTAGTTTGAGTCTTGAATATCCTTATGCAAGTAAGGGCCTTGTGGAGGTGTCTGGGATTGAATGCTAAAATGTGCAGGGGCCTCATAGGGACTTCCATTTCATTTGTAATTACCTGA
>NW_006289083.1:955436-956898 GCF_000327345.1 Myotis davidii
ATGTTCCTTGTATTTCCCTTGGTAACACCCCTATCTTACCTATTAGGAAAAATGATGGAACATATAAGCTGGTCCAAGATTTACAAGCTATCAATGGGACTCTCATTCCTATATACCCTGTAGTACAAAATCCATATACAATTTTGGGAAAATTGCCCTCTCAAACTCAATGCTTCTCAATATTGGACTTGAAAGAGACTTTCTATTGTATCCATTGGAACCAAATTACCAATTCTTTCTTGCCTTTGAATGGACAGAACCCAGGGACACAAACAACAGCTTACATGGACAGTTCTTCTCCAAGGGTTCAGAGATGGCCCACACTTATTTGGACAGGCATTGGCAGAGGATTTAAGAGATCTATCACTTGTTGGGGGCAGACAGGTCATCCAATATGTAGATGACTTACTAATCTGTTCTCCTACTGAAGAATTGAGATGCAAACATGTAATATAAGCCCTAAGTTTCCCGCTGAGAGAGGATATAATGTTTCTAAAAATAAAGCTCAAGCTCAAATCCTTCAACAAAGAGTAGAATATCTGGGCCTTGTGCTAACTCCTAGGAAAAGAATGCAGTTTTCAGAATGAATCCAGGCTATCCTGCATATTCCGGAACCCACCACCCAAGGATAGTTATGGGCCTTTCTAGGTCTAATAGGATACTTTAGACTATGGATCCCAAGATATGGAGAAAAATCCAGATCCCTTTATGAGACCTTAAAAGAAAGCAATGGGCAGGAAACACCTAATTTACAATGGCAAAAAGGTGAACAAAGGGCCTCGGAAGGCTTTTGAAGGTCTTGACTCAAGCTCCTGCTATGAGTTTGCCAGACTTTGAAAGACCCTTCCAATTATATGTCACTAAATTACAGGGGATTATATTAGGGGTTTTAACAAAGGCCTTGGGCCCAACCAAGAGACCAATTGGCTACTCCTCAAAAGAATTGGATACAGTAGCCCCAGGTCTAGCCCCACTGTCGCAGGGTGATCACAGCAGCTGCTCTGCTCTTAGAGGAAGCTTTTAAAATACTTGTAGGACAAGAAATTACTCTATATACCTCTCATCAAATAGAACCCTTTTTAAATACCAAATGGCCCCACTGGCTTACTAACAATCACATGTTATATTAGGTCATCCAGATTGAAAATCCTCAAGTGAAAATAGAGAATTGCACAGTCCTGAATCCAGCTACCCTAATGCCTGCATCCAATTCAAAAATAGAATATAACTGCTGTGAGGCCATAGATCAAGTCTATGTAAGCAGATCAGACCTCAAAGACCAACCTCTTCTCAATCAAGATGAGGTTGGGTTTTTGGATGGAGGTAGTTTTATGAGAGGAGAGATATGCTATGCTGGATATGCCATTGTCTCCTCACATAAAATAATAGAGGTCCAAGCTTTACCACCTGTAACCTCAGCACAACTGGCAGAATTAAAAGCTCTCACAAGAGCCTTAGAATT
>NW_006289083.1:956910-962249 GCF_000327345.1 Myotis davidii
GAGGGAAAGAAAAGACTGGACATATATACTAACTCTAAATAGGCATTCTTTGTACCGCATGCCCATACAGCTATTTGGAAGGAAAAGGGATATTTAAATGCCAAACAAAGCCACATAAAATATGGGAGATGTATCTTGCAGCTCCTTGAAGGAAGGAAATAGCAGTAATACACTGTCGGGGGCTTCAAAAGGGCACAGATGAGATTACCATCGGAAATAAGTTTGCCAATCACACTGCTAAGACTGCAGCCACAATAAAAATCCCCATATTGGGAGTCTAGATAACCTCAAGAAACTTGTACAACCTTCTACCTCAATACACAAAGGAGGAGATAGACTGGGCTGACAACATGAATATACCAAAGACAAAAGGGGGTGGTATCAGAAGGAGGACCTCATACACCTTCCCCAAAATATTTGATGGAAAATTGTGACTTACATGACTCCTGCCATTTCGGTAGAAACAAATAATGCAATTCTGTTCATACCTATTTACTGGGAAAGGGATACAGAAAACTGTCAGACATATAAGGGGAGGCTGTCCTCTTTGTGCTATAAAAAAATCCTCAGGAGTCAAGACAACCTCCTCCCTTAGTTGAATTCATACAAAGAAGAAGGGCTTACCCAGGGGAGGACTGGCAGCTGGACTTCTCTCAAATGCCTTTATGTCAAGAATTCAAATATCTATTGGTCTTTATAGGCACCTTTACAGGGTGGGTTGATGCGTTTGTCACTCGGTCAGAAAAGGCACAGGAAGAAGCTAAAATATTGTTAAAGAGCTTTGCCATGATTTGGGCTTCCTTGATCTTTGCAAAGTGACAATGGTCCAGCTTTCACTTGGTTTATAAGCCAAAGGGTCAGTGAGTCTGTAGCGTCACCTGGCATTTCTACTCCATCTGGAGGCCTCAGTCATCAGCAAGGTTAAAAGCATAATGCAGACTCTAAAGAGAGCAACAACAAAACTGTGCCAGGAAAAAGAAAAAGAAAAAAAACTGTGCCAGAAGACCCACTGGCTCCAAATGCTCCCAATCACACTACTGAGAATGAGCATAAGTCCATCTCTACTTTTAGGAATAAGTCCATACAAGACCCTTTATGGAAGGCCCTTTCTTAGTGCAGATCTCTTATTAGATGAAGAACTGAATCAGGATGTAAAATTTGTCACCTCCTTGGCTAATTTCCAAACAGCTGTTCAAAAATGTGGATTAGAATCGGTACCTCCAACCATCACAACCCCTTTATGCCAGGAACCCCAGTTCTGATAAAAACTGGAAAGAGGGATCCCCTGTAGCCCAGCTCACCCCTGTCTGGGAAGGATCCTATCTAGTTTTCTTCTCCACCCCCATGGCAGTTAAGTTCCAGGAATAGTCAGTTGGATTCATTATTCTAGTTCACTGGTTCTCAACCTTCCTAATGCTGCAACCCTTTAATACAGTTCCTCATGTTGTGGTGACCCCCAACCATAAAATTATTTTTGTTGCTACTTCATAACTGTAGTTTTGCTACTGTTATGAATCTTAATGTAAATATCTGATATGCAGGATGTATTTTCATTGTTACAAATTGAACATAATTAAAGCATAGTGATTAATCACAAAAACAATATGTAATTATATATGTGTTTTCCGATGGTCTTAGGCGACCCCTGTGAAAGGGTCGTTCGACCCCTGGAGGGGTCGCTACCCACAGGTTGAGAACTGCTGTTCTAGTGTGAAACATTATGATCCAACTGAACAAGGGACAACAAATGGATCTGCAAACCCATAAAAAACCTCTGGCTTCTCTTTAAGAACTCTAGATAAGTAATGATGGGTAACAATGTCTTAAAACTATCTTATTATCCTCCTTTGAATTTTCTTTATAAGACTAGGCCTATGCAGGAGGACTTGTGCACTTTCTTCTGGGTGGAAGTATTTCTTTTGTAAACCTTGATTACATAATCTGAATAATGATAGGACTTCTCACCAAGATAATTCCATGAACTTTCTTCTCCCTGTGACGCTGTCTTAAACCCACAACCAATACTCACATTTTATTAAAACCCTTCAGGCCGCTGTCAAGTTACTAGCTAATAATCCCTACAATCACTCTTGCTGGGTATGAGTGCAGGCACTAGGCCAGTCTGGGGAGGCATGGCCAACTCTCTACAAGCTTGAGCTCAAACTGAGGGATTCATATACTCCTTCTGGATATGAGGACTCACATGTGTCCACTACCAAAAATGGTCTCACTCACCTGTTACAGGGCATAACCAACCACTCTAACACACAACCCATGCTCCTGCTATGCATACCCTCACGTTATTAGAATTTTATTTTCCTTTTTTTCACAGTCCCTAATGACAGTGTTCACTGATCCTTCAACTCTTCATTAAATAAATTAAAAATCTAGTTCTTGGAATTATTTCTCTCCCTTCTTCCTTCCATCTTGATTTTCTCAATACTCAAACACTAAGCAGAGCTCCTGCCCATCCCCAACTAATCACAAGTTTTTGCCTCTTTACACATTATTTTCTTGAATGTGTAACCTTAGCCAACAGCATTTATTTATATGTAGAACACATCAAAACCTGGCCATCAGGCTTGGCTATGTGACTTGCACTGACTAATAAAATGTAAGTTCAAGAATAGTGTGTCCGACCCTGGCCGGTTGCTCAGTGATTAGAGCACTGGCCCTCAAACAGAAGGGTCAACGTTTCGATTCCCAGTCCAGGGCATGTACCTTGGTTGCAGGCTGGATCCTCAGCCCTGGAAGCAAACAGGAGACAACCAGACACATCAGTGTTTCTCTCTCTTCCTTTCCCCAACCTCATTCTCTCTAAAAAAAATAAAATAATAAAAAAATGGATAAACATCTTCAGGTGAGGATTGTAAAAAAAAAAAAAAAAAGAGTAGTGTGTCTCAAATAGGGGTTGCTCCTATTGCTTAATTCCCAAAATGAGGAGGACACAACTGAAACATAGTCAACATGTATTATGAGAAATAAGCTAGTATTGTTGTAAACCACTGAAATTCTGGGATTATCTGTTACCACAGCATAACCTAGAGAAAACTAGTACATTTTTTATAGGTTTATAGTGATAACTAAATAAGATAATGTGGTGAAAAAGGAAGTATTCAATACATGTAAGCTGTTATCTAGTCAGCATCATTTCACAGATATCTCTTTTACTTCTTGGATTCTTCAAGGAACAGAACTATGTGTTTTCTAACTTGTAATTCCTGATATGCCTAGAAGAGTGACAGGTAGCTAATAAATATGTATTAAATGAAGTCAAAGGAAAAGGTAACCTGAAGAGAGCCAGAGTAGGGAAAAGAATAAAGGTTTGGAAGGAGAAGGAAAGAAAGAATGATGACATCACTTTTTATTCAATATTTATTGAACACGTAACTATGAGTCAGGCACAGTGATAAGCCTTAAGCAGACAACTGTGAATGAGGCAATTCTGCCCGTTTTGAAATGGAGAAATAATTGAAAGTAAGCAACAATGATATTTGTCCTCCCAAGTGGAAAAGCACAGTGACTTAAAAACACAAAGAAGGGGTCAAGGAAGTTTTCTAGAGGTTGTGGCCTCAAGTATAAATGTGGGGGGGGGACATCTCAAACAATGTCAAAAATAAAAATAAAATGTAATTTAAATAAAAAAATAAATGGATGGCAGGTATCTTCAGGAAAGGGAATGTGGAGATGGAAAGAATGCTTTAGACAGAGCAAAGGGCTAATGATTATTTCTCAGGGAAAACACACACGCTATCTGCTGTCACCAAAAGGGAGGAAGTAAAACTGTTCTTTAGGAAGTTAGGTAAGATCTGCGGTCCCATTACAGACCAGTCAGGAAGCTGCCTGGAGATGGAGACAGTTTTCTAGGCATTGGTGCTGGCTTACTGGAAAGCATAGCCGCAGGGTGGCATCAACCTTCAGGGCAGGCTGCTTTGCTACATTGGCACTCAGACTGGTTATAGTCACAGGGAAGTGGGCAGGTGCTTGAGACAGAGTAGCTTCTGATGCCAGATGGCTGCACTAAAGCCACCAGGAACTGAAACTGTGACTATTGGCTGGGATGCAGCTGCTGTGGACTCTGATGTTTACGTTTGGAAAAGAAAAGCATGGTAGTAGGAGCTTCTACTGATAAATATGACGAAAGCAGAAGTTTCAAGGCACTCACTGGAGTCCCAGTGACATTAAAGCATGGGTTTGGTGGTGTGGTGTTTTTGTTGTTGTTGTTATGTTGTTATTTTGGGTTCCATACAATATCTGATGGCATTGCTGTTTACCAGTATCAGAATATATGTTAAACACTTCTCTATGTAAACCACCAAATACAGGCATGACTTAAGTGATCTAAGACTATTATTAATTTTGCAAGCACTTCCCTTAGTTTCAAGTGTTTTTACATTCATTAAAAACATCCCACTTGACTGCCATTACAATGTTGTAGATAATGAAAAACCAGTATTCATATTTATATTTATTATTGGGAAAAAAGTTGAGGTTTGAGCAAACTTTGGAACTTGCCTGTTGTCCTAAAGCGAGTACTCCAATGGAATATAATAGGACCCGGCTTATTACTCCTTTGTACGTGCCTCATAGGCAATCTATGTAGAAAACCCAGAAGTAAAAGTAAATTATCCACATGGAAAAACCCTAGTATACATTGAAATTTCCTATCTCCCCAAACAAATTCATTTGTGTGATTCCCAAACCCATTGGCCAAAATTAGTCTATGCTGGTCATTCCAGGGAGAAATGTGTTCTATTCACATTATATCTTCAGAAAGTTATTAATCTATGTCAGCCTTACTTCCCCCTTTTTGAGGTATTGATTTTGCTTGAATATCTACTGCTATGATATATTGCCTTAATTTTATCATTGTAAACCTTTTTTAATATATTTTTATTGACTTCAGAGAGGAAGGGATATGGAAAGAGAGAGAGAAACATCAATGAAGAGATGGGCTGCTTCCTGCATGCCCCCTACTGGGGATCAAGCCTTCTAACGAGGCACTGAACCGTGACTTCTTGGATCATAGGTCTATGCTCAACCACTGAGCCTCGCTGGCCAGGCTATCATTGTAAATTTCAAAGGATGTGTCTATAACGTGATGGCAAACCTTTTGAGCTCGGCGTGTCAGCATTTTGAAAAACCCTAACTTAACTCTGGTGTCATGTCACATATAGAAATTTTTTGATCTTTGCAACCATAGTAAAACAAAGATTTATATTTTTGATATCTACACTAATAAAAGAGAAAAATGTTAATTGGCGTACTACACTACCCTTTTCATTGGCTAATCAGGGCTATATGCAAATTAACTGCCAACTAAGATTGGCAGTTAACTG
>NW_006289083.1:963125-978563 GCF_000327345.1 Myotis davidii
GTCAGTCCTAGGCAAGGGGCCGATCCTGCAATTGGATATTGATGGGGGTCAATGCCTGAGGGTTCCCAGTATGTGAGAGGGGGCAGGCTGGGCTGAGAGACACTCCCCCGCCCCCACACACCCAGTGCACGAATTTCATGCACCGGGCCCCTAGTTTATTTTATATATTTAAATGCCATTTAACAAAGAAAAATCAACCAAAAAAATGAGTTCACGTGTCACCTCTGACACGCATGTTATAGGTTCACCATCCCTGGTTTATAACCTGGTAAGGTTGACAGTCCTTATTCCTTTTGTTTGGAAAATCTTTCTCATCACCCATAAGAAAAAAAAATCACTACATTTCATCATATTATAAGGATATAAATAAAACCAATGGGTTGGTTCCAGGACTTGAAAATAAATGAATATTCTTATGTCCAATCAGTTGAAAAGGTTCCAGATTATGATATAGATGGTAAGCAATTTTTCTATATGCTTCTATTTTTAAATTAAAACCAAGGTCTCCATGAACTGGTGGAAGTCAAAACCAATTCAGTTCTATTGATCTCAAACTGGGAAATGTAAAGTTATGCTCATCTTCTTTATACTAAACTAGTGACCTGTTGCACAAAATCTGTGCACATTAAAAGGGGATTAATTAAAAAATATTTTAATATTGCTATTTGCCCTTTCTCTATAATAAAAGTGTCAGAGATGAAAGAAAATTAGTAAAATGTGTATGACACCTTTCCTCCTGTCAGAGTCTGGGGTGCACTGTGGGACTCAGAGTCAAGTCCCCACACACCCGTGGCGCCTCAAAATCACGCGAGACCCAGACCCAACTGGCCCCACTCCCATTGGGCGAGATCCAGACCTGGCTGGCAAAGCCCTTGTCAAGCCCCACTAGGCAGGGGGCACAGCCTCAGGTCCCCCAGTGCACACTCAGGTCCCCCCGCCGGGCGCCGGGGCAGGTGGTGCAGTCTGAAGGCCCCTGGCCTGGGCCAAGGGGGCATGCCTGGGCGAGGGGACACAGCCTGAGGTCCCCTGTCAAGCCCTGCCTGGTAGGAAGGGTGCAGCCTTAGATCCCCCGGCCCAGCACTGGGGCGGGAGACATAGCCTCAGGTCGCCCAGCCTGGCCAGGGTGGGGGTGTGCCTTGAGGTCCTCCATTAAGCCCTACAGGTGGAGGGCATGGCCTGAAGTCACCTGTCAAGCCTCGTTGGGCAGGGGTTGCGGCCTCGGGTCCCAGGGCCTGATGCCGGGGCAGGGGGTGTGGCCTGAGGTCTCCCGGCCTGGCATGGAGGGCATGGCCTCAGGTGGAGGGCATGGCCTGAGGTTCCCTGGACTGGTGCCAGGGTAGGGACATGGTCTGAGGTCCCCTGTTAAACCCCACCAGGTGGGGGGGTGCCGCCTCAGGACTCTGCTGATTGCTCATTAAGGCTCATTACGAGAACTCAGCCCTCGACTGTGGGCGCAGCTATCTTGTGTTACGGAACCTCTGCCTTTGCTGTGGGTGGAGCCATTTTGACTGTTACAGAGTGCCAGTCAATTTGCATATTCCCACTTTATTAGATAAGACTAGAGGCTCAGTGCATGAAATTTGTACATGGGTAGGGTCCCTAGGCTTGGCAGGCAATCAGGGCCGATCTGTGGGAGAACTGGCAGGGCAATGGAGGGGGTGTCTACTGGCACCTGCCTTGGCTGGTCAGGGGCCTGCAGGCTGGGGGCAGCTGCTCCCTGGTGGTCAGTGTGCATCATAATGACCGGTCATTCCACAGTTTGATCGATTTGCATATTAGTGTTTTATTGTATAGGACTAGTGGCCCGATACATGAAATTCGTGCACGGGGAGGTGGTGTCCCTCAGCCTGGTCTGCACCTCTCTTATCTGGGACCCCTTGGGGGACGTCTGACTGCCACTTTAGGGATCGGGCCTAAACCAACAGTCAGACAACCCTCTCGCAATCCGGGACTGCTGGCTCCTAACTGCTCACCGCCTGCTCGCCCCCAACTGCTCCCACCCCCTCCGCCGACCTGATCATTCCCAACTTCCCACCCCCTGCCAGCCTGCTCGCCCCCAACTGCCTCCCCTGTCTGCCTGCCCACCCTGCCAGGGCTCTGTGATCAATGCTGCACAGACAGAGGCCCAGGCCACCCAGTTGGGGCTCTGGGATCAATGGCAGAGCAAAGGCAGGTGTTTCCCATCTGGCCTGGACTCTGCTATTAATCCCTGCCCACAGGGAGACCCTGCCCACCCTGCTGGGACTCTGGGATCAATGGCAGAGCAGAGGCAGGCATTTCCCACCAGGCCTGGGCTCCCCATTGATCCCCACCCACAGGGAGGCCCTTCCCACCAGGCCTGGGCTCCCCATTAATCCCCACCCACAGGGAGGCTCTGCCCACCCTGGGGCTCTGGGATCAATGGCAGAGCAGAGGGAGGCCCTTCCCCCCCGGCCTGGGCTCGGAGGCCCTGCTCACCCTGCTGGGATCAATGGCAGAGCAGAGGCAGGTGTTTCCCACCCGGCCTGCGTGTGCTCCGCCGTTAATCCCCAGAAGGTTGTCTGGAAGGTCCCCTGGTCTATTAGCATATTACCCTTTAATTAGTATAGATAAGTGCTTTTCAGATAAAACAAAGTCTATACCTCATAGAAATTAGGCGAATAGTATAGCAGGCGCCATATGAAACTTTTTAAATGCAGCTCTAAGTTGACTTTGTGTAGATTTACTTTTCCTTTACCCATATAGGCATTTCAATTAGAGTCATCATTAAATAGAACCTTCATTTAGACCTGGGTCAAATATATGTAAAGTAAATGTAATTTCCTTGTTCTGACCAACTGATAAGTCTTAAAATTAAGTAATTTACCCAAGATTTTGTTGCTAGTAAGTGACAGATAAAAATTTTAACCCATATCTCTTGAAATCCATGGCTCCTATTACAAAAACAGTAGAGGTTTACAGTATAGTTGTTTCTGCAACCATTTTTTATTCACTTTGGAATGATTTATTTTGGAGCACAAAAATAGTCTCTATTAATACTTGGTCAAGCCCTGGTTGTGTGGCTTAGTTTATTGGAGTGGCATCCATACACCAAAAGGTTGCAGGTTTTATTCCTGGTCAGGACACATACCTAGCATGTGGGTTTGATCCCAGTTGGGGTGTGTACAGGAGGCAACTGATGGATGTGCTTCTCACATCAATGTCTTTCTCTCTGTGTTTCTTTTTTTCTCTTCCTTCCTCTCTCTAAACATATCCTTGGCTGAGGATTAAGGAAATAGAAAGAAATTTTGGTCAAACTTTTTATATCAACAGCTACAGTAGAGACAAAGAACACAGGTAATCCTAAGCAATGTATAAGTCTTTAACAATAATTTAACTTCAGAGTACAAAATTCTCTGCTCCACGAAAAGACTTGCATTACAATGTTTTACTTAGTCTCATACTAAAACATGTATCAGTTTTATTAAAACTTAGGTTACATTATACCTCCTAATCACATACCAGTGCCAATATTCATAATATGCCCTTAAGAGAAATGTTATGCAAAATTTATATTGTCTTTTCAGAGCTCAAAGAGGGTAACTGTCATTTCCAACTATCAAAATTGCTCAATGATTTCTAATATTAAATCAAAGTGGTAATTGAAAACATATATATATATATATACATATATATATATATATATTCATATTTAATATTTCTAGGCTGTGTTCCTTACTCTTCAGCTCCAATGCCTTAAAATAAGCCTTCTTCACTTATTATCTGTATCACTAACCTTATCACTCTCAAATCTTTACTCCACATGCTCTCATTAGACTGTCATTTTTCTGCTTTATAGCCTTTACTAGTGTTCACAGTTTTCTAAATAAAGAAAAAAACCCTCAGCCTCAACTTCTAAGCCTCTGTACTTTCTTTAACCCCAGGTTCATCTGCTATATTTATAAAACTAATTATAGGACCCCAGGACCAGCTCGCCCTAGGAACCCCTCCTGCCCCTTACTGGTACAACTGAGCACACTCATACTCAAAGCTTTGCTCAAGCATTACTCCGTCCCTCATCTGATTAGATGCTGTCCTGTGTGTTCTCTCTACATCCTCTATCAATCATTATCTATGCTGAAATCCATATTCTGCATGACACCTGGCATATAAAAACAGTCCATGCTTGCCCTTGAGTTCTAGACTCGACCTGAGCTTGCCCAGACCAAGTCTCCAGCCTTATCTACCTGGCAACATTCTTCTTCCTGCCCACGATGACACCTGCCATAATTTGGGGGCAAGGACAGAAAACCTGAGCTCTTTCTCAGCTTTAACATATTCTCTCCCTTCTGTCTCAAGTGCCCTTGTCCCCACCTGGTTCACCTCCAGGTCTCATCTTATATGACACTTCCTCAGAGAGTCATTCCCCTCAGCTATTTTTAAGAAATTTCACCTCTGATTCCCTCTCACAGCATATTTTGCCTTTCTTTCATAGCATTTATCACGGTTTATAATCATGTACTTATTTACATGACTATTTGTTTAATGACTGTCTCTACGTGCTCCATAAATTCCATAGGATCCAAGGCTATGTTGGTTTTGTCCAATACTCTAGACTTGCACAGTGAATGATAGAGAGCGGGGTTCAGAAATGTTGAGTTTAAAGCCTCTTTTACTAAGCATCACTCATCTTGAGAAATCAAGACTTTATCTGACTTTGTAACACCAAAGAATTGTATAGTTCAGAACTGTTGAAAGTAGTTTCTCACTAAATATTATATCAATGAATGGGGCAATTTTAAAAGATGAATCAAAAACCATAGTATTAAATTATGATGAACAGCATTACCTTTCTTTGATTACCTAGGCATCCTGAAGGACCTTGTATGTCTTTAGACTTACATTGTAAGGAGAAATATGATCATGCTGTCATATTCCCTTCAGGAATGAAGACTCATTCCCCCTACTGGTGACAGTGTTGCAAGATGACCAACCTTGTGAGCTCCCTTTGGGGATTGCCTCAGCTGAAGAAAACCACTGTGTTCAGGGCTCACCTCTTTCCACGCACAGTTAGCATTCATTTGTCTAAAGGTTCATCCCCTTCACCCCAGCTTGGAACAACATTGAAGATCCATCCTACTTCCAGAGCACTCCATAGCATCCACAGAGTCTGGATAATCACTCAACTTCTCCCTCTACCCAATCCTTCACTTCTATAGGCGTTGATCTCAAGTGCCATCTCTAATAAATGCCCTACATGCTGAACTCCATCTCAGAGTCTGCTTCACAGTAAACCCATCTGAGACAAGAAAAAACATTAGCAATCTCTGTGGATAAAAGTGGTAGATAAAGAACATGTGGCACATCAGTGTTATGGAAATGTATATATAATATTATTATTAAAGCATATTAGAAGAATACCAGGTGATTTTTTCAATAGCATTATATTAATACCATTCTTGATTAGTTTGAGCTGAGTGAATGTTAACAGATATATTGGTATTATTGTCCAGGTTTCTTTTTATTTAATACTAGAGGTCTAATACACAAAATTCGTGCACTGGTAGGGTCCCTGGCCTGGCAGGCGATCAGGGCTGATTGGGGCCTTCCTTCTGCTAGTGGCTGGTGCCTTCCTTTCCCACTTCTAGCTGCCAGCTGAGGCCTTCCTTCATTCCATGCTGCCCTGTGGTGGTCAGCGCATGTTATAGTGAGCAATTGAACTCCCAGTCTCCTGGTCGAACTCCCCAGGGGAAACTTTGCATATTAGCCTTTTATAGATAGATTAAGCATAGGTCTGTATTTGCTTGGAGAACAAATACTTTGTTGAAAATGGTTTTATGACAAGGGAGGAAATGATAGAGAGTAAATATGCCATATTTGTGCCAAGCCAAAGTGATTTGTGTTTACCTTTCCAAAAAATGGAAGGTCATCCTTATAAAGTCATTGCTTCAGACAGTAAATGTTGTAGTATCAAGATGTAACTAGTTTCAGAATAAGGAAGTGTAGATAAAAAGCAAGATGAAATGGAATTATAGATAAAATACATATATTTTCTGGAAAGAAATCTATACTGTCAGATGTCTGAATATTAAAAAGAGAGCCAAACATCAAAACAAGCCATATGCACCTCTGCTCCGTATAAGTCTGAAAATAAATTACTGTGAGAGCACTAAAGGAATCGGGGACATCCAGAACATCTGCTCCATTTGTTGCAGCGAAGTCAATGTGGCTATCTTCATGTCTTAAGTACATGGGACAGCCCAGTATTAGGAATAAAACACATTTCTAAGATTATTTTCTATTTGGATAAAAAGGACAAAACCAATATTTACTCAGAATTTACCATGTTCTAGGGACTAAGCTAGTTGATTTATCCCTTTGTTCATCTATTCCATAGAGCAACTTGCCAGGTAGGTTCTATTATCCCCATTTGACAAATGAAACAGAAATATTAAGTAACTGTTTCTGGTCACAGAGCAAGGCAGCTCTTATTGTCCTTTGTCAAGATAGGTAAAAATCCTTTTACTAGCTTCCAATCAAGAGTATAGAATAGAATGACCTCAAGATCTTTTAAAAATGATAACTATTGGACCTCACCTCTTAAAGATTCTAACTTAAATAGGGTGGATCTTCATATACAGAGTTTAAAAGTTCTGTAGGTGATTCTAATGTGTGACTGTTCTGGATCATCTCAGTAGCTGTTCTCATACACTCCCCCTCAGTCAGAGCAGATGACCTTTCTCATTTCACAAGGAAAGTAGAAGCCATCAAATAGGCACTTCCTGAACCTGTCACCAAGAAGACTTATATACTTAGCTCTATCCATATGTCCATTGCCAGCGACGTAAGAAAGGTAGAGAATTTTTATGAGTTTATTTGAGCCAAACTGATGACAACTGCCAGGAAGCAAAATCTCAACGGATTAAGATTTTGCTCTTGGAGGATGACAGTCTTGCAGCTTATTTTACACATTAGAATCAAAGGATGAGACATAAGGAGATAGTGGGCCTAAGCCGGCCTAAGCCCAGGAAGCAGGCCTAAGCCGGCAGGTGAACAACCCCTGACGGGTCCTTAGCGTTGCTGCGGAGGCAGGAGAGGCTCCCGCCACCACCACTGCACTTGCCAGCCATGAACCCGGCTTTTGGGTGAGCAGTGCTCCCACTATGGGAGCGCACTGACCACCAGGGGGCAGCTCCTGCATTGAGCATCTGCCTCCGGTGGTCAGTATGTGTCATAACAACCGGTTGTTCCACTGTTCGGTCAATTTGTATATTGGCCTTTTATTATATAGGATATCATCATCTCTTTATTCCCTAATTTCCACCTGTCCCCTCCCTGTCAACTCATTCCCATTAACACATTTAAATGCTCAGATTTCTCCTGTCTTTTAAAGCAAAATCAAAAGACCTTTTCTTTGATCCACATCTGCCTTTAGGCTATTCTATCTATACCCATCACAGCCAAACTTCTTCACCAAGTTAACCATAATGAATGGCAACATTTTCTCCCATTCATGTCTGAGTCTGATTTCTACCCCAACACTCAATAAAAGTTACTCTCACCCAAATCATAAATGTCACTTTTCATTCGATGCCTCACATCTCTTACCAGCATTTGACCCTTAATATTTTTTTTTCAATTGATTTCCTTCTCTGCAACAGTGCACTTTTGTGGGATTTCCTCCTCTAATCGCAGGGTCCTTTTCACTCACATTGCAGGCTCCGGTCTCACACGTTGCTGTTCCTCTGGTGCTGTGCAGGGCCTTGTGCTTCTCTCACTCTGTGTATTACATGGACCTGAATCCCACACACACACCATTATGGGAAGTAAACCACAAATTTTGGTGCTGAGGGGAAAAGAATCTTGCCATCCCAAAATATCTCTTTGGTATAAGGATTATCTTGAGCTGGTTGTTTTGAAGAAACTGCACACACAGTAGAAGTCACCCTTTTACTTTTATAGGATGCTTCATCATTTGAGAGTGTGCCTTCCTGTCTATACCAGGAAGAGAATGATGACTCTAAGTTTCTAGAAACTTTTTATCAGTGGAGGAAGCAGTGACTTAACGCTATATAACAACTTTACCCTTGTACTGTGCTTTTTCTGGTTATGTCCCATAACTGACTCCCCACCCCCAACATCTTCTTTTGTCTTTAGCTAAAGATGGTACTGAAGGCAAAGATTGTATTTAAGGTGATGGCTTCACTTATCCAGGGGAGTTACTCAGTTTTATTGGGTATCTCCCATGTATACAGGAGGTATACATGTTATTAAACTTGTATGTTGTTCTCCTGTTCGTCTGTCTTTTTATTATAGGGGTGTCTCAGCCAAGAATATAGAAGGGTAGAGGGCAAATAATTTTCCTACCACATAATTCCCTGTTTTATTTTCTCTGAACTGTGGATTTATATATCCTATCATATACAGTGGGGCCTTGACTTACGAGTTTAATTCGTTTCGTGACAGAGCTCGTAACTCAAATTACTCGTATGTCAAATCAAAAAGTGAACGAGTGAGACACGTGATGCTGGGCTGATCTTGTGGCATTCACTGTGACGTTCACTGCTCCAACTAGCTGTGGGGTATCTGAAGCTGGCTCGTAACCCGAATTTTAGCTTGCAACTTAAAACAAAAAATCGGCCGAGAGATGGCTCGTATCTCAAAAAACTCATTAGTCGGGACACTCGTAAGTCAAGGCCCCACTGTATTACATATCTCCAAAGCTATCTAAACTTATGTCCAAAAATGAACTCATAGTCTTCTTCACAAACTTTCTTATCATCCATTGTTCCCCATGGCAATGAAAAGTGTCATCCTTTAGCTCCATATCAGAAATATAACTACATTCGTGAAGCCTCTCTACCCCTTTAAGAAAATAAGCCAAATACTAAATCCTCTTAATTCTCAAGTAATCTCTCCCGGCATCATCCTCACTGTCATGCCTCTAGTCTGGCTACCATTATCTCGTATCTAGATTACCACTCCTAACTGTTCCCTCTGTTTCTGACTTTGTTCCCTCTACAAGAGTTTACATATGGCAGTCATGGCAGGTTTCCTTAATAAAACCCTCTAATAACTCCACTCTGCCTCAGAATAAAGTTCAAAGTTACCTATTTAGCTTAGAAGGTCTTTTCATGGACTGATAACCCCCTTCTAGAATCATTTTGTGTAATTTTCTTCTTCACATTCAAAGAAACTTCCATAATAAACTTCTTAAAGTTCCTTGAACTTATCATGCTTTTTTTTTTCTAGCTTATATAGCTTGACCCGGGATCTTTTCTCTGCCTAGAATGTTCTCTCTTTCCTCCCTTCCCTAAACTCTTAACCCATATAGACAACACTCATCTTTCAGGTGATAGTGCAACAGCAGGTGCTCAGACTTTGGACTCATCCCCTGTTTGAATCAGATCTCCATCATTTCTTAGTGTGAACCTAATACAGTTAAACCTCACTAATTCATCTCATATTTGAAACAGAAATATTCATCTCATAAACTATGTAAACGTAAAGTAAAATAATGCCTGTAAAGTGGTTGGCACACTGCCTGGCACATTCTATATAATAAAAGGCCGAACAGCGGAACAACCGAATAACCGGTCACGGTGACATGCACTGACCACCAGGTGCCCGCAGAACATGGCGAGTGTCGGCAGCAGGTGAAGGAGTGTGGAACATGGCAGGTGTCGGCCACAGTGGGATGGTCGAGCAGAAGAGTGGGGCCACCAGACCAAGGAGAGGCACCAGTCACTCTCATCGGGACAAGCCTCTGGTGGTTACTGAAAATTCTTTGATCCCATGTGCTGCAGTCCTGCCCGGTGCTCACACCCGCTGCCGGCGCTCAGCACCAGCCCTGATCACTCAACACTGTCAGCAGGTGCAAGCAGCAGCTTCCAGACCCAATTGCCCCTCAGAGCTCTTCACCTCCCCCCTGCTCCTGAGGGGTGATCAGGGCCTGCAGCTGACTCTCGCACCTGCTGTTAGTGAAGGCCTTGTTCGCACCCATTGCTGGCATCAGAGCTGCCACTTGCACCCACTGCCGGTGCTGGCCCTGCTCGTACCTGCAGCTGGCACCTGAGCCACTGCTCGCACTGCTGCCAGCACCCAGCGCCAGTCCCAATTGCTCGGCACCATCAGTGGATGCAAGTGGTGGCTGCTGGCCTCGATTGCCCTGAGGGCTTCTCCACCTTCCCTTGCTCCTGAGGGGAGATTGGGGAAGCAGCCACCACTCATACCCGCTGATGGCACCGGCCCTGCTTGTACTCGCTGCTGATGCCGGCCTCAATTGCTCCGCACTGTCAGCAAGTGCAGGGTCGGTGCTGTCAGCATGTGGGAGTGGTGGCAGCAGAGCCAGGGCTGCCGGCAGACAGGGGACAGGGAACTGGGGACTGGGGACCCCGGTGGGAGGAGCCAGGTGGGGGAATGGAGCATGGGCCAAGACCTGCCCCTGTGCCCACCGCAGCCTCAGGGTCCACAGTTCTTTTCAAGGTACATGAATTCGTGCACTGGGCCCCTCGTATTAATCATAATAGCATTATTCACATGCTCCTAGAAGCCTTCACTAACCCCAGAAATGTTTTTGTTCAATATTCAAAGTGCTCTCAACATGCCCTCTACTGCCCCTGTCATTGTCCCCATTCCATGGAATGACTAAGTTTTTTATTTTTTTCTGTATCCTCCACTATATGGAAGTTCAATGAGGGTCAGAACCATGTCCATTTTGTTTAATATTGAATTTCTGACATCTGGCACTGAGATCAGCCTCTTAATAGCACCAGATAGTTCAATAAAGGAGCAAGGACGTCAGAATTAGGAAGAAAGCCTCCCCAACTGCATGAGCTGTGTGCTTTCCAAAGCACCATGCTACTTCCTGCAAAAATGATAACCATTATGTGTGAGTGTGAATTAACCACTCAGGAATAATCTTTAAAATTAATTTTAAATTTTCTTTTTAATTTGAGATGTTAGTGATTATCATGAGCATTTTAAAAAATGTGAAGGATAAATAATTCCATATAAATATTTGGAACACTAAATATTTTTATTTGAAGAATTCTAATATATTCTCAAATATTGGTCTCATATCAATAATTTCAACAGTGATCTATACTGCCCACTTTGCTTTGTGAAACTTGCAGAAGCTTACTGATCCAGTTATAAAGTCATCACAAATTTTGGTTTGAAATCCACCTTAAATATAACACAGATCCTTTTACTTAAATCTTTTTTTTTTGGTCTTTTCATCTTTACTTTACTTTTTCAATTACAATTGACATTAACTATCTATATATAAAAAAGCCTAAGTGACCGTTACAACCAAATGACCAGTTGACCAGTCGCTATGATGCACACTGATCACCAGGGGGCAGATGCTCAATGCAGGAGCTGACCCCTGGTGGTCAGTGCACTCCCACAGCCAACTTCCTGTGGCCCTTCCTGCCAGCTGGCCAGCCTCCTGGGATCCCTCCCCCTGGCTGGCTGGTCCTCCATAGGCCTAGATCACCGGCCAGATTTAGGGATCCCACCCATGCATGAATTTGTGCACCAGGCTTCTAGTTATTTTATTAGTTTCAGGTGTACAGCATAGTGGTTTACAAAGTGATTTCCCCTGACAAGTCTAGTGCCCATCTGGCACCATACACAGTTATTACAATATTATTGACTATATTGCCTATGCTGTACTTTATTTCCTTGTAACTATTTGGTACCTAAACAGTCAATGGACCCTATAACAAATAAATAAGCTGCCTGTATTTTGGATTGTAATTTGGAAAATGTTTGTATAGTTTGACCTTGTATTCATACCTCTGAGAATTTACTTTAAGAAATATTATCAAAAAGGAAAAAAGTCAAACAAATCAAGATATTCACTGAAGTACATCTGAAAATACAGGGAAAAATAGAGGGGAAAAAACTAGAAAGTGCACTCAAAATGAAAAAGCAGTTGAGTGTATTATGACAGATCATGCATAGCCCTTAAAATTAACATTATGCCTATATAAGCATTTTATGTTGCTAAAAATATCAAATAAAAAGCATATTTTAGATATAGTGATTTCAATTATGTGGAAGCAATAAATTCATATTTAGGAATAGATGAGAATGTGGATAAGCAATAATTTATTAGTCGCATAATTATAAAAAATCACTTTTTTATTTTTCCCTTTATTGATTAAGATATTACAAATGTGTCCTTATCCCCCCCAATGTCCCCTCATCCACCCAATCCTGCCCTCACCCTCACCCCCCTGTTGTCCACATCAATCGCTTATGCTTATATGCATGCATACAAGTCCTTTGGTTGATCTCTCCCCCTCTCCCCCACCCTCCCCTACCTTCCCTCTTAGTTTTGAGCATCTGACTGATGCTTCTCTGTCTCTACATCTGTTTTTGTTCATCGGTTTATGTTGTTCATTATAATCCACAAATGAGTGAGATCATGTGATATTTATGTTTCTCTGACTGACTTATTTCGCTTAACAGAATGCTCTCCAGCTCCATCCATGCTATTAAATAGTCACTTTTTAATAAATTCTGTGAAATACACATTTTTGTTATACACATTTTATACATCCATTTTTTTAAGTTCCCCAAGTATAAAAAATTCAGTCTTACAAGTTTTCTGTCCTGGAAGAAAATTGCTTGTAAACCTGGTGTCCAGTAGAAAAAAAATAAGTTTTCTAAAAACCACATTTTGGACTATTTTTAAATAAAATAATCATCTCTGCATCTCATGTTTAAACCATAGACTTTAGTTAGAAAGGCTGATTTCAATTCCAGTTCACTTTACCTTGTGAATTATTCAGCCACAGGTTTTTATAGGGCTTGAGAACTATTTATGTTTTTTGATTTTGTGAAAAAGGAAGAATCTGTAGGACAGTAGGTAAAAGGCACAGTGTTCTCAGTTTCTTACATCTCAGTCATTATTATATACAGTTCATTTAATGGAATCATTTTTGTTTTTATTAATTTTTAATTAAATCTTTATTGTTCAGATTATTACAGTTGTTCCTCTTTTTCCCCCATAGCTCTCGTTCCCACCCCACTCTCTGCCCTTACCCCTCCCATTGTCCTCATCCATAGGTGTACGATTTTTGTCCAGTCTCTTCCTGCACCCCCACCCTCCTTTCCCCCCAAGAATTGTCAATCCACTCCCTTTCTATGCCCCTGATTCTATTATATTCACCAGTTTATTCTATTCATCAGATTTTTTATTCACTTGATTTTTAGATTCACTTGTTGATAGATATGTATTTGTTGTTCATAATTTGCATCTTTATCTTTTTCTTCTTCTTCCTCTTCTAAAAGAATACCTTTCAGCATTTCATATAATGCTGGTTTGGTGGTGATGAACTCCTTTAGCTTTTCCTTAACTGTGAAGCTCTTTATCTGACCTTCAGTTCTGAATGATAGCTTTGCTGGATGAAGTAATCTTGGTTGTAGGTTCTTGGTATTCATCACTTTTAATATTTCTTGCCACTCCCTTCTGGCCTGCAAAGTTTCTGTTGAGAAATCAGCTGACAGTCGTATGGGTACTCCCTTGTAGGTAACTGAGTTTCTTTCTCTCGCTGCTCTTAAGAGTCTCTCTTTGTCTTTTGCTCTTGGCATTTTAATTATGATGTGTCTTGATGTGGTCCTCTTTGGATTCCTTCTGTTTGGAGTTCTCTGTGCTTCCTGGACTTGTAAGTCTATTTCTTTCACCAGGTAGGGGAAGTTTTCTGTCATTATTTCTTCAAATAGGTTTTCAATATCTTGCCCTCTCTCTTCTTCTGGTACCCCTATAATTCTGATGTTGGTACGCTTGAAGTTGTCCCAGAGGCTCCGTACACTATCTTCATACTTTTGGAATTTCTTTTGTTTTTTTTTCTTTTTCGGTTGGGTATGTTTTGTTTCTTTGTATTTATCTTGTTTCTTGGGATCCTCTTGTCTTCTGTTGGATCTCTGTAAATTATTCTTTATTTCAGTCAGTGTATGTTTAATTTCTAGTTGGTCCTTTTTCATGTCCTTCATGGTCTCATTATACTTAATGAGAGACTCATTAAATTTATCGGCGGTTTCCACAAAATTCTTGAAAAACCTTATAAACGTGGCCTTGAATTCTATATCCAATCGTTTGCTTTCCTCTATTTCTGCCAATCGTGACCTGTTTCTCTGTCTCCGCATTTTGGCTGCTTCCCTGTGTTGCTAGAGAGGCTTTGTGTGCTAGGTGTCCTGTAGGGCCCAGTGGCTCAGCCTCCCCAGTGGCCTGAGCATTGTGGGCCTTTTATTGATAGGTTTAGGGCTCCCTGACCTAGCTGCAGCTTGTTTGGCAACTTTTAACCTGAGCAAGGACAGGCTATTCATATTCAAAATACACTGCACACAGGTTGGGTGAGGCTGCAAATTGGATGAGGTGGGGTCTCAGGGACTCACCGGGGCTGAGCAAACAGAAATGGCTGTCAGTCAGCTCTGTGACCAGGAAGGTCCCAGCACAGGAACAATGACTGCTGTGAGCACCTCCTCTGAAAGCAAGTTACCCGCAAGTTCCGTCCAATGCCAGACAGTCCAGTTTCTCCTCATAGGAGTCTGGGTCCCCAGAGACTTGCCGGGAACTGGAGTTCAGAGCATTAGGGAGCTTGAGACTCTCCCCAGATTGAAAAAGACAACCGTGTCCTCAGTTGCCCACCTTTTCCATGTGCGCCTCCGTACCTCTGCACTTTACTTCTGCACCTCCTCTGAGTCTCAGTGTGCTTTTCTCTTTCCTTCTAGTTGTAGAATTTCCACTCAGCCAGCTTTCCTGTGGTTCTGGATGGTTTCAGTTTTGTCTTTTAGTTGTATTTTTGAAGTTGTTGTGGGAGGCAGCAATTTCCGGTGTTTACCTATGCCACCATCTTGGTTTCTCCTAATGGAATCATTTTTAAAAGAGGCCATTAATATGAATGAAGCTTGAATTTAAGGACATATTCTGAAGCCATATCACAGCTCCTCATTTACTAAACCGTGTGACCCTGGGCAAGTTACTTAACTTCTCTGTGCTCAAAATTGCTCTTCTGGATTATTATTATGGGTTATAATAATGTCTACTCAATAGAGTGGTTATAAGCATTAAATATGTTTAGAGATGGAAAGCATTTAGAACAGTAACAGACACATAGTAAATAACATAAATATTATTATTATTATTATTATCACTCAAATTTAATCACAACCTGGATTTACACAAACCTTTTTCTTACTCAAAATATCACAACAGCCCAGCCAGCATGGCTCAGTGGTTGAGCATTGACCTGTGAACCAGGAGGTCAAGGTTTGATTCCCAGTCAGGGCACAAGCCTGGGTTGTGGGCTCAATCTCCAGTGTGGGGAGTATAGGAGGTAGCCGATCAATCAAAGATTCTCTCTCCTCATTGATGTTTCTATTTCTCTCTCTCCCTTCCTCTCTGATATCAATAAAAATATATAAAGAAAGAAAGAAGGACCACAGGGTGGTGGGGAAGATAGAGTA
>NW_006289083.1:978877-979888 GCF_000327345.1 Myotis davidii
CTGCAAGGGAAGCCCTGGGTGTCAGAGAAAAGCCAGTGCCGGCAGCTGGAGGAAGGAAGGCCTACTCTTGCATGAATTTTGTGCATCGGGCCTCAAGTATATATATAAAACAACATACATAAAAAGAGATCAATTTTATGCTGCTTTCTTAATAAAAAGACTTTTTTTTAGGAAAACAGCATAAAATTTATCATGGTGTCAAAACAAAGTGACTTTCAATAGATGATTGGATAAAGAAGATGTGGTACATATATACAATGAAATACTACGTAGCCATGAGAAAAGATAAAATATGGTCTTTTGCGACAACATGGATAGATCTTCAGAATATCATACTAAGCCAAATAAGTCAGACAGAAAAAGTTAAGAACTATATGATTTCACTCATATGTGAAACCATAGCAACAAATGAACAAACAAGAAAAACAAAAACTCATAGACATGGACAACAGAATGATGGTTACCAGAAGGAAAAGGCGTAGGGGACAGTCAAGTACGTGGTGATGGAAGAAGATTTAACTTTGGGTGGTGGGCACACAATGAAATATACAGATAATGTATCATAAAATTATATACTTGAAACCTATATACTACAATCTTATTAACCAATGTCACCCCAGTAAGTGTAATTTGAAAAATGGGATGGAGCTCCAGCTGTGTAGCTCAGTTCCTGGTCTGGGCACATACCCTGACTGCTGGTTCTATCCCTGCTCAGGGTGCATCCAGGAGGCAGCCTCTCGATGGCTCTCTCTCACATAGATGTTCCTGTCCCTCTCTCTCCCTTCCTCTCTGTAAAATCAATAAACAAATCCTTGGAGGAGGATTTTTTAAAAAATGGGATGGGTACCTACATTATAAATTTTAGATAGAACTAAACGATACACATAACAGAATTCAATGCAATATGATAAATTTATTATTGCCTAAAGTTTATTTTATACATTTTTAAATTTAACTTTATTGTTAAAAGTATTCCAGATGTTCCCCTGTATCCCCCCCCCCCCCCCCACC
>NW_006289083.1:979982-1005165 GCF_000327345.1 Myotis davidii
GCTAATTAGACCGGATGCATCCTTTTGGACATCCTCCCAGATGACCTTTCTAATGGACCCGGGGCTGGAGGGAAGTCAGCTAGGGTCCCGGGTGCTGGAGGGAAGCCAGTGCCGGCAGCTGGGGGAAGGAAGGCCTACTCTTGCACAAATTTTTGTGCATCGGGCCTCTAGTATGCATATAAGTTCTCTGGTTAATCGCTTCCCCATCCTGCCTTCCTTCTGAGGTTCATCAGTCTGCTCCATGCTTCTGTATCTCTGGATCTATTTTGTTCATGAGTTTATTTTGTTCATTAGATTCCACACATAAGTGAGATCATGTGATACTTGTCTTTCTTTGACTGGCTTATTTCGCTTAGCATAATACTCTCCAGGTCCCTCTATGCTCTCTCAGCTGCATAGCATTCCACGGTGTAAAAAAACCACTGTGTTTTTATCCACTCACCTACTTATGGGCACTTGGGCTGCCAATAATACATCTGATAAAGGAATAATGTGCAAAATATATAAGGAACTCATACAACTTAACAAAAGGAAGACAAATAATCCAATTAATGAATAGGCAAGGGACCTAAATAGACACTTGTCCAAAGCAGGCATACAGAAGGCTAAGAAACATATGAAAAATACGCTCAATGTTACTAGTCAGCAGAGAGATGCAAATCAAAATGAAAATGAGGTACCATCTCACACCTGTCAGAATGGCTACCATCAACAAATGACAAGTGCTGACGAGGACGTAGAGAAAGGGAACCCTTGTGCACTGCTGGTGGGAAAGCAGACTGATGCAGCCATATGAAATTAAGTCAGGAATGCAGACTGGTGTAGCCACTGTAGAAAACAGTATCGAGTAACCTCAAAAAATTAAAAATTGAACTTTCATTTAACCCAGAGCTCCCACTTCTAAGAATATATCCTAAGAAGCCTGAAATACCAATCAGAAATAATATATGCACCCCTATGTTCATAGCAGCACGATTTACAATAGCTAAGATCTCACCTACATTTTATATGACTTGGCACAGTACCTAACACAGAACAGATAGTTTACAGATAATAAAAAAAAAATTAAAGCAGGTCTAATTATGCAAAAATAGTTTCTGAAGGGGACATGAATTTAATTTCTAAAAATAACCTCAACAGACCAAATTTCATGAGTTGTCATTATCCTCCCATGGTTCCTCCCAGACCGGCCAATTTCTTGCAGTCCCTCCCCAGCGTCTAAAATATTTCTTCTAATTAATTTCCTTTCAATGTTCATGAATCTGTGCACCAGGTCTCTAGTCCTTTACATATTAAATCTATTCTGATGCCAGAGTGCAAACACCTTTCTACAAGAATATAAAAAAATATCCTAGAGAGCACGCTGGTCATTAACTGAAATCTGTCTTCACAGAAAACAACTAACTCCCCAAAATAATGGTCCTTGAAATCAGAAGTGTTAATTTTTATAACCCTGCAGCTCAAAATTTCAGAAACAAAAATGCCCATAAGTGCTGATTTTCTGTCAAGAAAATAGCCATGTCTTTTATTACCTTCCAGAGGTAGGTTTTATCTAATGCAGTATGGGTAATATCCAATACCATGGAAAGTACTCATTTTAAAAGGATAAATAGACACCTTATTCAAGACATAGCCTAAGAGAATAAAGTGCCAACACTAAACCTACTGACAAAAAATACAGACGATAGCAAATCTTCATTTAAAAAATTGCCTATTTTTAAATTCTCACTGAGCAAGTGAGAGGAAGCAGGATAAATGGGAGCATTTTCAAGCTGCTGAGGGAATAAGGCTTGCCAGTAAAGGAGGATAATTTCTTACAGCATGGTGTCTTATTACTACATCTGATCTTTTCATGGTAATGTCGTATTTTCAAGTACTTTGTTCCCCCTAGACTCAAAAACTAAAACAAAAATATCCTCCTAATGATATAACTTGAATTTTAGCAAAAAGATAACAAAACATTAAACATATTATTAAAAGCAGCAATATATAAGCATAACTGGAAAGAAAATATATGAAACCACAAAGCAGTCTAATTTGACCTCACTGAATACAAATAAAGAAGATAGCTTGTGTGGGTTTCAGGGTTTGTATCAATCATCAGAGCAAAATCTGCTAAAACTGTTACAAGGTTAGAGATAGCTACATCGATTGAAGAAATCTAATGTCCAGGAATAAACATTAATAAATAAATATATACATGTGTAAACCCAACAACTACGAACAATTTTTATAAGTTTAAGTACTTATAAGGTATAAAGCATCCTATGTGTTGCACATGCATTTTCTTATTTCAATCTACAAAACAACTTTATGGAACCTAGTATTATATCTGCACTTTATACATAAGTGAACAGTGCCTCATTAAACCTACCTATACATATAAATGTGTATAAAGCAGGTCCTTGAATAACACCATTTGATTTCACATCCTTTCTGAGGAAAAAAAGTATTGATTCCCAGCAGATGCCAACTGTCTGTGAAATGCATGTTCTCCCAGGTGTGGGTTTTCTCCAGGTATTCCAGCTTCCTCCCACATCACAAAGATGTGCACTCGAGGTGAATTGGCATGTGTCCCTGTGATGGAAGGGCATCCTGTCCAGGGTGAGTTCTCACCTTGAGCCTGAGCTGCTGGGACAGGCTCGGGCCACCCAAGACCTTGGATTGGAATAAGGGAGTTGAAAAGTAATCTTTCTAGTTTTTATCAATATTTCCCAAATGTATGTATTGTTCACTTCATTTTAATGTTCAGTATGAGAAGTCTTTGTGGTCTTCTAAGTTTGGTAATGTTTTTGTGACTGGAAATATTTCATAGGAACTTAACCCTTTACTTTATAGGCCAATTATCAATTAACCTACAGTAGAATTGGTTTTCATTATACAACTCTTTGTTTAAAGTCTCGGTTTCAAAGAATGTATAGATGACATTAAATGAGGACTTACTGTGCAGAGTTGAATGACTTTCCCAAGCTCACCCAGCTGGGTAGGGGTACAAACTGGATTCAAATCCAAGTAAAATTAATCTAAAACTTCTAACTCCATCCAGTTCTGTCTGTGATTAAGATGCCTATAGTTTAAAATTTGATATACAGCATTTTAATTTTATGAATACACGATTTAAATTTGGCAATAAATTATTTAAAATAACTAACTCTCATAAATGTAAATAAAAGGAATTTGAAATATCAAAATATTTTTTTTGTTAATCCTCAACTCAAGATTACATTGTCATTGACTTTTAGAGAGAGTGGAAGGGAGGGAGGAAGAGGGAACAGGAGAGAGAGAGGGGGAGAGAGAGAGAGAGAGAGAGAGAGAGAGAGAGAGAGAGAGAGAAAAGTACCTCTGGAATAATTCAGACAAATGGTCACCTAAAATAACTAGTATAAAGCTTATTTTTAAACAATATTAATATCACTGTAAAGACCTTAAAAGAAGAATTTTTGAAGGTTAAGAATTCCCAAGAATGATCACACCACTCTTACCTCTAAGAAAGAAAAATTCTGTATATTTTAAATGTCTGTAGCACTGCACTAAAATTTTCTCCTGTAGTATACTATGTGAAATATAAACCCGTGTGAAGTCATCATAAAAAATGTTATCCAAATTTGACTGGGAGTTTTGGATAGGGCAGAATGTCAGAGTTCTGATGTGATATATATATATAATAAATACTAGCTGTTCTCATTTCATCGTTCTTCCTGAGTGAAATATCATGCTAATTGCAAAGCTCTGTTCCCTCACTGCCTTTGGCGAGGCAAACAGCAACGTGCTCAGATTAAATGTCCATGTGGTTACCCACGGAGATGGAATGACACAACTGATTCTTTTGCTTACTATCTCTTTTGTCATCATTATTCTCAATCAAATCTTGCCAGGCTTTGAACATGTGATTATGGTCTTGAGACTGTTGTAACACAGTTAAAGAACCTGGCCTAATGATGCCTAGCACAAAGAATTCAAATGAAGCCCCTGGCATCCAGAGACAGAAATACTCAGTAGTGTTAGTGCCAATAGATCTGTTTGTATCCACAAAGTACGCCTCTGCTTATGGATGTGTGTGCAGACACATAATTTACAGACATTAAAGTAGAATCCATTTTGCAGATAAAATAATTCACAATACATTTATATTGAGCAATAGGAGTGAGGAGCAGAGAAGATTCATAGGAAGATAATTAAAAATCCAATTGTGGTCTGAGAGAGCTTAGTAACAAAAAGTACCTACAATGATTCTTAGCACCTTAAACAAAACTTTCTGTGCGTTCTTGAAGATGGCATTGAGTCTAAAACAAACATTTATCAAATGCCTACCACGTGTGAAGCTCTTGGGTACCTGCATCCCCAATGCTAGATAAAGGTGCAGGAATAAAAGATCTGCCAAACTATTTCACCCTCAGATTTATTTAGCCTAATACTGCAAAATCACTCAGGCTAAAATTAGTAAGGTGGGCTTGGTCTCCATTTTTTTTCTCTCACAACTAAAACCAGCCGAATAACCAATCCTGTTACCCCATACTTTCAAAACAGGTAATAGAATAATGAATATTCTCATCATCTTTATTCTAGTCCAAAACACACCATCTTTCTCTTTTTAACTGTGGCAAATGCCTTCCAATGAGCCTCTGTCAGCCAGCTTCAATCCTTTCTAGTCTACTCTACACCCAGCAAGTAGACTGATCCTTTTAAAACCTATGACAGATGCCATAGCCGGTTTTGCTCAGTGGTTAGAGTGTCATCCCACAGACTGAAGGGTCCATTTCAGTCAAGGGCATAGACCTTGGTTGCAGGCTTGATCCCTGGTGCCGGATGGAGTACACGTGGGAGGCAACCAATCAATGTCTCTCTCTCACATTGATGTTTCTCTCTCTGTCTCTCCCCCTCCCTTCCACTTTCTCTAAAAGTCAATGGAAAAATATCATCTGGTAAAGATTAACAAAAATAAATAAACAAATAAGTAAAGCCCATGCCAGATGATCTCACATCTCTATTCAGACCCTCTGGTCCCCACTACATTCAGTCAGAATATATTCAAATATATTTAATGGTGTTTACTAAAGACTCTTTAGTCTGTCTTTAGTGCATTTAATAATCTCCAATGCTTACATGATCAGTGCCTGGTTAACTCTCTGTTCTTACCTTCTATTACTTTCTCTATTACTTGGAGTTCCTTGGTGTTCCTTTAACATACTAGGGACAATTCCACATCAGGGTCATGGCACTCAGAGTTCCCTCAGCCTGGAATGCTATGTCTTAGCTTCCTGACATAATTAAGGATTTGGATGAAATGTCAGGATAGGAAAGTCTTCTCTGGTTATTGTACTTTAGACAGTATCCCCATGCCATTGTACTTTGTCTTCAAATCTTAATTTATATTCTTTGTAGCACTGTTACCACCAAATATAATACACACAGTCATGTGCCTCTTCAGTCAACAACAGACTGCATAAAACTTGGTGTCCCCATAAGTTTATGGAGCTGAAAAATTCTTACTGCCTGTGACATCCTAGCCATCGTGACAATTTGCTGCAAAACAATGTATCATGCTATGCAGGCTGCAGCCTCATTAGCCTTTTGTCTACTTAGCCTATGTGTCTTGATTGCATCACTTCTCTTGTGCTTGATTTAATCTGGGCTGTTTTATAAATTTGGTGTAGCCTAAGTGTTTATAAAGTCTACAGTAGTGTATAGGAATGTCCTAGGCCTTCACATTCACTCACCACTCATCCAGAGCAACTTCCAATCCCTACACAGATATATCCTTTTTTATCTTTTTCTTTTTTTAGAGGGAGAAACATCGATGCAAGAGAGAAACATTGATCAGTTTCTCTTCCTCCCCCAAACAAGCCCCAACCAGGGATTGAACCCACAAACTAAGTATGTGCCCTGACCAGGAATTGAACCTGCCACCTTTTCATGTACGGGACAATGTTCCAACCCACTGAGTCCCACTGGCCAGGGTCTTTTTTTATCTTTAATACCGTATTTTTACTGTATCTTTCCTATCTGTGGAAATATTTAGAAACAAATGCTGACCACTGTAGAACACTTGCCCACAGTATTCAGTACAGTAACATGCTATAAAGATTGTAGCCTAGGAGCAATAGTTTATACTATGTAGCCTAGATGTGTAACAGGCTTTACAATCTAGGTTTATGTAAATGCATTTTATAACTTTAACAGAATAACAAAAATTGCTTGAAGATTTCCTTTTAAAATTATTCATGGTCTCCAGCCTATTTTGTATTTTTCACCTCAAACCACTGCAAATTTGAATTCTACTCAACTATATTGTGCCTCCTCTCATTAGGGTCATACATAACCTCTTTAATATTGAATTAAAATTTTATTTTTTGTTCTTCTATTTAAAACTTTTATGGTATTTCGCATTGCTTACTGTTTTGTTTTCTTGTGCCTTTTCCAGTTCAACTTCTACCATTGTCACTGCTGTTTCTCAGTCCCATTTAAGGACCCCTCCACCATCACCAATCCATTAAGACTCCATGTAACTTTTTTTTCTCAGTAGAAACACTGTGCCTAGACAATCTGATACCTACATAGGTTTGACTCCCAAACACCCTTAATTGACTCTTCCATTCTGACTCCTTGAGAAGTGAAACCCCTAGAAGCCAACCACTTGGGAGTCACTTCTTCCTAACCATGCATACCTAGTTTTTAACTGCTATAGGTCATTTCTTCTAATTGCCTCTTCAATGAGTCCTCCCTAATTTAACATTGGAACAAATATGAAAATTCATGTCCTTATTATTTCTTACCAGGTTTATTTAAATTTGTGTTCTTCTTGTCTCCAGTTATACCCTAATAGTCTTCCATATGGCTGCCTTTTATGTTATTGTAGCTGCTATTGTGTTAAGATAAAACTAACTCTGTCATATTACTTGCTAAATTTCTGAGAAAGACTTCCTATGTCCTTCCAGAATGCTTGTAGATCAATTTTTAGCATCTAATCTAATAAAAGAGAAACATGCATATTGACCTCACCTCTGCTACACCCCAAGCCAAGCCCACCAGCCAATCAGAGCGACTATATGCAAATTAAGGCAACCAAGATGGCGGCCAGCAGCCACAGAGCTGGAGCAAGCAGGAGGCTTGGTTGCCCTGGCAATGGAGGAAGCCAAGCTTCCCACCTGCTCTGGCCGGCCCTGGGCTCTGCTCAAGGCTACGAAGTTTCAATTATAAAAGATAAATAAATCCCAGATACCTGCTTCCAGCCAGCCTCCACTGGGAGCTTGGGTGGCTGGGGGCTGTCGCCAGCCTGCCAACAGCCATCAGCCCCTCACCCAGGCTGGTCAGGCACCCCCAGTGGGGACCCCCACCCTGGAGGGGTTGTGGCCAGCCTGCAAACAGCCATCAACCACTCACCCAGGCTGGCCAGGCACTCCAGCGGGAACCCCCACCCTGAAGGAGGTGGGGCCAGTCTGAAAACCACCCTCAGCCCCTCACCCAGTCTGGCCAGGCACCCTAGCAGGACCCCCACCATGATCCAGGACATCCTTCAGGGCAAACCAGCTGGCCCCCACCCATGCACCAGGCCTCTATCCTATATAATAAAAGGGTAATATGCAAATTGACCCTAACAGCAGAACGACTGGGAGTGACTGGACACTAGACACACACTGACCACCAGGGAGCAGAAGCTCAGTGTAGGAGCTGCCCCCTGGTGGTCAGTGCACTCCCACAGGGGGAGCTCTGCTCAGCCACAAGCCAGGCTGACGGCTGCCAGCACAGCGGTGGTGGTGGGAGCCTCTCCCGCCTCCTCAGCAGTGCTAAGGATGTCTGACTGCAGTTTAGGCCTGCTCCCCACTGGCAAGTGGACATCCCCCAAGGGCTCCCAGGCTGCCAGAGGGATGTCTGGCTGCCAGCTTAGGCCCAATCCTCCGGGAAGCAGGCCTACGCCAGCAGGTGGTCATCCCCCGAGGGGTCCCAGACTACGAGAGGGCACAGGCCAGGCTGAGGGATCCCCCCCAAGTGCACAAACTTTTGTGCACCAGGCCTCTAATATCATATAAAGCCCCACATCATAAAGGCCCCACCCTAATTTTATACCCCTTGCCTGCTCTCTTACCCACCTACATCTATCTCAGTGATGGCGAACCTTTTGAGCTCAGCGTGTCAGCATTTGAAAAACCCTAACTTAACTCTGGTGCCATGTCACATATAGAAACTTTTTGATATTTGCAACCATAGTAAAACAAAGACTTAAATTTTTGATATTTATTTTATATATTTAAATGCCATTTAACAAAGAAAAATCAACCCAAAAAATGGGTTTGCCATCACTGGTCTATCTACTCTCCAGTAGTTATTCCACTTATAGTCCTCTAAGGGCTGACTTAGTGCACATGCTCATCCCTCTGCCTGACATATACTCTCCCCCTCAGTATTCCTGATGCTTTTATGAAGACTTGCTCAAACATCATTTCTTCTAAGAAGCCTTTCTGTGCATTTCTTCCACTGCACATATCACATAAGATCATAGCATACACCCAACAGAGGCAGGAGCACCACTTCTCTGGTTTACAGAACTGAATATAACCTGCACCTAGAAAGTACATATCACATACTTATTAAATAAACAATTTTGCAATTATTTATTTACTTTTCTGTCTCTCTTACTCAAGTCATCTTATGATTCCTGAGGTATGAAACATAGTAGGCATTCATTTTTTGGGGGTTTTAATTCAACAAAAAATTACAAATATATTTAGCACCTATGCATATGTATGTATCCAATGCAAATTAAGTATGTCTAATCTTGAAATACTCGGAGTCTAGCCAAGGAGTCCATAGTTTAATCAGAAATACAAATCATTACCTGGTCTAAAGAATAAAACAGGTCCCTTCACCAAATATATACCAAGTCTGATTCCAAAGCACGATCAATTACTTCCTTACTTATATTATCAACTCAGACAACTCTGGGGGTTTGAAATCTCTGTTTCAATGAATGCTTCTAAAGATGTGTCACCATTTCTACTTACTTGATTCTAAATGCAATTATGAATATGAAAAGTAGTCTAATGAAAATAATATAATAAGGGGCCAACTATTAGAGAAAAGGGGAAGAGAACCTCGAGTGGAGGAAAGCAATATCAAAATAAAGTATTATTTGAATATAGAGCTGAATGATGACTAAGAGTTCAAAGGTCCAGACCAAAGATAACAATAGATCAATAGAAAGATTGATAAGCAGTGACTATCCTCTAATGAGTTGTTATTTGTCATCATAAGGATTTAAACTTCTTGCAAAACAATCTAGGCTGAACATTGTGATAACCCTATAAACTGATATGAATTAATTAGAAAGCTTTAGTGTAATACTTCATTCCCATGTAACAACTTTAGCTAAGGCTCACAAATGTTTTATACACAAAATGCCATTTCAGAAGTATATAAATTCATTTACCAATCCATTAGTCTACCCAACTTATTTGAAAGAAAGGAGAAGCAAGGACAAGAGGGAAGAGAGAAGAGAGAGAAAACAATCAGTACAAATTGTGGTTGAGAACAAGCTAGAGCCCAAAGAGGGTAAAGAATGGAGGTAGGGTGTCACACATTTAATTCTTATTCCAACTGTTACTGGAAATTAGGAAAAAGTTTGAACTGGGGGAAAATCAAGAGGGCCCCAGCTCCTCTCCTAAGAGGAACTTGTTCTCACAGATTTGAACTGTTTTATGAACAGAGAATGGACTCTAGAGACAGAACCTTGGGTCTGCCACTTAAATATCTCAGGGACCTTAGGCAGTTTGTTCATTTCTCCCTACTCAGTTCCCTTACCAGTGAAGTGGGGATATTGTGGCACTTATCTTATTAGAATACTCTGAGAATTAAATAAATCAGTAAGTACAGTATAACGACATGTGTTAAATAAACATGTATGCATTTTTATATAAGAACTAGAGGCCCGGTGCACAAAATTCATGCATGGGTGGGGTCCCTAGGCCTGCTGGCAATCAGGGCCAATTGGAGCCAGGCCGATCAGGGCTGGGCTGGGCACGGAAGGTATAGACGTCGGTTCCCTGCTTCCCAACCTCCTCCTTTCCTCACCACACCAACACCACATCAGTGGGCAGCAGGCTGATTGGGGCCTTCTGGCTAGGGGGAGGGACAGGACACAGGAGGTTGGCCAGTGGCCCCAAGGAGGGAGCCAGCCCTCGGCCCCCCTGGGAAAGAGGCTGTGTCCGCCACCACCCACTCCCAGTTTCCCATCCCAGCCTGGGGTCCAACCCTAATCAGGCGATCAGGGCCTGCCAGCTGGAGGGAGGGATCACAAGAGGTTGGCCAGACAGGGGAAGTTGGCTGTGGGAGCTCACTGACCATCACTCCTGCATTGATCATCTGCCCCCTGGTGGTCAGTGCGCATCATAGTAACTGGTCATTCCATTGTTATGGTCACTTAGGCTTTTATATATAGAGAGGCCCGGTGCATGAAATTTGTGCATGGGGGGTCCCTTAGCCCAGCCTGCACCCTCTCCAATCCAGGAACCCTTGGGGGATGTCTGACTGCCAGGCCTAAACTGATCCTGGGGATTGGGCCTAAACCAGCAGACGGACATCCCTCTCCCAATCCTGGACGGTTGGCTCCTAATTGCTCACCTGCCTGCCTGACTGGTAGCTCCTAACTGCCCCCCGCCACCAGCTTGGTCACCCTTTACTGCCCCCCCTGCCAGCCTAATCGCCCCCAATTGACCCCCAGCCTGCCTGATTGCCGCCAACTGCACCCCCCTGCTGGCCTGGCTGCCCCTAATTGCCCCACTGCCAGCCTGGTTGCCTCTTACTGCCCCCCTATCAACCTGGTCACCCCCACCTACCCCCCTCTGCCAGCCTGGTCACCTCTAACTTTCTCCGCCTGCTGGTCTGGTCACCCCCAACTGCCCCTCTTTCTAGCCTGGTCACCCCTCATGGCCCACCCCCCGCCTGCCTGGTCACCCCACACAGCCTGTTTGTTCAGTCATTTGGTCATCCCTCACGCACCCCCCTGCTGGCCTGGTTGCCCCACACAGCCTGCTTCTTCAGTCATTTGGTCGTCTCTCACTAACCCCCCTGCCAGCCTGGTTGTAGGCAGCCATCTTGTGAGGGTGTGAGGGTTAATTTGCATATTACCTCTATTTTATAGGATATGAACACAAAAGCACAACTTTCCAACAGATGAGAAATAGTTGAGAACCTACATCTAGCAGCCATTCTAAAGGAAGGCTTGGAGAGAGCTTTAGCTCTCATTTTCTCACCACCACATATATCTGAGTAAAAATCAACATATTCTCAACCTCCCACACATTGCCAGGCAAACACAGCTTCATATCCTTCTTTCCAAAAAATGGTGTTCCTAAGCCCACATCATACACAATTCCTAAATATCTACATTATATCATAGACATTGTATTCCATATTCCCAATTTTGTTAACTAAAATAGCTTTGTAAATTTAACCTCCAGAAGACTTCTATTTGCGGTAAATTATTTGCATATTCATCAGATTACTTCTTAATAATATATTTAAAAATACAATAATGGTTTATTTTGTTATGAGTTCAGACTGTTGAGACAGACTGTCTGGTTTCAAAGCCCAGCTATTATTTACTAGTTATGGAACTTGGACTTAACCTGTCTTTCCCTCATTTCCTCATATATAAAACAAGGATTACAATATGTTCCTTGGAATTTTCCTGGCAAATAGTAAGCACTATGTGAACTTTCACTATATTCAGATGAAGCACAATGACTATATTCCTTCCCTTTGCTGATGAGAAATCATACTCTATTCTTAAAGGAATAACCAAATATATAGTGAATTCTCTGCATGTTCCTTTATTTTAAATTCTGTTCATGAAGAAAAAAAAGGAAAATATTTTAAAGTACTACATTATACCATTTTAATCATATGTCTATCAAAAGTTGAAAAGATATTTAATGAGCAGACTATTTTAGCATCTTGGGTACTTCTTGTCAATCATTATAAAAATGACGCGAAATCACTAACATTCACCACTTTTAGATATGCATATGCAAACCACTGATTTAGCTATGCTGTAGGGAGACTGATGATGTAAATATGAAATAGCAATTTCTACCCAATAATTCCACAATACTCACCTCTTAGAAGTAGTTTATTATGCAAGGGATTAGAATCATAGTTATTGAAATAAAACCTTGCATCTCTTTATCAGCAGCCATTCAAAATATGGGAAAGCAAACAGGTACCAACTGTTAGCATACCTGATGGAAGCTCGTAATCTCTCTTTAAAAGCTCTGCTGTGTACATAAAAAATCAGGAATTCACAATTTGACTGGCAGTTTTTTATAAAAGAATAATCTTTTTTTTATTAGGATAACAAAAATGTTTTTACTTTCTGTTTTACCCACAAAGATAAACTTGAGGAAAAGCAGTGCTAAAATGAAAATGAAATGGTTTAGATTCTCTACTTTTCATTATTTAAATGGCAAAAAAGAAGTTGTGAGGGAAACTGATTAAAGAGTCTTTTTTTAAAAAATAGAGTAATTGCTAAAAGTTCATTACCAGGCACTGTCCTTGTTGGGCATAATTTCTGTAGTGAAAAGGAGAAAATGAGCCATTAAAAGGTTATTCAGTGGATCGTAGTATAAAGCAGGCCAGTTTTCTCATAGCCAATTTTAAATTACTTTATTAGAGCATCCATACACATTCAATAAAAATTATAGTGGTGTTTGAATATGAAAACAATCATTTTAGTCTCTAGAATATAGAATCTGGCTGCAATGGGCGCATAATGTCTCTCCCCAAAGATGTCCACATTCTAATCCCTAAAACTTGTGAATCTTACTATACATAACAAAAGGAACTTTTGACCATATAATTAATTGAAATATCTTGAGATATAAAGAATATCCTAGATTATTTTCCATTGAAGGGATCCCATGAAATCATAAGGGTTCTGATAAGACTGAAGCAGGAGACTGTCAGAGTAGAAGATGACTTGAAGATGTACTATCCTGATTTCAGAGGTGGTAAAAGGGGCCATGAGCCAAAGAATATAGGTGGCCTCTAGAAGCTAGAAAAGCAAGGCAACAGATTCTCCCCTACAGGCTCCAGAAAGAATTCAGCCTATAGATACTTAAATTGATTTTAGCCCATTGATTTTGAGGCTTGATCCCCAGTGTGGGGCATGCAGGAGGCAGCCGATCAATGATTCTCTTTCATCATTGATGTTCCTCTCTCTCTCTCCCGCTCCCTTCTACTCTGAAATCAATAAAAAATATATATATTTTTAAAGAGGATAAGTAATATAATCCAATTTATGTTTTTAAAAACCATGCAGGCTTGCCTGGCAGGCGTGACTCAGTGGTGGAGCATGGACCGATGAACTAAGAGATCAAGATCAATCCCAGGTCAGGGCACAGGCCTGGGTTGCAGGATTTATCCTCAGTGGGTGGCATGTAGGAGGCAACCAATCAATGATTCTCTTTCATCAGTGATGTTTCTATCTCTCTCTCCCTCTCTTTTCCTCTCTGAAATCAATACAAATATATTAAAAAATAAATAAAATTATGCAGACTTAATCTGAGAAAGACAAATATCACATGATCTCATTTATTTGTGGAATCTAATGAGCAGAATGAATTGACCAATAAAATAAGACCCGAAGCATGGATACATGGGACAGACTGACATACCTCAATGTGGGGTTGGAGGGGATGAGAAGGGATAAACCAAAGAACTTATATACTTACTAGATGCCTGGTGCATGAAATTTGTGCACTCAGGGGGGCGGGGGGCCTCAGCTCAACCTGTGCCCTCTCACATTCCAGGAGCCCTCGGCGGATGTCTGACTGACGGCTTAGGCCCATCAGCTGGACATCCTTAGAACTGCTGCGGAGGCAGGAGAGGCTCCCACAACCACTGCTGAGTTTGCCAGCATGTGCCCGGCTTCTGGTGAGCAGCGCTCTCCCTGTGGGAGCACACTGACTACCAGAGGGCAGATTTTATGTTGAGCGTCTGCCCCCTGGTGGTCAGTGCACATCATAGCGAGCAATCATTCCACGAGCTCTCTGACATCCCCCGAGGGGTCTCAGATTGAGAGAGGGCACAGGCCAGGCCAAGGGACCCCACTGGTGCACAATCAGGGTCGGGGAAGGATGTAGAAGGTTGGCCAGTGGGGAGGGGCTGTGGGAGTGTTCCAGAGTGTGTCCGGCCCATCTCGCTCACTCCCAATCAGCTGGATTCCAAGAGCAAGCTAACCAACCAGTAGAAGCATCTGTCCCCTGGTGGTCAGTGCACGTCATAGTGAGCAGTTGAATGGCCTTAGCATATCATTAGCATATTACACTTTGATTGGTTGAATGGCCAACTGGATGACCAGACACTTAGCATATTAGGTTTTTATTATATAGGATAGGCACAGCCCATGGACATGGGCAATAGCATAATGAAGAAAAGAAGGAGGGGTGTAGGGGTTGGGAGGATTGGAGTAAAGGGGAGAAGGGAGATATCTGTAATACTATCAACAATAAAAAGTATATTTAAAAAGTTATGCAGGCTTGATGTATGGATGTGTGTATGGAGGGATATGAAGCAAGTGAAGGACTTTGTCAGAGAGGAAGTGGGGAAACTAGTTAAGCAACTACTGCAACTTTAGAGACAAAATATAAAAATGGCATGGACCAGGTGGTGGCAGTAGTACATCGGAGACATGCTTTTCAGGACTAGTCCACAATAAACACGATAGACAGGCTATACGGGCATAAAAGAGAAAGCCGGGTCACATATGGCTTCCAGGTGAATGACAGGAACAGCTGTGACCCTTAATGAGAAGGGGAAGGCAAAGAGAAAGATTTAGGCAATGATCAAGTCCAGCTTTTGACATATTAATTTTGATATCTTTGAGCAATCTAAGGGGAAACGTGAAAGAGACAGATTACATATATATATTATTTTGGAGCTCAGAACAAAGATCTGGTAAGGAGCACAAGTTTGAAAGTCATCAGATAGAGATGAAACTCAAACTGTCTAAGGCCAGAGGGTTCAGAGTAAGCAAAAAAAAAAAAAAAAAAAAAAGAGGGACAAGGATAGCACCTGAGAATCTCAACTATCCGGTGATTAAGGAGAAAATGGAGAACTTGGAAAAGGTACAGAGAAGTGTTATCTATGAAATAGATTTCTTTGTTATTTTCCTTTACAATAAAGTACTATTGGAACATCTCAATTTCTTCTGGAATAAGAAGGATCATAAACTGAAAACTTAAATATGGCCAATATTTTTCTCATATATTATTTCTGAGAACAAAAGTTCTATATAAACATAATAAATTATTCACAGAAAACCTGAACTTTAATAATATATATATAAACTAATAACAGTATCAGATGACACATAAATGTTTTTAAATTTTATATAAACAAGATGCATTCCAATGGTGGAAAACTCACAAAGTAATTTTGCTTTATCTGCAAATATTAATTTATTTAATATTTGAAATATTTAAAAAATAGTTATAATTGTATTCATGTGTAATAAACTTATAAAATTACATTAAAATTGTTTTTAGATTATGTAATTAATTCTTGGGGGAAAACAAGTCCTATAAAACATCAGCAATGGCTAATGGAGGATGAGTTAGAAAGTAGTACCTATATACACCTGAAACTATTACAAAATAATATTGAATGTAAACTGCAATTCTCCAGTAATTGATCACTGATAGTAGAAAGATAACATCTTTAATTTTTTTTTCAAAAAAGGAAAAATGAATAAGGACTATAACTCAGACTCAGAAATCAGGATCTCCAAATCCCCAAAGATATGGCATGTGTGGCAAAAAAATCTTATCATACCACATGGAGTAATTGGAAGTCTGAGCCAGATTTAGCCTGCAGGAGGTACTGCCTCACAAATCATCTTCTCCCCATTTTCTTTCAATAACCAATTCATGGAGCCACTGGTGGGTACGAGCCATATCCTGGCAGATCTTCAATATCTAGCAAGAATCTTAGATGGACAAAAACAGACAAACAAACAAAAAACCTTTCACCTTTAGGAGACTGAAATTGCCACAGTTAAGTTCCTTCAGAAAAAAAAATTATTTTCTATAGAACATGAGTAATACAAGAAATACAAACAAGACAGTAGCAACATATTTCCAAGGAGAATAGACTTTATCAAAGAAATACTCTGGAGGCAACAGTTCTTTGCTTAGATTTGCTGAGATGAGTGCCTGATATTGCTTGAGCTTCACATAATTTTATCTGTCTTCCCCAGATGAACTGAAATGATATACCAGAGGAAGCTGTTTGCAATGCCTCAAGTGCTTGAGAACTTGGGTTAAATAATGATTACAAGTAGTATAGAATTAGATGATTATTACTGGGGACTACCCATGCACTTGAGGAAGAAAGTGGAAGGTTAACATCTATTTATTACTGTAGTTGGCAGAATATTAACCTCCCCCCACAGATGCCCACATCCTAGTCCCCAGAAACTGTGAATATAATAGGTTGCATGGCAAAGAGGAACTAAGTTTGCAGATGTTCCAAGGTTGCTAATTAGCTGACCTTACAGAAGAGAATATCCTGGATTATCAGGATGGGTCTGCTGTATTCATAAGGTCCTTGACAGTGGAAGAGGGCAGCAGTGGAGGAGAGTCAGGGGGAGATGTGAGTGCAGAAGGCACAGAGGAATGCAACCTTGCTGGTTTTGGAGATGAAAAAAAATGGGCCATGAGTCAATATATGTGGGGAGCCTCTAGTAACTAAGAACAAGGAAATGGATTCTCCCTGAGAGCTTGCAGAAGTTAACACAGCTCTGTTGACCCGATTGTAGCCTAGTGAGACCCATGTCAAGCTTCTGAACTACAGTGCTATAAAAGAATTGTCTTAATGTATCTTCTTTATTGAAAGTACTACAGATGTCCCCTTTTCTTGCCATTGACCCCCATCTATCCCACACCCGCCTCTCTCAGGCCTTCACCCCACTATTGTCTCTGTCCATGGGCTACACATATATGCATTTAAATTATTTGGTTAATCTCTCCACACCCACTCCACAACCCCTACCTGCCTTCTGAAATTCCTGTCTGTTCCAAGCTTCTATGTCTCTGGGTCTATTTTGTTCATAAATTTATTTTGTTCATTAGATTCCACATATGAGTGAGATCATGTGATACTTGTCTTTCTCTGACTGGCTTATTTTACTTAGCATAATACTCTCCAGGACCCTCCAGGCTGTTTCAAATGGTAGGAGAACCCATATATCTTAATAAAAGGAAGACAAACAATCAAATTTAAAAATGGGCAAAGGCCCAGCAGGCATGGCTTAGTGGTTGAGCATCAACCTATGAACCAGGACGTCATGGTTCGATTCCCAGTCAGGGACAATGATTCTCTCTCATCATTGATGTTTCTCTCTCCTCTCCCTCTCCTTTCCTCTCTGAAATCAATAAAAATAGGGTTTGTGTTTTTTGTTTTTTTTTTTTAAGAGTAATCTGTTTTCAGAAAACAGGTGAGAGAGACCAAGCTAAACAAAACAAGAATAGGTTTGGAATAAAAGGAGAGTCATTTTTGTAGCCTGGTGATCCCACTTCTATAAGATAATTTTTATTGCTTTAAACCACTGATTGTGGTAATTCATTACAATAGCAATAAAAACTAATACAATTACCAAATTTAAGGTGAAGTATGAAATCCAGAAAGCCTTCTTGTCAGTAACTTAAAATAATTTCACCTCCTAGAAAACAGAAGGTAAAAAAATCCTGAGGGTCAGGTCCAGAGCTTAATTACAAGGTTAGGAGTTCTGGGGACAATTGAATTCATCCAAAAAGTTTCCTACATAAAAGTAAGGGTCCCAATTGGGAACATGTGGAGCTCTGGAGATTTGGGAAATGAACATCGGGTCACTCAACAATGTTGATCATCAGGTTCCCCTGGACTCTATAGACCTACACAAGTGACACACGATCCATTAGAGATTTGTGCTTCCTGCTTCCTCCTTGCTTGAGGACAATTCAGATGACAATTCTTTGCAAGAGGACAAGAGGCCCACTCAGAGATTTGCCTCTCTTGCCTAAGAGACCAATAGCTAGGTATAAGTAATAACTGGCTGGGGAGCTGCTGAGCCTGACAAGAGAGGAAAGGCACAAGGACGTAACTAACATTGCCAGCAGGGTCAGTACCGTAGCTTTGGAACTGAGTCTAAGGATGCTGGGTCAACAGGGAATGGGACATAAAGTTGGGTAACTGAGAGTTCACTGCCACAGAGACCTCTGTGTGGCAAGATATCACTTTTCTCCCTTAAAATCTACCCCTAAACCCCTTGCTGATAGCCAATCCAATAATCAGGGTTAAGTTAATGATCCAGACATGGAGGTGTTAAAATTACCAAGAAAAAAAAAAAGAGACACTACTCTCTGAAGGAAGTAGACTTAGCCAATAATACTAGCAAGAGTTGGAAGAGCATGTAGTCAGTGCTTCTCAACCTTCCTAATGCCGCGACCCTTTAATATAGTTCCTCATGTTGTGGTGGCCCCCACCATAAAATTATTTTCATTGGTACTTTATAACTGTAAATTTGCTAGTTATGGATCGTAATGTAAATATCTGATATGCAGGATGTATTTTCATTGTTACAAATAGAACATAATTAAAGCATAGTGATTAATCACAAAAACAATATGTAATTATATATGTGTTTTCCGATGGTCTTAGGCGACCCCTGTGAAAGGGGTCATGGCCCACAGGTTGAGAACCGCTGATGTAGGGGAATAGATTCCAAGGGTGCTGGATTAGGATGGCCAAGGATATAAAGTTGCATAAGGGAGGGGTTTTTTATATGGGTGCACCCTTTGTAATAAAGGAGTTATTATCACCCTGGTGAGGACCCCAGGAAAGATGTAATAGTATTGCTTGGACCAACTTGCAAACTTGGCATCTCTATAACACCCCTTACTAGATGATATAGAACTGCCAGAAATGTAATAGAAAAGGGTAAAAGAACAGCTGTGTTTTATGCCTAGTAAAGGGGAAGAAGGGCAGATTTCTGCTTTTGTGTTCATTTTCTTTCATGGACACCTGTGTTAGTTGGCTAGAGCTGCCATAACAAAATTCCAGTCAGCTTAAACAACCAAATCTAGTTTCTCGCACTTATGGGAGCTGGAAGTCCATGATCAAGGTGCCGGAGGACTGGTTTCTCCAGAGGCCTCTCTCCTTGGCCTGCAATAGCCACCTTCTTCCTGTGTTGTCACTTTTGTGTGCCTGTTCTCCTAGTGTCTCTTCCTCTTCTCATAAGGACATCAACCCTATTGGATTAGAGTCCCACCCTGATAACCTCATGTAACTTTACCTCCTTAAAGGCCTTACAATACAGTCACACTAGGTTCAGTGCCTCAACGTATGAATTCTGGGGACACAATTTAGTCTGTAACTCCTTGAAACCAAATATCCGATTGGTCAAATGTATAAATATAGTGTTAAGATAATGAGGGATTTTAAAATTTTACCAAAACAACTGGTTACTTGGAGGAGGGAAAGACAGGGTGTAAATACTGCTTCATTACCTCTGGGCTCTCTGGAAAACAGGGCTCACCAGACTGCCTGGCGTCTCTGAAGGTCCACCCCAGCTTCCGAGTAGCCCAGCCTCCATGTGGAACTCTGTCACAACTGAATCACAGTTCAACTTCTCCCTCTGCTCAATCCAGCTCCCTTCCTCCCGTTCAGGTGTTATTCCCAAGACCACTCCCTAACAACCACTTGCATGTAAATCTTCTGTCTCAGTTTCCTAAAGCCAATCTCTGGCATGCAGCTACTTCATCCTGCCTCAATCCAGCCTAATTCCCACGATGTGACCCAACTGTCTGCCTGTAATAATAAATCTATTCCAGCTGATTCTGCATAGTTCTAACCCAGTGGTTCTCAACCTTCCTAATGCTGCGACCCTGTAATACAGTTCCTCATGTTGTGGTGACCCCCAATTTCACTGTTACAAATTGAACATAATGAAAGCATAGTGATTAATCACAAAAACAATATGTAATTATATATATGTTTTCCGATGGTCTTAGGCGACCCCTGTGAAAGGGTTGTTTGACCCCCAAAGGGGTTGCGACCCACAGGTTGAGAACCACTGTTCTAACCCAATGCTATGACCAGGCTAACTCACCTGCTCCTCCCCAAGAAACTGCAAATCCAGTCCTCCAGAGCAGAGCATGTTGAAAACTTGCTTTTCTAATGTTTACTTATTTGCTTTATTAATAACTTCCGATCTATAAAAATGTTGAATCTTTCATTAATGACAAGAAAACTCTGTAATGTCATAATAATTATTTGGAAGATGACAGTTATATACAATGAGTGAGAAGCAGTCAATAGTTAAGCCACCAGAAAATATACTTAGAGCTATTTTTGAATAGTCTTTAAAAATATGCACTTTAACTTTTTGTCACAACTAAAGATTATTTAATGGTATTTTCAGATTCATAAGACATTACACCCTTTATTTTGATTAAGATCTCTAGTCCAGCTTTTTCAGTCATTCCATTGAATTATTATTGTTAATACTAGAGCCTGGTGCATGAATTCATGCACAGGTGGGGTCCTTCGGGGTAGCCTGCCAGGTGGCCTGGCACTGCCCGCTCACCTGCTCCACCATCCCACTATGGTCCTGCTCTCATCGGGGCCCATTGGGGCCGCAGCACCTCCACTGCTGCCGGCTGCCAGCACCTTAGCACTTTGTCACCGATGCCCACCATGTTCCACACCGCCCCCTGGTTGTCAGTGCACATCTTAGCAAGCAGTCGAACTCCCGGTCAAACTCCCCACTAAGGGGACAATTTGCATATTAGGCTTTTATTATATAGGATTATACAATATTCAGTTAAATGATAAACCATAAAATACAAATGCACAAAAATCTTAAGTATATAATTATAATTATTCCTTGATTATTAAAACATTATCCAACTTCATCCAAAATAAGAGTATGCATCTAAGGTATCATAAAATACAAAAGTTGAAAGTGGAGAAAAACAAAACCCAGGTTTACTATATTCTGTAAGTACTCCCAAATATAGCTTTCAGTGTATGAGGTAGTAAAAACATAAAATCTATGATTAAACACTTTTAAACTTTGATTTGACTCATCTTTTCCCTATTTCTTTACAAAGCCTTGCAATTTGAAATTCTAAAATTACAAAATATATTATGACCCACTTCACTTGAAAATATTATCACAATTTTCAGTGTGCAAAAATTCATATCCCACTAATTTCAAGTAACTGGCTTGGGTATGAAGAAGTCCCTGTTTAGAGAAACATTCACAAAACAGATGTTTCTCCATGTTTTTAGAATAAAAAGTCTGACTTTAAAATACAACAACAACAACACAGTTACACTAAAAAATTAATGAATTCTCAATTTTGAAATGTGAATTCTAATGAATTTCAGGGCACTGATTTTTCAGCCAGGCGAAATCAAGAGTTAAATTTCAAAAGGCTAGATTGCCTCTGACACTTGAGGGGCTGTGGGGGAGGGGAAACATCAGCTGCTTAGAAATGCAGGGCACCACGGCTGAAAATAATACCTTTCCTGTTCTCTCTTGAAATGGTTTCCTATCGAAGCAGTTTCTGCATCAATCACATAATAGCCAGAATGGTACAGGCTTATACTTTATAATACAGTAACTGCATTCAAAAAGCAAAGAAAAAATGACTTTTATAGTAGAGAATGCTGTAACTAAAAGTTTAAAACAAATCACTAAACTACACTCATTTGTAAGCTTTGCATTTTGAGGAACTCACTGTCAGCTAAGAGCAGAGCTTGCAATCAACTGTCCTCTTGAGCACAAGATTTTCAAGAAAAGAAACCGGCAGAAATAGTCTCTTCAATTAACTCTGTGCGAGAAATGCCCAAGCAATGCCCCGAGGGAACCAAAGGCAAAAATCAGGCCAAATATGACATTTAACTATCAATCTTACCAAGGCCAGTGATTGTTAATCAGCCTGGGGGAAATCAGTAGTACACATGATAGTGGTGATTTTTTATAAGCACAGCCTACTATTTTAAATGGAGGAATATAACTACTTTGCAGAATATCTAGAAGAGCCATGTCTTCATTTTTTACAGGTCACTAATTATGAACAAGCTTAAAATAGCCTATCCGTCCAAAAATAAATTATACCAGAGAGAACCCTCAGTATGGGCATTTCAATTAAAAAACAACAACAACAACAAATTATAAACCATAACTTTTTTCCTAAGAAAGAAAATCTTATATAATAAAAGCCTAAATTTTTTACTGAAATTTATCACCCAATTTACACTTCAAATATACACTATTTGAGATAGGTTTCATCGATGGCATTATGTGAGCTAGCTAACTTGCATGTTTTAATCAGTTTTAATCACATTAAGTACAAACACACAAATATATGAATATAATTAATAATACAAATAGGAATATATACAAATATTTATTTTTACATCCATTTCACATTTGATTCCAAAGTCAGCCACCAGTAACTATATGGGAGTTATTTAAACTTCATAAGTTTCAGATTTCTCATCTACCTCATTCAAAGATTAGACTATGGTATAATGTATTTAAAACTCCTATTATACCTTAACCAGTTTGGCTCAGTGGGTAGAGCATCAGCCCGTGGACTGAAGGGTCCCAGATTTGATTCTAGTCAAGGGCATGTACCTAAACTCAATCCCAGCCCTGGTTGGGGCACATTCAGGAGGCAAACAATCGATGTTTCTCTCTCACATCAATGTTTCTTTCTCTCTGTCTCTCCCCTTCTTTCCACTCTCTCTAAAAATCGATGGGAAAAATCGCACTCATATGTGGAATCTAAATTAAAAAGTAAAATGATGAACCCAGTGGACCAGAGACATGGAAGCAGAAACTCAGATGAAAGGCAGGGGTGAGTGGAAGGTGATCAACCAAAGACCGTGTATGCATATATTCATAACCCATGAACACAGACAATGGGGTGGTGAAGGCCTGAGGCAGAGGGCAGGGGTGGACCTGCTGGCAACTATAAATCATACGTGGGAGGCACGAGGGCGGGCTGGGAGAGGTCAATGGGAGAAAAGGGAGGAACATATGTAATACTTTCAACGATAAAGAATTATTAAAACAAATAAATAAAATAAAAATCAATGGGAATATATCCTTGGGTGAAGATTAACAAAAATAAATAAATAAAACTCCTAATACAAGGTGTGACATATAGTAAGCACATGATATACAGCAATTATTTTATGAAAAAATACTATACCTTTGTTTATTTTTCAGTAATTAAAAAGGTAGAAGATCCAAGTTACTTGAATTTGGTTTGTAGATATATTTTATTATCCACCCTTGAATATAGGTATTTTTGATGCGCTGAAAGCTCACTTTTACAAAGGAGAAAAGACCTAACTAATAGAGCAGGAGGGAGGAGGGATGTTCTTTGGAAAATACAAGTGTATATTCCAGGCTTCAAGTGTCCACATCACTGTAGTGCAGGTAAAATAAACTGCACAGGTATCGCTATTATGCAACAAGAAACATTTCTCTTCTTTCAACTAAGAAAATAATAGAAGGAAACAGAAGTTATGTGAGTTTCTAAAGGTAATGTAAAATAGTGAATATAAGCATGAAGGTATCACAAGAAATATTTAAAAACAAAATGAGCTCTAGCCGGTTTGGCTCACTGGATAGAGCGTCGGTCTGGGGACTGAAGAGTCTTGGGTTCGATTCCAGTCAAGGGCATGTACCTTGGTTGGTGTATATGTGCATGTTTGTGTATATGTAACTAGAAGCCCAGTGCACAAATTCATGAACCAGTGGGGTCCCTCGGCCTGGCCTACAGGATTGGGCTGAAACTGGATCTCCAACATCCCCTGAGGGGTCCTGGGTTGCAAGAGGGCATAGGCCAGGCCAAGGGCCCCCACCGGTGCACGATCGGGGCCGGGGAGGGTCACAGGAGGTTGGCCAGCCAGAGAGGGACCTCGGGAGGGCTCCAGGGCATGTCTGGACTGTCTTGTTCAGTCCCAATCTGCCAGACCTCAGGATAAAAAAATAAAAACAAAATGAATGTTAGGTGAGAGATCACATGTCCTTCTGTCAACACTAAATCAGTCAGCTTTAAGGGAAGGGGGAAAGCCATCCAATTCCTGGAGTTTGCCCTAAAGTTCAGCTACTACCCATGAGATCCACTCTATGAATATACATACATAAATGCTGACTTGTATATAGAGAATATGTATACACTCTAAAATATATATTCATATATATATATTTAAGGGTAGCATTTTTAAAGAGATTTTTTTTCATTACTCATCCAAGTAGGGGAGGGTCACAGGAGGTTGGCCAGCCAGAGAGGGACCTCGGGAGGGCTCCAGGGCATGTCTGGACTGTCTTGTTCAGTCCCAATCTGCCAGACCTCAGTAGCAAGCTAACCTACCGGTCGGAGTGTCTTCCCCTTGGTGGTCAGTGCACATCATAGCAAGTGGTTGAGCAGCCTTAGCATACCATTAGCTTTGATTGGTTGAGCAGACGACCGAACAACTGGACACTTAGCATATTAGGCTTTTATTATATAGGATTGCCTAAGGAGGTCTTCCATAAGTTACATAATAACATCATCTCTCTGAAGACTAGGGTTTAGAAAATTCCCATTCTTTTTTTTTTCTCAGTTTTGTGATTGACTTCTAGTTTCATACCATTGTGGATGGAAAACATGCTTGATATGCTTTCCATCTTCTTAAATTTATTGAGACTTATTTTGTGTCCTAACGTGGTCTATTCCAGAAAGTGTTCTATGTGCGCTTGAAAAGAATGTATATTATGGTTCTTTGAGGAAAACGATCTGAAGATATCAATTAAATCCACCTGGTCTAATGTGTCTTTTTAAAATATATATATACACTAGAAGCCTGGTGCACAAAATTCATGGATGGTGGGGGGGGGGGTGTCCCTCAACTCATCCTGCACCCTCTCCAATCCGGGACCCCTCGGGGGATGTCCAACTGCCATTTGCAATCCAGGACCACTGGCTCCTAACCCCTCCCCTGCCTGCCTGCCTGATCACCCCTAACCACTCCGCCTGCTGGCCTGTACATCCCCAACTTCCCCCCTGCAAGCCATCTCGCCCCCAACTCCCCCTATCAAAGCTAATTGCCCTCAACCGCCCCCACTGCCAGCCTGATCACCCCCTAC
>NW_006289083.1:1005282-1014924 GCF_000327345.1 Myotis davidii
GCCTGGGCCAGCCACAGGCGCCCAGGACCGCGGGGCGGATGGCTTGTCCCTCTCCTGGGCCACAGCTTGGCTGGTCCCCATTCCTCTCTCACAAGCTCATTTGTATCTGGCTGGTCCCCATTCCTCTCTTCCCAGTGTTGAGTGTTTGAGCCGTTACGACGTGATATCATGAGGATGTGATGACCATTTGCATATTAGCTCTTTATTATATAGGATTTTTTATTGATTTCAGAGAGGAAGGGAGAGGGAGAGGGAGAGAGTGATGGAGGGAAGGAGGAAGGGAAGGAGGAAGGAAAGGAGGGAGAGAGAGAGAGAGAGAGAGAGACATTAATGATGAGAGAGAATCATTGATCGGCTGCCTCCTACACGCCGCTCACTGGGGATGGAATCTGAAACCTGGGCATGTGCCCTGATGGGAAATTGAGCCCTGACCTCCTGGTTTATAGATCTACCTCAACCATTAAGCCATGCTGGCTGGGCTAATGTAAAAAATAAACAAACAAACAAAAACACCACATTTAAATTGTTCATTTTTTAACATAATTGACAACTCGCTTGTTGATCCCTTAACTCTCTAAGCTTATACAAAACCCTTTATTCCTAACCACTTCTCCACTTTCTTCCTTAATCCTTCTATGAATAAGGAGGTCACGGTTCAATTCCAGATCAGGGCACATGTCCAGGTAGTGGGCTCGATCCCCAGTAGGGGGGCATGCAGGAGGCAGCCGATTAATGATTCTCTCTCATCATTGATATTTCCCTTCCTATCCCTTCTTCCCTAAAATCAACAAAAATATATATTTTAAATAAAAGTGAATAATAGGACAAGGGAGAATTATAATAATGGTATAGTAGTAGAATAAACCATGAAAAACAAGAAACAAGTTCATAATCAGGATAAATATTTTTAAAAATTCATAATCTTGATAATAACTTCACCAATTCTGAGATACTGAGGTGAGACTGATAACTCCAAAACCACATATCATTTAAGGCCTTTCCCAGTTTACTGTGTGAATATGCTCAAGGAGACTTGCTTAGCAAAGTCAATATTATATAAGTATTCTTACAAATGTATCTCTAAGTTATTTCATTTGGATGGATTTTTTACATGCAGCTATTTTTCAATTAGTCTCAAAATGGCAGGGTATTGAGACTACTCTTGCTTCTTGATACAAAAATAAGATGTATACATATATTTGAACACACACATATGTAAATATACTAATGACCATTCTGTTTAGTGTACTCTAATATTCTTTTGGAGCTCTTAAATAAGGGTGTTCCAGCTCCCCATCACTAGCCTCATCATTAAGGAGCAAAAGGAGAAACTCCAGGATTAGGTGGATTGAGAGGAGGCTAGCCTGAGACAAGAACAGTTACATGTGCATACAAGATGCAGTATCAAATAACATTTTCATGCACATATTAATATTACAAATACTGTTCAAAAATACACCACTGGAGTTATTTTCTGCTACACTGACACACTGGAATATTTGTTCCAGAAAAAATATTACTTGCTCTCTTTTACTTTCTAGCCTCTTACTCTGTTCTAAGACTTAATGCCAGTTTTATTATGAGCTACAATTGCAAAAAAGCTAGACATTTTTAAGAAGATAAAGGAAACTCTCCATGAACTCTCCCTCTACTCCAGGTATAAAAATGCAATCATATTTTTTCATTCTTGATGTTACTTACATTTCCTCTATGTAACAGCCCACTTTTCTAAGCATTTATTAGATGTAGATATAAAGGGAGAGAGAGGTTAACATTTCTGCCTGTGGTCACAGCAGAACAAGAAGAAAACCCCAACTTTCCCAACAGTTTTCAACCATATCAAGCTGCCTTGCACAAGAATAAAAAACCAATAATAAAAGCGCAGCCCTAAGTGGATGGCTAAGTCGGTTGAAGTGTCAGCCCATACACCGAAGGTCGCAGGTTGTATTCCTGTTCAGGGCACATACTCAGTTTGTGGTTCGATCCTCAGTCTGGGAGCCTACAGGAAGCAACCGATCAATGTTTCTCTCTCACATCGATGTTTCTCTCTTTCTCCCTTCCTCTCTCTCTAAAATCAGGAAACGTATCCTCAGGTGAGGATTAAAAATGATAACAATGAAATAATGAAAGCACATAACTCTCTTTTTACGCAAGTAGTTTATTCATCTCACTATTTGTACATTTGCAAAAAGCAACATGATGTTTTAAGACCCATAGTCCACTGCCTTGAAGTCATAGGCACTCTAAAAACGCTATGAAGTGTCTGCCTTTAACTCCAAAAGCAGCTGCTATGAAGGTTCAAAGTTTCCCAAGTTTGCCAAGAATTGGGGGGGGCGGGGGCTCAGTAATCCCCAGAAACGTTACAGACAACAGTCTTACCTTCTGGTGAGCAGGTCAGTTGGCTTCAAATGGAACACACACAAACCCAGAACTTTGGTGGACATAAATATTTGGGCAACTTCCAGATATCACACCGTGATACCTATTTTTCAGACTTACAGACTTTTTTTGGGGGGGGGTTGCATAGGTTAAAGGACAGATACACCTTTCTAGTTATGGTAAACTTTGGAGAAACTGCTGACTATTAAACACACATTCCAGCATTATTGTTCTTTCTGTGGCACCTCTATTTTTCAGACTTACAGACTTTTTTGGGGGGGTTGCATAGGTTAAAGGACAGATACACCTTTCTAGTTATGGTAAACTTTGGAGAAACTGCTGACTATTAAACACACATTCCAGCATTATTGTTCTTTCTGTGGCACCATGCCCACAGCTGGGATCCATTCGGTAGGTAGCAATATCCTTTCCTCCTTCTTTACCTATGTTATGCCAACCCTCTCTCAAGGCTCAACTCGTGATGTACCAGTTTTTTCAAGTGTCCTCCAACAAGGACACCAAATATAATTGTTCTCTTTTGTTTAGGCACAAACATTTGTAGATTTCTCCGAGCCTTATTTACTTTGTTTTTATGTTTGGCTTTATCTCCTCAATTAAGTTGTAAAACTCTTGAGTTCATCGCCTTACTACATAGCTACCACAGGTGTTATCCATAACAGCTATACATTAATATGTTGACTGAGTTGCCAGAATTCAACCTAACTGCCCAGAATCTGTATAGTATTCTCATGGGCCATAATTCCTGAAAAGTAGCATACCTTTTACAGATCTTCCTATCTGTCTCAAGATCGTATGAGAACCTCTGCTTCCTTAGTAGCAAGTCTACCTGAGGTGAGGCAGGAACCCAATTCTCAGCTCCACTCAGAAATAACAGAGAGAATGCCCCGAAGCTTATTACGTAAGATCCCTCCTAATGTGCGTAAGCCACACAATTAACTAGCAGGAAGGATCAGCTGGTCCACAGGGATCACATGCTCTACTTAAGAGAGTTCCTATATCCCCTCATCTTTCCTTTCCAAGAGACCAGAAAAATCTCCCTGAAGATGGCCTTCAGTCAAACAGCATTTTTCTTTCTTCCTCAGTTTGAGGCACATGAGAAAAGTTCTAATTACATCAGAAAAATAAATTGCAGCTTTGGCATTATTTAAAGGGCAGATATGTATCTCCAGTAGCATTTTCAGGCTAGCATCTTTCTAACTCACCTCTATGAGAGATCAGCTACCTTCTGTGCTGTCCTTAAAGACTCTGGGAGGCCTAGCTATGAACCAACCCTGCCTCTTTTAGACAGTCATGTATCTCTTTCCACAGAATCACTCAATTACTTTCATTCCTCCTATTCTCATTAAAACAAAATAAGTAATGAAATATGCTACTTGCAGCTATAGTAACAAGTCACATACTTGACCCCATCTGTCAACCACAAAACAGTCCTTAGTTTTGACTACAGATGGCAAGAAACTTGTGTCTCCTACTTTATAAGAGGTTGTAGCGGTAGCCACTAAAAAAAATGTTATATCATAAAGCATAAAGTCCTACCTTTGCTTCTACCAAAATATCTTTAACTGACAAATTTATTGTAAATGTCCAATAGATAAAAAATTGTTCCTAATATTTAAATCCTCTTCTATGTCTGTAAATTCCTGTAAACTGTATGATTTGGATTATAAAATCTAAATCATCTTCAAAGTGTTATTTAAACTAAGATTAGAAATGTCATAATATCTTGGACAAGTAGTAGGAAACCAAAGAGCTTAACTGGGATCAATACAAGGAGGTATAGTTAAGAAAGAAAACAAAATCGTACTGGTATAAACTAGACAGTACATACCCCAATAAGGCAGCATGAAGGAATTTAGTAAGTTGGCAAAAACTTAGTATAGTTAAGAAAGAAAACAAAATCGTGCTAGTATAAACTAGACAGTAACTTAGTACATACCCCAATAATGCAGCATGAAGGAATTTAGTAAGTTGGCAAAAACATATCCACCCAATGAAAGTGCCTAGACTCTGGGAAAAGGTGTGACATTTTTTTCTGTAAAGAAATCTCACAAACAGCACAGGCCCACCCCCTGACTGGCATAATGTAAAGCCATTATGTCTTAAATTAGTGGGATGATTTACTGACACTTTAAAGTCTTTTCTCATTTATAACTTCATGGTTTTACAGGGCCAAACGTTTATTAATTGAATTCGGAAATAAAAATAGGATACAGTTTTCTATGAATGAAATCATTTATTCAGTCTGCTCTAAGTAATATATTTATATTGACAGTCACTGAAGCAAAGAAATGAAATTTCATTTTTGTGGGACTCCAGTTACTAGTAGCAATTACAATGAAGCTAAAAATGTTCACCTATTCATACTTAAAGTACATTAAATATAACACTTTGCTTGTCCTTCCAAAATAGCCAGAAAGAAGAGTAAGGTCCTCCTCAATTTACCTGGGAACTGACAGCATATTCCTTTAGTTTCCTGTAGCCGCGAAGAGCACCAGCTCTACAGCTCAGTTCCAGGACTAGGCAGATATGTCTGTCTAGCTGTTTGCCTATGAGGGTTGCAAGGCTGCAAAGCCCAACTCTTTCAAGACTCTTCCCAGAGCATGAGGACCAGGGCAGACAACGTGAGTGATGAATCACCTCTATAGCAGGAAAGCAAACCAAGATAGTTTCTAACACTGTCTTCATTATGTAAAATGACCCCATAATGTCCATGCTGTTAGTCACAGGCCCATGAGCCCTATCCCAATCACATTAAAATAGTAAGATTTAAAAGAATACAGATCACATTTTTTTCAGAAAAGTTTGCACATACCCTGCTTCCTCAAAAGGCTTAAGGTGATTCACCTTATAAAATAAACACTAAAATAATTTTCCCTGGCTGGTGTGGCTCTGTTGGTTCAGTGTCATACTATCACTAAAAGATCACCAGTTTGATTCCTGGTAAGGGCATATACCTGGTTGTAGGTTTGATCCCTGGTCAATAGTTTCATTCCCAGTCAAAGGCGCTTACCTGAGTTGCAGGGTTGACCCTTGCCCCTAGTCTGGGCGCGTCTGGGAGGCAACCAATGGATACATCTCTCTCACATCATGTTTCTCCCTCACCCCCTTCCACTTTCTCTGTAAATCAATGGGGGAAAAATATACTTGGGTGAGGATTAACAAAAATAAAATAAATTAAAAATATAATAAAATACCTAATAGCTTTCCCCATGTAAGACATACAGGACATGAGCAAGTCATAATGTATAAAATAATCTTCCCATTTGGCATGTGAATTCTCAGTCATATGACCAGTAAGGACAACCCTAAATGGATAAAAAGAATCCTAAGATACAAAGGACTGCCCATTGTTCCTTGTGATGGTAGCTAAGGTGGCAATGATGTAAGAGTTCGTGTGTTTGTGTGTATGTGGTGGTGGTGGTGGAGGGAGCTTGTGCATGCAGGGACAGTTGGATGAGGAATGGGAAGAGAGAAGATTAGAACTGATTGTATTTGATAAAGATTCAGATTGATTTTTTTTCAGCAACATTTATTAAAGTCATCTCCTCCTCTCCTTCCACAGGCTGACACCCTAAATATGTGTTCAATCAAAAGCAATATCTGACCACAGGGTCTCTCCAAACTCAAACTGGGCAAAAATCACAACTCAGTGCACTTGGGATACCACTGCTGTGAGGATGGCAACATCCCGAGACTGATATAATATTCAACTGACCTTCCAGAGTATTCTTATCTTTTTAGGTCAATCTGTCCGTCTACATTCAATCAACTGACAGTCTGAAATATCTTCCAGATACTTCCCTTTTCCAACTTATCTCTGGTTATCAATTCCACTAAGCCTTTTCTAACCAGCTACTGCCTGGGTATCAGTTGTATGATATCGATATAACTTGAATTGAGTGAATATAGTTTGCTAATTTGTCATACACATGTGTTTGATAAATTTATTTATTGCTTCCAGTGCATCCTGGAAGTTATTTAGGGAATGCATTTACTATTTCAAGACGCCACATCATAGGTTGATTTGGCTCTCATAAAAACTCTTAAGATATTTGTCCTGGTCGGGTGGCTCAGTTGGTTGTAGCATCATCCCATACACCAAAAGGTAGAGGGTTCAATTCCCAGTCAGCATACATACCTATGTTGTGGGTTCAATGCCTGGTCAGGGAGCAAACAGAAGGCAACCGATCTATGTTTCTTTCTTTCTTTCTCTTTCTCTCTCTTCTCTCTCTTTCTCTCTCCCGTCACTCTTCCTTTCTCTCTAAAATCAATAAATATATTCTCTAGTGAGGATTTTTTTTAAAATTCAAAATTATTCAGACATAAACTTTATTTTTTTTTCATTTGCAGTCGGGATTTGTCCTGTGTTAATACAGTTATAATATTTTTATTAGCCTCCTTGGAAACTGAGGTTATGATGGGCCAAATGTAAAAATACAGTTTGTTGCAATGGGGCAATGTTTCCTGTTTTAACAAGACAACTGAGAAGTTTACAGGAGATATGATTCTCAATATTGTCATTACCAACAGTATCTCTAGAAAACACAGTTAAACAGCCCAAACAATTTACTATCACAGAATGACTTACAAATAAAATTCCCCAAACTAGAAAAATGCTTTGGATCACTCAGCTCTAGGTATTTCCATAAGTATACACATTATCTAGGGCTTACATTGTGATCCTTGATGCTATGTTTAATCAGTTACCCTAAACCTTACGGGTTAGGAGTGCAACAAAATTAATAATGCCACAAATGGATACCAGTTGATGTTCATCTACTGACTTTTGGTTTTCAGTGATGCTTAATTGAGTAAAAATAAATGTAAGATAAAATTTTAAAATTCTAAGAGTATTTTGAAGAAAAAGTGTGAATATAAATAACTTTTTAAAACTCATTAATAAAATGGATTTTAAAACTTCAAAAATATAGATATCTCCAAATGTATATTTTCCATCAAAATAGGTGACATAGTTGCCTAAGGAAGGACACATTTTTTTTTATTTTTTGATGCTGCTGTATTATGAAAAAAATTTTTCAGTCATTCTTTCAGAAGTGTTTTCAAATAATTTATATTATTGTAATGCCATCTCTGATATGGAATATGTAAGGGACATACAGGGAAATTTTCATTTTTAAAATATTTTAATGACATTAGAATTACCGACAGAGGGTAGACAAGCAGATATAAATTAAAGGATAATCTCCCTTACTCAACTCCCCCACATACACAAATTTCAGCAATTATGGAGTTAGTTTGCTGAGCAATACCCCAAGATAAATGGCAATTAGTTCCTAGGTCTACAGCAGAAACTTTTACACTTAAGTACTGCACACGGGTGCCACGCTGATTGAGCACAAAAGGAAGGAGATCATAGTAACTCTAGACAACATAATCCATACATTAAAGCAAATATTCTCAATTACAAAAAAGATCTGAATTTCATACTGTTTTCCAGCCAAGAAGTAGAAGAGTGAAGGGGTTGACTAAATACTTCAAAAAAGAAAGGTTACAATGACATATGTCTAAATCATGTAAATATTAGGTTGCAATGAAGTGATTTCCTGAGTTGCCTATAACACAATTTTTATTTCCTCTTGAACCTAACTAAGAAAACAGTATTAATAAAGAATACTAATTTGTGAGCAGTATGAATGGTTTTACCTCTGGAAATATAAGCAAATAAAGGGATATAGACTTCTATGCTAGCCAACTTCCCATTTGGTCTTTGAAGTCTCCACTTATAATTGCCCTGCTTTAAAATATGTATATATCATTTCCAATTCTCTTCATGTAAAATGTTCAAAACACACTTTATAATCTTACACTAACTCTTATGTCTATCTCTTTTACAACTTATCAATGTTTTATAACTAAACAAAAATAAAGTGTTTTTTTTCCCCATAAATTCTTCTACAAATAAAAATAAAACTACTTTAGGCTAAGAAAGGTCATGGTTTACAAAGTCAAAGCAATGAAATTTGAAGTATACACTTGTGGTTCTCAGATTTCAGCCGACATCGGAATCACGACCTGAGTGACAAATGCTGGGGCACACCCTCTGCATTTCTGATTTAGAAAGTCCAGGACACTGAGATTTCCCAGGTGAGGATGATGCTGAAGTTTAGGGGTTTCCACTTTGAGAACCTAATTTCTGTGATACATAAGACTTATTTGAAAAGTTATATATAAGAATATTTTTTCACCCACCTCATAGCTGTGACATTTATAACCAGGGATGCTGATTACTTTTCACACAAAGCTGATTCTATTCTTACCTAAGTTACTAATAGCCACATCAATATTAAAATAAAACAAACCAAAAAAACACCACCGCATCCATCACAAGGACCAGTTCAGTAGCAGAACTACCTCCTTCCTTATTGTTAAGCAACATGGGCATAAGAATACTCAAATGCAATTTTCTTATTGTCTTCATTCCTATATCTTACCCTTTTCCACTACCCAACATGAGACCTTCCAGGACAAATAATCTGAATTACAAAAAGTAACAGGAAATTGGAACTACGTCTTTCTAATCCAGACAGTTCCAGCCCTATTACCCCTCCCTGCCCCCGCCAGCCCCAATCTTTCTCACTTACTATTATTCCCTATACACACACACACACACACACACACACAATAAAAAAATAAAAACTCCTTTTGTTGGGATGATCTGAGCCAGTGGAAGAGAAATAAAGACTTGGACATGGGATGAAAGGAATTCAAACTCTCCCACACTGAGGAACAGCTCCTTGAGAAGGCTCTAACTCCAGCATTCCTCCATCCCTAGAATCTTGGACACTCTCAGCTGCTCCAAACACCAGAGTGTGGCTGAAGGCAGAAGAGCACTAAATGAACTGCTGCTCTGCTTGAGCCACACCTCCTACCATAAGCCAAGAGGTAAGATGTGCCTGGAGTCTCAGCATCTCTCTCATACACACACACCACCACCATCATAGTCACCGTCAAGCAAGCTCTCTTCCATTTAGGAAAGAGGGAGTAGGAAGAGAGGGGAAATTTAAGAGGCTTAGAGTTGGGGAGGGCTGTTCTGGCCACCTCCCAGCACTGCTCAGCCCTGGGCAATACACAATGAAGATGGTAAAGGTCTGATCTCCCTCATACTTTCTCAAACACCTACCCATGGCACACTCAGTGGTTTCTCAGAGTTTGAGGACCCAACGTCCTCTTGTACCCACACCCACTCCTCAGTCCTCAGTCAGGTCAAACACTTATGCCCTT
>NW_006289083.1:1015014-1015697 GCF_000327345.1 Myotis davidii
ATTCATTGACGCACTGCAGTGCAAGAATCCAAGCCCCAGAGTGAGAGAGTGGGTACTGGGCTGGATTTCCAACACGCAGTCTCTGGATATTGGCGGGAGGGGGGCCGTGGACATGGGATGAAAGGAATTCAAACTCTCCCACACTGAGGAACAGCTCCTTGAGAAGGCTCTAACTCCAGCATTCCTCCATCCCTAGAATCTTGGACACTCTCAGCTGCTCCAAACACCAGAGTGTGGCTGAAGGCAGAAGAGCACTAAATGAACTGCTGCCCTGCTTGAGCCACACCTCCTACCATAAGCCAAGAGGTAAGATGTGCCTGGAGTCTCAGCATCTCTCTCATACACACACACCACCACCACATCATAGTCCGTCAAGCAAGCTCTCTTCCATTTAGGAAAGAGGGAGTAGGAAGAGAGGGGAAATTTAAGAGGCTTAGAGTTGGGGAGGGCTGTTCTGGCCACCTCCCAGCACTGCTCAGCCCTGGGCAATACACAATGAAGATGGTAAAGGTCTGATCTCCCTCATACTTTCTCAAACACCTACCCATGGCACACTCAGTGGTTTCTCAGAGTTTGAGGACCCAACGTCCTCTTGTACCCACACCCACTCCTCAGTCCTCAGTCAGGTCAAACACTTATGCCCTTTGTGGTTGGGAGCGGGGGAGTGTGTGTGTGTGTGGGGG
>NW_006289083.1:1015938-1017402 GCF_000327345.1 Myotis davidii
GGGGAACCGCGGGTGAGGTTTGGCCTGCTGTCCCTCGGGCTGTTCTCCCAACCTCCTCCCCGCACCCCCCATACCTGGAGATCACAGAAGTTATTTTTCCTTTGTGGCACTGCCTGCTTGTCCCAGGAGATGACCACTTCTGCCAGAGCGAGGGGCTGTGAGTGTATCTTTCTGTCCTGAAAGCCAAGGGTGCCAACTGCTGACAGGCAAGGGAACCTGGATTTGCTCTTGAGGACTTAAAAACCTCCTCATCAACAAGCTCGCCCTTCTCCCCAGTCCTTATCCGCCCAGACCTGGGCTGTTCAGAGAACTGAGACTGTGTTCTAGTTTCAGTGAGCTGGTGTCCTGCCCCGGAGCCCAGACGCGCGGACTTGGCGGTCCGTTCATTCATGCATTTGCTCATCCATTCACACAAACATGTCCCTTAATTGTGTCTGGCACCAAGAATCTTGCCTGCTATTTCCTCCTCCCCAAGTCAGTGCTCGAGGCAATAGCTGGTGCATAATGCAACTCAACAGTCACCCCACTTCCTAAACTGGAAAATCAAGTCTTGTAGGCATATTCTCTCTCTCTCTCTCTCTCTCTCTCTCTCTCTCTCTCACACACACACACACACACACACACACACACACACACGGAGGAGAAGGGGAGCGGAAAGGGATGGGGAGCTCATTGGGGTCACATTCGAAGCCTCCATTTGGGGGAAATCGCGGCACTGCCGAGGCGGCAAGCGAGGTCCAATCGTTACTAAATCAGAGACTGCTAGAGCGCGGGTCCCCAGCAGGCATAAATCAAGTGCACAGCCCCTGGTTCGCAGAAGTGCGATGCTGCGGGCTCCACTCAACTCGGAACAGGAGCCGAGGTGCCGTGGCCGCGGCTCGCAGCCCAATGCGCAGCGCGCTCGCCGCGTCCTCGTCGCTCCCGACACCGTGATGAAGTGTAAATCAAATGCCACGCCGGAGGGGCCCGGAACGCGCGAGTCGTGCATTTTCGCTCACCAGCCTCTCTTGCCTAAGAACCACAAGGTCACGATAACGCCGCGATTTCACTCACCGTACACTCCTTGGCCGGAGATCCCCTCCAGGAGGACTGTCAGCAGCCACACGAGACCGTACACTAAATCCATCTTCACGTGAACATGGACATATCCAGCCCAGGGGGGAAGCAGCGGGACCTTCCGGAGGCCGGCGGCCAGGCGAGTGCGCTCCTTTCGCTCCCGGGCTGCGCCGACGTGCCCGGGGACCGGTCGCCCAAGGAAGCGCCGTCCGTCTGTCCTTCCCCGGCGGCGGCCGTGAGCGGAACGCAGCGGCCCCACACACCCCACACTCATGCACGCACAGACACAGAGACACGCACTCCCACAGCACAATAACCTGACACACACTCACATGCACGCCTCTCTCACGCGGGGCGCCTGGGAAAATCGCAGGCGCTGGGGAGGAGCGGGGGGCGTGCAGGGCAGGG
>NW_006289083.1:1018569-1026689 GCF_000327345.1 Myotis davidii
GTCATCACGGGGCACACTGTCGCTTCCCCGCCGCCCAAGGTCTTCCCGGACCCGTTCAGCTGGAGTAGAGAGCAGAACAGGCCACAGCACTAGGTAGCGGCTTGGTTTCTTTCCCATTTCTGTCATTTCTACATGAAAATACGGTCATCACAGCGTTGAAAGCTCCAGGGCAGAAAACCTGGGAATGCTGAGCTTGGTTTAATATGCACCGTCTTCTACTAAAGTTAACTGCTCTGAAAATCTTTTCTCTTTTGTGAAAAACAGTCTCATTGGGGCAGAGGAGCTTAAGAAACTCATAGTTACAAAGGGATTAGAAAATGTAACATATCTTTAATTTTAAAAGGAACTAATGTAGAAATAATTCTCCAAAAATTAATAGGGAAAAACTGGAAATAGAGTAGTGGTTTGTGATTTGTTTCTGTAGCCACAGTAATTAGTGCTACCTGTGCGCAATCCACTTTGTTGAATATACTCTATTCCTTACTAATTCAGACAGAACTGGATAGGGAGGTGATTAAAATAGCTACAAACGTGTACTTATGCATGTGTTACTAAAGCAGTTGCTATGGAAAATCTGGCGTATAATATTCATTTATCTGCTTCCATATTGACAACACTGCAGGTCCCCCTCCTCCCACTTTTGCTGGGGGGGAGGGGTCTCCAAGCACTAGAAAATGAAGAGCCCCCACGGTTCCCTCTAAGGGCCTTTCCCCCCACGTAAGCATATTATAGTTATTGGGTATGATCTAGTGCTTACCCTCTGCGTTTACAAGATAAGAGGAGCGAAGCATGGTGAGGGTCCCGAAGGACGCGTCACATAGTGTTGAGACCCCATCCCCTTCTTTATGAAATGCCACTTTCAAGTAGATGGAACTAAGTGTCACTCTAGGAGCAAAACCCAACGCGTGGCTTTTCTGAAGGCGAGTAAGTGAAGCTCACTCATTGGCACCTCTGGTGGGGGAGCGGGGGGAATCGTCATGTTTCTGGAAATCTGTCTTTTAAAAGCAGATCATTCCTGAATGCTGCAGCGCAGCAGCTTCAAGGGGCAGTAAACTGCAACTTCGCTCTCAGCTCATGGCTCAGAATGAATCTTGTCCACCAGGCCCTTACCTCCAGATTTTAGCCGCTCATGTTCTGAAATAACACTTCACCTCCATGTGTGTACTGTCTTTCATTTATTTTTTTCATTCTTATATATGGAATCAGGTGTGTGTGTGTGTGTGTGTGTGTGTGTGTGTGTGTGTGTGTTTCAGTGACTTCAGGACTCTAAATTAAAGTCTTTTATTATTTTAAAAAAATCAGTGTATTACTTTGACAGAGGAACCCAGACTAAAGCCTTTCTTTTCCATGTAATGCACATCCCTGTCCTGGAAAAGACCATACACCCATGAAGCCCTCAGCAGTTTCTGAGTGAGCTATCTAGAGCTGTATAGAACTTAGACAACCCTATCATTTTACAATTTATTTCAGTGATAAAACAACCAGTTGTATCCACTCTGGATCAGACCTTAGACTAGATATTGGACATTTAAAGACATATATAGGATAGAATCCCTTCTTTTAGGAAACACACTAAGGGATGTTGGTCAACACATACACCACTACACCTATTGACACTATAATTGCTATGTAAATAAAGTCCCAGGCACAAGAAGGCAACGTTTTCATGCAATCGTTAATTGGGTTATAGGGCAGTAAGGATAAAAATTGCACTGCATTTAATATCTTTTTTTTTCTTCCTATAAAAATACTGGGTAGATTACTTACAGAAACAATTGGCCAGTTCAGTCTACCAAATGTTTTTGTTTTATTTGGTTTGCCTTGAAATTCGACATTTTTAAGGCTGTCCTGACCAAAAACCATGATATATACAGCCACACCTTAGCACTGGCTATTGAAGGCCTCCAGGTGGTGAGCCTGAGCTAAGGCTTAAGGAGAGGCAGAGATGCTTTAGTAGAGAGAAGGGGAGGAGCTCTAGAAAGCAGGTCCAAATGCTGTAATGAAATCAGACCCAAGACATTCTGTGTGGCCCAATTAGGGCAGTTTCCCACAGGAGCAGTGTAAGTAACTGTAAGGATCACCAGCTTCTTGGATTTTGTATAGTGAATATGGATATTGCATGGAATCCAAAGGAACTCTGCATTCCATTACTGTCAGGGTCCACTCAAGGGTATTCTTCTGTCTCTGATGAGAGCAGCAATGGGCATTTTACACTAGGATTGTGAAAATGTAGGCACTCTCCTCTGATAGCCCTAATTACCTTAATAATCTGTGATAGTTATATTGACTATGGTTTCACTTTAAATTTCTATCTCTACCTTTTAGTATGAGCATGATATTCCAACCTAGGTAGCATGCGAGAGACAATATCAAGGAGGGAATCATTGCTAGTACAAGATTCCCCCAAGGTGGTAAGATAGTAACATGGAGGTAAAATGGAGCAGGCAAAATCAGAATATAGGTGGCAGATCTGTCCGTTCTTTCCAATCTAGCCTCTTCCCACAAAGCAATACCGGGTCTTATATATTACTTATGGCTACTACCTGTTCCCCTGCTGGCCCTTTAAATCACACTGACTCTCATACACACTACTCGCTTTCCAGTTTATAAAACCAAACAAGAATGTAAAAATCATCAGTGGTGAAAAAGAGATGTCTCAGGAATTGTACACCCTGATGGTTGCCACATACTTCCTTTGCTTGCTCTATTCTTGGTCCTAGATTTCTGGCTCACATCATAGCTTACTGGGACTATATATGACCCACCCTGAATGCTTAGCTGGCTGCATATCTGGACCCCCAGCCTACCTCGTTTATCCTGAGGATAAATCTACTTCTAATATTTCCAAAATCTGTTAAGGCAAGCTCCATTATTCTATGGCTCAGACATGCACCTGAGACCCCAAACTATTACTCCCTTAACCTCTGCCCAAAGGACCAGATCTCTTTAAAGCTTACCTAGATTATAATACAGTTTGATTAAACTCTAAATGGAACCATTCCTATTGGGTACACAATCTCCTGTCCTGGTAAATTTTCTCTAGCCAAATGCCTGTCACCTAGTTTTATTTCCTACTTCTTAGTAATAGCTTCCAGCATGCAAGCTTAGAAGTCTAAGCAGGATCACACAGAACAGGCTGTTTCAGAGGATAAAGAGACATAACTTCCAATCAGAGAAACAGAGCAGAGCACTAGGGAATTCCAGGTGCTGGTCATTTTTAGGATGCAGGTGGACAATGGACAATTGCTCGGAGGCAGCAGAACCCAGACACCGGTAAGTAGGAGACATAGGTTTTGGGAAACAGGATTTTCCCTCAATAGGGCTTTGGGGAGGAAGAAAAAGGACAATGAGAAAGGCAACTGCTAATAATATAAATAAGGAAGCACATCAAATCCCCATTGCGTGGACTGAGGGATGTCAAGAAGAGACACAAGACTTGAGGAAGCAACGAAATACCCAAAGAATAATGCCTGGAGGTAGCAAATCCAGCTACCTCCAAATAATGAAGGAGGGTCTCACTACTGAGGCTTCATATATGGATATGCATGAAAGGAAGGCAAGATAATTTGTTACCAGACGATGGGGCTAGGGTCTCAGACATAATGCGGCTGCCAGTGAGGAGTATCTGAAAAACCAAGAAAAGTAGAGATGGAGGCAAAAAACTGAGACACAGGCTTTGTTATTCTTGTTACTCTCTCTTCAGCTTAAACACAGCAAATTTCTGAGCTTTTCCTCTGTGATAAAGAATTCTTCCTCTCATAGTTTCTCCTTTCAAGACAGGCATGCTATTCTGTAGTTCTGGACTTCCAGGATTTCGTGAACCACTCATGTTCTCAATACAGTTTGTCTCTCGAACGCATAATAATTTTAAAAAGGCTATGCTCATATGCTATAGCTTTGGTAATTTTAGTAGGCCTGCCCTAGATTTATTCTTATTTTGCATGTCTCCCTTGAACTCTTATTATAATTCTGACACTGTTTCAGGAACAAGCCCAATGCTGATTTGTTGGAGAACAGAAGATGTTCAGTGCAGGAAAGTGTAACACAGCAGGTGAATGTCTGAGCTTTAACCACAAACTGCCTTGAGCATGAATTGCTGATGTCAATGTGACCTCGATGTTTCCTCTATCCCATAAAATGAAAAGAGCAAGAGGTTACTGGCAGCTTTATACAAAGTAATACACCTAAGATACGTAGCTCAGCACCTGGCGTGTAGTGCTCAATAATTATTTTTATTCAATGTTTTTCTTGTTAGATGTTGGAGAGCATTAGTTTATGGGGCTAAGCTTGAATGATTTCCATTTGGAGGTTAGCTGACAGCTCAGAACCTTTAGTTTTATAAGTATGATGGAGTGTTTTTCTCTGGACTCATTGCTGAACTTGCTTTCAATGGAAGTTCATCTGCCCCATTTCTGTCCAGTCACATTGAATTCTGAGTTCTTCAGTTTATCTGAGATGGTTTGGCATTTCAGTACTTAGGAATAGCTTAATATCTTCTAAAAACTTGAAAATATGAGTGAGAGTATAGATCTGCTGCAAGATTATTTTTGAAGGTGGTACATCCCCGGATGTATCCTTGGACAGAGCCAGAGCTTAACTATTAACAGAGAAGTTTCTGCTTATCACTATGCTGATTTACTATCTTTTAAAACCAGATGAGTATGAAGGGATCCTTACACTTCTAAGGTCATCCATAGAACAGATTAAAAAGATTCACCTCAAAGTTGGAATAGAAATCTTGTGGTGGAAATACAAAGAAACTCTGTTTCTGACAAAGAAGTGATTTGATTAAGCCACAGATAACATATGAAGGACCAGAAGAGAGTTGAACCAAAATTTTCCTACAGATTTTTTTTGGACCAATTATACCTGTGCATGTAATTATTATTCCTATTATAGGAAATAAAAGAAAGAAAATTTTGGTCATAATCATGCAGTGGGTGCAAAAATCTATCATTATAACACTAAATATAATATAATTATTGTAATATAATATAATCTATAATTTAAAAAGGGTAATTAGACCAGACGTCATTCCGGACATCCTTCCTGATGAAGCTGAGGCCAGAGGGAAGCCAACTGGGTCCCTGGTGCCTGCAGGAGGCCCAGGGGAATCCAGCCAGGGTCCTGGGTGCCTGAGGGCAGCTGGGAAGCCAGCCCAGGTCCTGGATGCCTGCTGGAGGCTGGAGTAGGGAAGTGCTGGGGTCCAACCCCAGCAGGTCCAGGGGTTCCCCATAGGTGTGGACGGAGTCGGCTAAGAAGGACACGGAAACAGTGCTCAGTTGATCAGCAGCCTGGCCAGGATCTCTAGCCACAATCCCCAGCCAAGTTCTGTGTCCATGTTCTCTTGCTAGGTTCTCCAGCCAGGTTCTGTAGCCATGTTCCCTTGCTAGGTTCTCCAGCCAGGTGCTGTCCAGGTTCTCCAGCCAGGTTCAGTCACCAGGTTCTGTAGCCGGATTCTTCAGCCGGATTCTGTCTAGGTTTTCCAACCAAGTTCTGTAGCCAGGTTCTGTCCAGGATCTTTTGCCATGTTCTCTCCAGCGAAGTTCTTCTGTCTCTTGGTTCTGTGTTCTAAGTTCTGTGTTCTAAGTTCTGTGTTCTAAGTTCTGTGTCCTAAGTTCTGTGTCTCCTAAGTTCTGTGTCCTAAGTTCTATGTTCTGTTGCCTTGTTACATCTGTATTTATACCAGTTGATTCAATCCTATCAATCTCTATTCCAAAGGTTAGGATGTTCATTGGTTATGCTTATAGGCAGGCATACAAGTCTTTTGGTTGATATCTCCCCCTTACCCTCTTCCTCCCTTACCTTCCCTCTGAGGTTTGAGCATCTGATCAGTGTTGCTCTGTCTCTGGATCTGCTTTTGTTCATCAGTTTATGTATTTCATTATAATCCACAAATGAGTGAGATCATGTGATATTTATCTTTCTCTGACTGGCTTATTTCACAGCATAATGCTCTTCAGCTACATCCATGCTGTTGCAAATGGTAGGAATTCCTTTTTACAGCAGCATAGTATTCCATTGTGTAGATATACAAAAGTTTTTTAATCCACCCATCTGCTGATGGGCACATAGGCTGTTTCCAAATCTTAGCTATTGTAAATTGTGCTGCTATAAACATAGGGTGCATATATCCTTTCTGATTAGTGTTTCTACTTTCTTGGGTTACATTCCTAGAAGTGGGATCACTAGGTCAAATGGGAGTTCCATTTTTAGTTTTTTGAGGAAAAACTGTTCTCCACAGTGGCTGCACCAGTCTGCATTCCCACCAGCAGTGCACAAGTGTTCCTTTTTCTCCACATCCTCACCAGCACTTTTCATTTGTTGATTTGTTGATGATAGCCTTTCTGACAGGTGTGAGATGGTACCTCATTGTTGTTTTGATTTGCATCTCTTGGATGATCAGTGGCTTTGAACATGTTTTCATATGTCTCTTGGCCTTCCTTATATCCTCTTTCAAAAAGTATCTATTTAGGTCCATTGCCCTTTTGTTTTTTAATTGGCTTGTTTATCTTCCTTTTGTTAAGTTGTATGAGTTCCCTGTAAATGTTGGAGATTAGACCCTTATCGGAGATAACATTGGAAAATATGTTCTCCCATGCAGTGGGTTTTCTTGTTGTTTAGTTGATGGTTTCTTTTGCTGTGCAGAAGCTTTATATTTTGATGTAGCCCCATTTCTTTATTTTCTCTTTAGTTTCCATTGCCCTACGAGCTGTATCAGTGAAGAAATTGCTTTGGCATATGTCTGAGATTTTGCTGCCTGTGGATTCCTCTAATATTTTTATGGTTTCCTGTCTTATGTTTAAGTTCTTTATCCATTTTGAGCTTATTTTTGTGTATGGTGTAAGTTGGGGGGGTAGTTTCATTTTTTTTGCATGTATCTGTCCAATTTTCCCAACACCATTTATTGAAGAGACTGTCTTGACTCCATTGTATGCTCTTGCCTCCTTTGTCAAATATTAATTGAGCATAGTGATTTGGGTCAATTTCTGGGTACTCTATTCTATCCCTTTGGTCTATGTCTGTTCTTGTGCCAGTACCAGGCAGTTTTGAGAACAGTGGCTTTGTAATACAGCTTAATATCTGGTATTGAGATCCCTCCGACTTTGTTCTTCTTTCTCAGGATTGCTGCAGCTATTCGGTGTCTTTTTAAATTCCAGATGAATTTTTGGAGAGTTGGTTCTAGGTCTGTTAAATATGCCATTGCTATTTTAATGGGGAGTGCAATGAATCTATATATTGCTTTGGGTAGTATGGACATTTTAATGATGTTGATTCTACCAATCCATAAACATGGTATGATCTTCCATCTGTTTATGTCTTCCTCTCTCTCTTTTTTCAACGTCCTGAAGTTTTCTGACTAGAGGTCTTTTACCTCCTTAGTTAAGTTTACTCCTAAATATCTTAATTTCTTTTTGGTGCAATGGTAAATGGGATTGTTTTTTTAATCTCTCTTTCTGTAAGTTCACTATTGGCATATAAAAATGCCATAGATTTCTTGGCATTAATTTTGTACCCTGCTATATTGCCGAATTCATTTATTAAGACTAATAATTATTTATGGAGTCTCTAGGGTTTTCTATGTACAGTATCATGTCATCTGTGAATAATGACAATTTTACTTCTTCTTTTCCAATTTGGATGCCTTTTATTTCTTCTTCTTGTCTGTTCGCTGTGACTAACACTTCTAGTACTATGTTGAATAGGAGTGGTGAAAGCGGGCATCACTGTCTTATTCCTGTTCTTAGGGGAAATGGTTTTAGATTTTGCCCATTGAGTATGATGTTGGCTGTAGGTTTGTCATATAGGGCTTTTATTCTGTTGAGGTATGATACCTCTATTCCTACTTTGCTGAGAATGTTTATCAGAAAAGGGTGTTGGACTTTGTCAAATGCCTTTTCTGCATCAATCGATATGATTATGTGATTTTTGTCTCTCAGTTTGTTTATGTGATGTATCACATTTATTGATTTGCAGATATTGTACCAGCCTTGCATCCCCAGAGAAAAATGCTGGATCCGATTTACTAGAATTTTGTTACGGATCTTTTTTTGTACAGTGTCTAATCTGTTCTTAATCCCATCAATCATGTTTTCATTTCAGATATTGTTTTCCATCAC
>NW_006289083.1:1027656-1033058 GCF_000327345.1 Myotis davidii
CATTGTGATCTGAGAAGATCCTTGTTATGATTTCTATCTTCTTGAATTTGAAGAGACTTTGCCTGTGTCCTAATATGGGGTCTATCTTTGAAAATATCCCATGTGCACTTGAGAAGAATGTATATTCTATAGCTTTGGGATGAAATGTTCTGAAGATGTCAATTAAGTCCATCTGATCCTGTGAGTCATTTAGGTTTGCTGTTTCTTTGCTGAAATTTGTTTAGAGGATTTATCCAGTGGTATCAGTGGGGTTTTAAAATTCCCTACTATGATTCAATCACTATTGATCTCTCCCTTGATATCTTCCAGAAGTTTTATGTATTTGGGTGCTCCTGTATTGGTTGCATATATGTTTACCAGAGTTATATCCCCTTGTTGAATTGCTCCCTTTAGTATTACGAAGTGGCCTTCCTTATCTCTTGTACGGCCTTTACTTTGAGGTCTATTTTGTCAAATATAAGTATTGTTACCTCAGCTTTCTTCTCATTTCTATTTGCCAGAAAAAGAATTTTCTATCCCTTCACTATCAGTCTGTGTAAATCCTTTATTCTGAAGTGGTTCTCTTTCAGACAGCAAATATATGTGTCATGTTTTCTTATCCACTTAGCTACCCTATGTCTTTTGACTGGAACTTTTAATCCATTTATATTTAATGTTATTATTGATAAGTACTTGTTTGTCATCATTTTTATTCTTAATGTTTGTGTTCCTTTTTGCCTTTCTGTTTCTTCTTTTTACAGCAGTCCCTTTAGCATTTCCTGCATTGCTGGCTTGGTGGTAATAACTCTCTTAGGCCTTTTTTGTCTGTGAAGCTCATTATTCCACCTTCATTTTTGAATGATAGCCTTGCTAAGTATAGTATTCTTGGATTCATTCCCTTGCTTTGCATCACTCTGTATATTTCATTCCATTCCCTTCTGGCCTGGTGTGTTTCTGTTGTGAAATCAGTTGATATTCTAATGGGAGATCCCTTGTAGGTAACTTTCTGTCTGTCTCTGGCAGCCTTTAAGATTCTTACTTTGTCGTTGGTGTTTGCCAATTTAATTATGATGTGTCTTGATGTTGGTCTTTTGGGGTTCATCTCATTTGGGACTCTATGTGCTTCTTGGACTTGTATGTTTTTTTTTCTTGCCAGTATCAGGGAAGTTTTCTGTCATTATTTCTTCAAACAGGTTTTCTATTCCTTGCTTCTCCTCCTCTCCTTCTGGTACCCCTATTAAGCAAATGTTGTTTCATTTTGCGTTGTCCCAAAGCTCCCTTAGGCTCTCCTCTTGCGTTTTAAGTTTTTTTTTCCAGTTGCTCCCGTGTTTGTGTGATTTTTCCTACCTTGTCTTCTAATTCACTGATGCGGTCCTCAGCCTCTTCTAGTCTGCTGTTTAAGCCTTCCATTGTGTTCTTTATTGCAGCTATGTCATTCTTCATTTCCTCTTGGTTCCTTTTCATGTTGGTGACATTCTCATTCAGCTCCTTATAATTCTCATTGAGTTGTGTGTTTGTCATACAGCTGTTTGAGCATTGCTCTGAATTCTTTCTCTGACATGTTGCTTGCCTCCATTTCATTTAATTCCCTGTCTGGTAATTTCTTTTTTTCTTTCCTTTGGGGATTGTTTTTTTTGCCTCCTCATTTTTTGCTGTAACATTTTAATTCTTTCTGTGTCTTAGATCCAACTGCTTTGCTACCCAGGTTCGTTTCAGGGTAGTGCTAGAAGTGTGATCTCTCATGTATCCTGGGCTTGGTGATCTAGTAGAGCTCCCTACTTGAGCTATTTGGGTTCTCTTGTTGTAGTTGGGTCTTAAATGTTAGTTTCTTATTCATGGATGAAGTCTCGTCACAGATTGACAATGTGACTCACCCCCGGCTTCATTGTGCAAGTTGTTTTGGATGTGATTGTGGTTCCGGTTCTCATAGAAAAGGTTGTCTGAGGTCTCACTGGTATGTGCTCACTGTGCGTTCCCAGAGACCATGGCCTGGGAGGAAGGAGTCTCAGGGCGAGCCTGAGGCTCAGGTACTGTGACTTTGGCTGGTGTGGTGTGACTCTTGCTGGATTAATGTCACTCTGAAACTCACTACGAGGGGCCTGGAGCCCGTGACAGTGGTGGGCGGGTGTCTCATAGTCTGTGGTTGAGGCAGTGGGACTCTGGTCAAAGTGATTTTCCTTTCTGAATCACAAGTGGGTTCAGGATCCAGCAGCTGGAGATGTGGGAATCTCAGGGTCTGTGGCTAAAACAATGTGACCTTGTCCAGGGAGGAAATTCGTCAGTAATTCACCAACCTGTCCCGAGGTAGGTAGCCAGGAGGGGGATGTCGTGGACCCTACTGAGGGAGCCATGTGCCCTTGGTTGGAGAGGCACATGCCCAGTGGCAGCACAGAGAGGGACCCAGGAGCCATCTGCAAGGGGTGTGTGCTCATGGGGGCTGACATGCTGGATCAGAGCGATTGTGGTGTGCCATCAGCACTGTGGAGGGCGAATTCCAAGTTTCTGCTTCGGGGGTTGTGCGACCTTGGTTGGATATGCATGCCCAATGACTGCTTACAGAGGCACCCAGGAGCTGTCTGCTGGGGCAGCGGGCTCAGGGGACCCTTGTCCTGGAGCAGCGCTACCATGGGGACTGGATGCCAGCAGCCAGGGTTGTGCCTTGCGGTGGCTCAGAGAAGCACCCAGAGCCCGCCTACCAGGGTAGCAGGCTCAGGGGGCTTGCGCACTGGGTTGGTGCAACTGCAGTGACCAGAGGTTGGTAGCTGAGGAGGGGGAAGTCCAAGTTTCTTCTGTGGGGCCTTGAGCCCTTGGTTGGATTTGAGTGTGCCTAGTGGCAGCTCACAGAGGACCCAGGATTCGCCTGCTGTGGCAGTGGCCTCAAGGGGCCTGCGTGCTGAAACCACGGGACCGCGGTGTCTGTGGGCAGGCACCCAGGAGTGGGGGAAGTCTGAATTTCTATTGCCAGGGCAATGCATCCTTGTTTGGATAAGAGCGCACCCAGCAGCACCTCATGGAGGCACCCAAGAGCTACCTTTGCGGCCTTAGGCGCAGGAGGCCTGTGTGCTGGAAAAGCACAACTATGGTGTCCAGAGGTCAGCAGTTGTGGGGTGGAAAGACTCAGGTTTTGCTGCTGTGTCCTTGGTTGGCTTTGCACACGCCCAGTGGCAGCTCACAGAAGTACCCTGGGGCCGTTTGCCAGGGCGGTGCACTCAGAGAGGCCCTTGCGTTGAAGCCGCATGACTGAGGTGTCTGTGGGCAAGTATCCAGGAAGGGGGAATTCAGAATTTCTACTGCCAGTGCAGTATACCCGGCAGGGACCAACAGTGGCACCCAAGAGTGGCCTGTGGAGCAGTGGGCTCAGGAGACCTGCATGCTGGAAAAGCACAACTACAGTGTCAGGATATCTGCAGCTGGGGAGGGGAAAGTCGCACTTATTGTTGCAGAGTCATGCACCCTTGGAGGTGGAGGTCCTAGGGTCTGCAGTTCTGCAGGTGGGGCAGCAGGATTTTGGCTGAAGTGGCTGCAGGGTCACAGGCAGTGTCCAAGGCCAGTCTGGGTGGTGGTGCTGATGAGTTCCTAGAAGAGGCCGCTCTCCCCTTCAAGATGTTGTGGGCTCCATGACCAAGACCCACAGTCTAGGCAGTGCCCATAGCAGTGGTAGGTGCTCTCTGTCCAGGAGATCCTGGTCTGCCAGCACCTGCTACTCCTGCCGAATTTAACTGTCCCTCCCTCACTCACACACACCACATACATCCACATGCTCTCCTTTCACCCCCTCACTCACTCACTCACACCCTATACCTCACCTCCATTCTGCCAGCCGCCATCTTCCTCTCCTGGAAGGCCTGCTCTTGCACTAATTTTTGTGTATCAGGCCTCTAGTATAATATAATATAATACTTTGATAGTTCTCAAATAATCATTGCAACTACGAAACTAGCTTATCCTTATATAGTACCAACTATGTTTGAGAAACTGAATTCTTAAAAATCACCTGATAAAATATTAATCTTATTTAAGTGTCAGAACAGGAATTTTCAGACTCCCACACCTATGCATGTCACTGTGAAATTTCAGAACACTGGTGACAAATAAATATACAAAGTTCAGAACACTGGAAGGAATCCTATCTAATTAAAGAGTAATATGCAAATTAACCATCACTCCTCACTACGTCAGTCCGTCACAAAGATGGCTGTGGCCATGGAAATGGAGCGAGCAGGAGGCTTGCACTGCCCCTGGCGATGGAGGAAGCCAAGCTTCCCGCCTGCCCTGGCCAGCCCTGAGCTCTGCTCAGGGCTACAAAGTTTCAATTATAGAAGATAAATAAATCCCAGGTACCAGCTTCCAGCCTGCAGGCCTGGCCAGCCTGAAAACGGCCAGTAGGGTCCCCCACACTGAAGGGGGTGTGGCCAGCCTGCAAATGGTCATCAGCCCCTCACCCAGGCTGGCCAGGCACCCCAGCAGGATCCCCCCACCCTGAAGGGGCTGTGGCCAGCCTTCAAACAGCCCTCAGCCCCTCACCCAGGCTGCCCACAGCCCCATGGGGTGAGAGTGCCCACTGTGGGGCTTGACCAGCCTGCAAACAGCCATCAGCCCCTCACCCAGGCTGGCCAGGCACCCCAGTGGGAACCGACACCCTGAAGGGGGTGTGGCCAGCCTGAAAATGACCCTCTGCCCCTCAACCAAGCTGGCCAGGCACTCCAGCAGCCAGGCACACCCTGATTCTGGACACCCTTCAGGGCACACCACCCGGCCCGACCCATGCACCAGGCCTCTATCCTATATAATAAAAGGGTAATATGCAAATTGACCCTAACAGCAGAATGACTGGGAATGACTGGTCACTATGACACATACTGACCACCAGGGGGCAGATGCTCAATTCAGGAGCTGCCCCCTGGTGGTCAGTGCGTTCCCACAGCTAGTGTTTGGGGAGCTCTGCTCAGCCACAAGCCAGGCTGCCAGCTGCCAGCACAACAGTGGTGGCAGGAGACTCTCCCGCCTCCTTAGCAGCACTAAGGATATTCAACTGCATCTTAGGCCTGCTCCCCGCTGGCAAGTGGAATGATAAATATAACCCTAATTTATAAAAACCCAGGGTCTGTCATGTCCTAAACGACCAGAGAGATGTCTGAACACCAGGCTAGGGAACTGAGGGAGCGGGAGCTGATCAATAGGTGGCAGCGGTGCCTGGCGAGCAGCTGGAAGGCAAACCTCTTGGTTCCTCCTCCCAGCCCTCAGACTCCAATCAATTGGTGGCAGAGGTGGGACGGAATTGGAGACTGGCTCCCTTAGTAGTCCTGCAGGTTCAATCTGAAGACGACAGGCCAGGCACGAATGGACCAGCACTGCCGGCATGAACCCGACAGTGCTGCCAGCCTCCAGCATTGCTATCCACCACTTGATTTTTGGTGTCTGCC
>NW_006289083.1:1033087-1039388 GCF_000327345.1 Myotis davidii
GCTGAACCCATTGCTCACATCTTTAACCATTGACTTCAAGTAATAAGGATTCAGATCCCACCCCATTCCAAACATGGGCTTTTCCCAGACTTTTAGCCATTGAAACACTTTCCCACTCTCCTCTGGGGCCACCAGGAAAGCCTGAATCTCCTGCACACCATGTACTTGGAAAACCAAATAGCAATATTTTTCATTCTACCTTTATCTGAATCTACCATGTGTTGATATTTCTACTTCTTTGTAGAATCCCTGATCCACACTCAAAGAGGTATTTTTATCCATGACTTAAGTCAAGATTCAAAAACAAACTTTCTATACCACAGAATTCTTAAAGTTTAAGACGGTTGCTATTCCCCATGCAACCACAGATAAGACAGGGGAGTCCCACTTCAGGACATGCATAACACTATCTTCCAACTCTGCTGTCTCTTTTTCCTTCTCCACTTTCTCTCTGTAGGTTTCACCTGTCTCCTCTACAACAAATCCCCTACCAGGCCAGAGGTGTGCGTGTGTGGTCAGGGGAGGGGAGGGGGGGCTGTGTCACCTTCCTTCTAAAGAAAAAATGAAATTCACTTCAATTTGTATTCTCCCTCTCTCTGGATTTAGAAACACTGCTGTGGTTTGAATCCTCCAAGCTAAAGCTTGATAATTTAAAGCCTGCGTCTGGGAATTCCCCAGAAACCTTTATTTTCTCAAATGCCTGACGCCTCTTTTTTCCCATCTTACGCCCTTTCCCAGAAGAGATGTTCAACTTTCATATGTGTAGAACCCCAGAGCAGCAAGAATTATAGGAAATCAGGAACACTGAATATAAATCATATTTCAAATATAAGTTAGAGCTGCATAGCCCAACCCTCTATAAATAAGTTAGTAAGAGGGAAGGACCAGGTTCTGCCTTTTTGGGGGTTACCCAGAGAGCAAAACATTCTATGGATATTGAAAGCTCCCGAGAAGATCCAAAGGAATGCTTGGTTTGGTGGGGATGGGGCGCAGTTGTGTGGGATGGGGGTTCAGAGGGAATAAATGAGAAGCACCTTAAAAGAGAGAGAAAAAATATTGTAGGCAGGAAATTATGAAGAGGCAAGTATCCTAGTGTGTCATCAAACTGGCAAGTAAAATAAGAGCAGCCACACAAAAATATACTGTGGGGCTGAGTCATCTGATGTGGGTTAACAAGCAAAATTATTATAACGTGACAGACGAGGGAAGAGGAGAGAACTACAGGGAGCTGTACTGGGTTGGGTAATGTCTCTCAACCCCTTCCCAATTCATGTCCTTCTGTGAGTCTCAGAACTTGGCTTTGTTTGGAAATAGCAGATGTTACTAGTTAAGAAGAGATTATATGGGAGTAAGGTGGGCCCTTAATTCAATATGACTGATGTCCTTAGAAGAAAAGGAGAAGGCACCCTGTGCCAACAGGCAGAGACTGGAAACACGCCTCTACAAGTTAAAGAACACCAGGGATTGCTGCCAATACCAAGGGCCAAGAGAAAGGCAAAGGACAGATTCCCTCCTAATGCCTTCAGAGAGAGCACGGCCCTGCTGACAACTTCCTTTCGGACTTCCAGTTTCCATAAGTGTAAGAGAATAAATGTATCTTGTTATAAGCCACCCAGTTGTGGTACTTTGTTACAGCAGTCCTAAGAAGCAAGTGGAAGAACTCACACTTGTCCCTTGGACAAAAGTCTATACAAAGGCCATTTGGCTGAGACCTATGAAACCCCTACCCATTAGCCTTTAGGAAGTTTTCTAAATATATGGAATCACACTTCCCGAGAGCTTGGATAAATCAAATAACCTCAGTCGTGTGTGACTTTCCACATCTGTGCAATATACTACTTACTCAGCAGAATATTGTGCAAGTTAAATGGGATATTGTTTGTTAAAATATAGGTGATGGTGCTCTTTCTCAGGAAACCAGAAAGAATCAGGAAAACTAGACTTGATGCAGCGAATCCTCATGCTCATGTAGACATGGGAAGCCTGGGATGTCCAAGAGAAGAATCAAAGAAGTTTTCTGTCCTCAGTGTTTTCCTGCCTGTATCCCATGAACAGGCCTCTATTTAGCACAAGCCTAGAAAAGGAAAACAGGAAACTTCTCACTTTTTCTCTTTCTTTCTTTCTTTCTTTCTTTCTTTCTTTCTTTCTTTCTTTCTTTCTTTCTCTCTTTCTTTTTTTCTCTCTTTCTTTTTTCTCTCTTTCTTTCTTTCTTTCTTTTTCTTTCTTTCTCTCTTTCTTTTTTTCTCTCTTTCTTTTTTCTCTCTTTCTTTCTTTCTTTCTTTCTTTCTTTCTTTCTTTCTTTCTTTCTTTCTTTCTTTCTTTTTTTCTTTCTTTCTTTCTTTCTTTCTCTCCTATGATCAGAAGAGGGGAATTTGCCTCTTTTTCCTGCATGTCCCTTTAAGTAGAGCAACAGTTTTCAAACTTTATTTTCAAAACACTTGTTTTTATAAATTAAGATATTTACACACATAAATTTTTAATGTGTTCTTTTCTATTCCAGTCCGTTATTTTCCATATTATTTTTTATAGATATATTTTTATTGATTTCAGAGAGGAAGAAAGAAGGAGAGAAAAGTAGAAACACCAATGATGAGAGAGAAGCTTCAACCAGCTGCCTCTTGCATGCTCCACAGTGGGGATGGAGCCTGACATGTGCCCTGACCAGGAATCTAACCATGACCTCCTGGTTCATAGGTTGATGCTCAACCATTGAGTCATGCCAGCTGCACTCTTACATATTATTTTATTTGCAAAAATTATGGTCTGACCATAGTAAGTTTATTCCATAACTCTTTAATGGGTCAAGCATCATATTAAATGCAAAAGCCTGGCTTTTGACATGCAGAAGTATTGCTAAAAATAATGAGCAAATATCTTCTCTATCTAAAAAGCCTAAAGCAAGCATGTACCCTAACTCTCTTGCCTTGAGACAATAAACCTCTTAGGCCTAGAGATAACTATTAAAGACATTTTGAATGGCTTGTTTCTTTACCTGTTTTGTACCCTCCTTTACTTCATTCAATATAGTGTGCCATCTTTCCATGGTATTGAGTGATCATCTTCAGCAACATTTTTAAATAATTGAATAGCACCCCAGTGTTGATGCAATGTAATCATTTAACCAAGCTCTCTTTTGGGGGCACTGGCTGTATTTCAAAAGTTTACATTTTAATGAGAGGAGACAGAATAATGAACAATAAACACATAAGCAAACAATAAGGATAATTTCAGATTTCAATAAGTTCCTTAAAAAGTGATGTGAAAGAATATAAAAGGCTTGGTAATTAGATTAGATAATATCATCAGGAAATTGATTTTCAGGTAGACTTGAAGGATAAAAGGTCCACCAGGTAAAGAGGTGAGGAGAGAACTATAGGCAAAGGGAAAAACAGGGGTTCTTAAAATATAATGCATTAAAGGAACAAGAAGAAGGATTTATGAGGAGTAGTTAGAGACCAACTCATGAGAAAACCCTATGTAGGCCAGTATTTTATTCTCAGTGCAAGTGGAAAACCTTAGAAAACTCAGAGTAATAGAGAAATATTAGAGAAAGAGGGAGAGAGAGGGAGAGAATGACTATCCCAGGGGAGAAGAGGCTGTAGTCTGCAGATCTATGGGTATGGTAATGAATCCAGTTAAGAAAACAATTTACATACACTAAGGAACATGGATTGTTTCTGAATTTATTTAGGTGTTTGTTTTAAGTTCATTTCATAGTTGTGTATATCAGGTACACTTTTGTAAAATTATACCTCATTACTAGAATGAAACATTTTGAAAAATTATATTTTTAATTGATTTTTGTTGGTATGTAGGAAAGTGATTTAATTTTGGTGTACTCATTTCATAAGCAGAAGAAATTGCATAATAGGTCTGTTTTTCTCTTTGTTTGATTGTCTTGAGATTATCAGTGAGTGAGCAATCATATACTCTGCTAGTGATGATAATTTTGATTGCTTCTTTCCAGTACTATGAGTCTCCACTTCTCCCTATTTGTGAGATTTCAATGGCTGAAACTTCCATTGTCATTGGAAGATTTAAATTGAAAAGTTTTTAGTGTTTCACAGTTCCGAATGCCATTGTGGGTTGTTTACAAGTAAATATTCAATTCCTATTTTAATAAAAGATTTGTTTGTGTCGTTTCTGATTTTTGATGTTTCTCTTGGTTTTTCTCCCCCCTAATTCACAAATTCTGCATGACTAATGAGTTTAGCAAAATGCCTTTAGGGCATAAATTATACTAATTTTATAATTATTTTTAAAATTAGTTTAGTTTTTATATTAGGGTTCTCCAGAGAAACAGAACCACTAAGATATATATGGATATACTTGAGAAGGGGCTTATTTTAGGCATTGGTTCATATGATTATGCAGATCAAGAAGTCTTACAATCTACTAACTATAAGCTGGAGAACCAGGAATGACAGTGGTATACTTCAGTCCAAGTCTAAAGACCTAAGAACCAGGGAATTTGATGGTGTAAGTCTCAGTTAAGTTCTAATGCCCCAGAGCAGGAGCTCTAGTGTCCAAGGACAGGAGAAGATGGATGTACCAGCTCAAAGAAAGAAAGCAAATGCATCCTTCCTCTACCTTTGTTCAGTCTAGATCCTCAGTGGATTGGATGATGCCCGCCTACATTGGTGAGGTCATCTTCTCTACTCAGTTGCAGGTTCAATACTAATCTCTTCCACAAGCACCCTCATGGACACACTCAGAAATGAGTATCATGGCCCAGTCGAATTGACACATAAAATTACAAATGACAATGACAATTACCGTGAAAACGTATAATGTACGAGGCAACATGCTAAGTATTATGTCATTTAATCATCTCACTAAAGCTAGAAGAAAGATATCATTATGCCTTTGCATTTGGAAAAAGCTGAGATCTACAGAGGTTAAGCTCATTGGTAGACACAGATTTCTTTCTTTCTTTTTTTTAATTGCACATCACTCCTTTATTATACTGATCTGAGAAAGACTTAGTAGTTATGCTCAAAATGGGCCCACGTGGCAGGGCCAAGCAACTGGAACATGATTCCGAACTCACACAGTAAGACACACCTGGACATGATCAAGAGACATTTCACTGCCAAGAGATAATGCCCGTGCTGGGGAGGGATTCTAAAACACAGCAGGATAACTCCTACAAGTCAAGGAGCTCATCCCACCTTGGTGTGAGGAATGGCTTATTTTGTGATGACCACACGTCACTGAAAACCCCAGAAGGGTTTTGTTTTGTATTATTTTATATAGATAGGCTTTTTTTTTTTTGTAAAAGTAAATGCAACACGTAAACATTCAGGATTGATCCCGATCTTCTGGAGCCAGCTTTTCTGGGGTCAAGGAGGAAATGTTTGTTTGAATCACCAGGCATTCATCTTCCGCTGGAATGACCAGAGCCCCCAGTCAGTTCGCCTGACTGCAGAATAGCGCAGGCCTGCTCTCAGGAACACCAACAGCCTCTCTTGCCTCTCCTCATTGGTCACGCCTTAACATGGCTCCCCAATAGCCCCCTGCTCTCAAGCAGGTCCTTAGTAATAAACAAAACACTAGCAAAAAAACAAGAGCTATTACCTCTGGACTCTTAGATAAGAGTCTCCCTCGGCTTAGACTGAGGACCCGTGCCCCAGAAGGGCCCTTCTGACTAGATTGCATGAAGGGAGTGGGTGTGGGAGACAAAATGGCTAACACAAAATTGGGAGCCGCCAGTCCCATCTGCAGCTACAACCTTAGATGTGGTCAGTGTGACGTGTGCACAGGAGAGATGCAGAGGAATGGGATGGGAGGGAGGGCGTCCTTGGGAAGGTCGTCTGCCTGCTCGCCTTCACTTCTTGGCCTTGCCCGGGGCAGCCACAGCCTCCGTGGCTTTGGGCATGGTCTCTTCATCCCCCAGGAACTGCATGGGCTTGATGGACTTCAAGTTTTTGTCTAATTCATAGACAATGGGAGTACCAGTCGGCCTGTTCCGCTCCATGATAGCCTCTTCAGAAAGACCCTCCAGATGTTTGACAATGCCCTGAAGGCTGTTGCCATGGGCTGCAGTCAGTACCCATTTCCCCTCCTTAATCTGAGGCACTATTTCTTCATTCCCAAAGGGCAGAGCTCTGGCAATAGCATTCTTCAGACTCTCACAGGAGGGTAGCTGATCTTCAGTGAGGTCTGCGTACCTGCGATCCTTCCTGATGTTGCTGTAGAAGGGATGGTCGAGCTCCATCGGTGGTGGTGGGATATCGTAAGAGCGCCTCCAGATCTTTACCTGGGCCTCGCCATGCTTGGCAGCAGTTTCTGCCTTGTTAAG
>NW_006289083.1:1041515-1053342 GCF_000327345.1 Myotis davidii
GCGGGGGAGGGATTCTAAAACACAGCAGGATAACTCCTACAAGTCAAGGAGCTCATCCCACCTTGGTGTGAGGAATGGCTTATTTTGTGATGGCCACATGTGAGAATAGTTCAACCGCCACTGAAAACCTCAGAAGGGTTTTTGTTTTGTATTATTTTATATAGATAGGCTTTTTTTTTTTTTTAAGTAAATGCAACACGTAAACATTCAGGATTGATCCGGATCTTCTGGAGCCAGCTTTTCTGGGGTCAAGGAGGAAATGTTTGTTTGAATCACCAGGCATTCATCTTCCGCTGGAATGACCAGAGCCCCCAGTCAGTTCGCCTGACTGCAGAATAGCGCAGGCCTGCTCTCAGGAACACCAACAGCCTCTCTTGCCTCTCCTCATTGGTCACGCCTTAACATGGCTCCCCAATAGCCCCCTGCTCTCAAGCAGGTCCTTAGTAATAAACAAAACACTAGCAAAAAAACAAGAGCTATTACCTCTGGACTCTTAGATAAGAGTCTCCCTCGGCTTAGACTGAGGACCCGTGCCCCAGAAGGGCCCTTCTGACTAGATTGCATGAAGGGAGTGGGTGTGGGAGACAAAATGGCTAACACAAAATTGAGCCGCCAGTCCCATCTGCAGCTACAACCTTAGATGTGGTCAGTGTGACGTGTGCACAGGAGAGATGCAGAGGAATGGGATGGGAGGGAGGGCGTCCTTGGGAAGGTCGTCTGCCCGCTCGCCTTCACTTCTTGGCCTTGCCCGGGGCAGCCACAGCCTCCGTGGCTTTGCGCACGGTCTCTTCACCCCCCAGGAGCTGCCTGGGCTTGATGGGCTTCACGTTCTTGCCTAATTCACAGACAGTGGGAATGCCGGTCGGCCTGCTCCGCTCCGTGAGAGCCTCTTCAGAAGGACCTTCCAGATGTCTGACAATGCCCCGAAGGCTGTTGCCATGGCTGCAATCGGTACCCGTTTCCCCTCCTTAATCCGGGGCGCTATTTCTTCATTCCCAAAGGGCAGAGCTCTGGCAATAGTGTCCTTCAGACTCTCACAGGAGGGTAGCTGATCTTCAGTGAGGTCTGCATACCTGCGATCCTTCCTGATGTTGCTGTGGGAGGGATGGTCGGGCTCCATCGGTGGCGGTGGGATATCGTAAGAGCGCCTCCAGATCTTTACCTGGGCCTCGCCGTGCTTGGCAGCAGTTTCTGCTTTGTTAAGACCAGTCACACCCCCCATCGTGCCGCTCATTGAGACGCCAGGTCCTCACTACAGGCAGCCACATCTGGTCAGTGGCATCCAGCACCGTCCAGAGCGTCCGAATTGCTCTCTTCTGCAGAGGTGAAGCAGATGTCAAACTCATAGCCGGCATCTCGCAGCGCCTGCCCGCCGCGCTTCGCCTCCTCGCGCCCAGCCGGGCTCAGGTCCGCGTCGCACCAGCCGCTGAAGCGGTTCTCCAGGTTCCACGCGCTCTCGCTATGCCGGATCAGTACCAGCGTGTAGGCAGCCATGGTGGCGGTTCTGAGGGCGGAGCAGACTGACCACAGATTTCTAAATATAAATCTATCCTAACCAAAACTACTTTGATGGATTTTAATATATTTAGTCATTTAATTGCTATTATTATTAGTATGGATAGCTGATGTTTGTTGAAAAATTATATAACAAAATATCTAAGCCATTGAAACTTAACACATTCAACCTTTGAAATAATCATGTGAGGTGAAATCTACCAATATTCATTTTATAGGTGAGGAAACTGAGTCCCAGAGGGCTTATTATGGTGAAATATCTTTGTATTTCACAAAAACACACTTTTAATAATGTGTTATGGCTTTAATAAGTACTCAAATTAATAATAAATTATCTAAATTTATTTAGAATTTTCTTGTATTTACATTCTTATTTAAAATTAGTCTGAATTTTATTTTTTTGTGCCATAATCTTTAGGTTAACAGGAAAGCTTGTAACTTTTGTGAGCTCCAGAGTATCATAGAAATTATTACACAAAAGTTCAAAAGAGTTCACCTGATAGTTATCTGGACCTGCATGTTTTTAAAGGGCAATCCTGCTAGCCTATTCAATCTATATCATAGTGAGTCATGTATTTCTTAATGTTGTATTAGTGAATTATTAGTGGTTGCATTCTTAATGTTGTCTTAGTGACCTATTAGCCACATGCTATTTAAATAGGGATTATCACATTTTATATTCTAAACTTATTTCAGTTTAAATTATCTTTCTACTTCTATTTTGTAAGCTACACAAATGAGTGGCATGTTAGCTGGTAGTCAGAAAAATTTTTCTTGGCTGTATTCTTTCGGTTATTTTAAATTCTGTTAGTTAAACTGTCCTTATTGCTTACGAGAGACCTGTAAAGAGAATAATGGAATCACAAATAAAATATTTTATGATACAATTTTCAGCCTAGAGCAACAGAAATGAAACTGAGATGAATTCAACACATTGTAAAAATTTTAAAGTAGGAGAATTCTTGTTTCAAACTTTGGAGAAAATACTCAGAATCACAAGAGAATACAGAATTCCTGTACCCAAGGTATTATGTACTTCTATTTCATTTATTATCAACTTCATATGAAAGAAATCAAAACCACAAAGTGTGAATGAAAAGTTATTAATGGATTGTAATATTAATTTATTTCAAACATTTGTTAAATCCCTGTACAGGAAAGTGTCACATTTGTATAAGGCTCTGACCTTAAACTTCTTGGTCCACCCTAGAGGTCACTTGCAGTTTTAATGAAGAATTTATCAAATGAATGAATGGCTTCTTTCCTCAAACACCTCAGCTTAGGGGCTTTCTCTAGTTGCAGAAAAACATTAAGTCTACTAAAGGAGGAGGTCAGACATGTGGGGGAGTTAATGTCCACAAAAGCAACCTTCAAACATTTGTTGGTAGAGGAATTTTTCAGTTTCCACACCCCTTGATGGGAAAATGTCTTCAGCAAATAGTCAGCAAGTCTGATCCCCAGTGGACATCGCAGAAGTTAGAATCTCCATTTTTTTGAAGACTGAATAATATTTTATTATTTTATAATATTCTAATATATGTGTACCATAATATTTTTATCCATTCATCTGTTGACTGACACTTAGGTTGTTTCCATATCTTGGCTATAATTATCATAAAATTTCAATAAATATCAGTATTTATTGTACTTATTTTACATATTCTATTTATTTTTAAATCTTCATGGAATTGTACATACAGAAGAGTGCACATTCTGTAAGTATAGAGCAAAATGAATTTTCTCAAGCTGAACACACTGTGCAACCAGCACCCAGGCCAAACAAATAGAACAGAACCAGCTCTCCTAAGTCCTCCTACCACAAACGGGCCTTTTCCGCTACCGCTCACACTGACATATTTCACACCATTCTAGCTTGCATGAGTCTTTTAAACAAATGACACACACCCCTATCATTTCATTCCTACATATATCCTCTTTTATTGAATGTTATTAAGTCTAATCTAGAGACAAAACCATTTCCTAATCTCACCATAGTTTACATACAAATACAACAAACATTTTCTAAAAATTTTGTTAGAAAATTCTTTCCTCAAGTAAATATGAACTAAAACATGGATTAGTCAATTGAACAGAACGTATATAACAAAGGAGTAAAAGGCATATTTTTCACGATACTGGTTTAAAACTAAGTGGAAAAATAGTATCCTATGTTCAAAGATCACATAAGAAGCATATTGAGCCCTAACCGGTTTGGATCAGTGGATAGAGCATTGGCCTGTGGACTCAAGGGTCCCGGGTTCGATTCCGGTCAAGGGCATGTGCCTTGGTTGCGGGCACATCCCTAGTGGGGAGTGTACAGGAGTCAGCTGATCGGTGTTTCTCTCTCATCGGTGTTTCTAACTCTCTATCCCTCTCCCTTCCTCTCTGTAGAAAATCAATAAAATATATATATTTTTAAAAAAGCATATTGAATTTTTTAGTCACTACCTCTTTCTACCATTAACTGGTTTATTTTGCTAAAAAAACACCGCAATTCCATTAATAATACCACTATATTAAAATATTACATTCTATTTAACCTAAGTTTACAAGTAATTGTTTTATTTCTATTTAAGTCATAATCTATGTTGAAAGTTTTATTTTCAAATGAATAGACCTATTTCAGAATAATAATTTTCTTTTTATTAGCTACATCTTTTGATTAAAAAAACTAGTTTTGAATTCACAAAGTGCTCAAAGTAATTTTAAGGTGACATAATGTAATGTATTTCTGGAACAGTCTTTGCCTACAATACAGAGCAATTCCATATTCATTAGATACTTCCTATATGACAGACAAATGCCTGAAGGAACAATTATTGCAGTGTCTGAGGCAGTGTACTATCTATTCAGCTAAAATGCAGCCCTCTTCTTGTTAAAACGGAAATAAAGAGCTGATAGTGAACTTCATCAAGCTACTTATTTGCATTTCAGAATAATGCCTGGCTTTTATGTTCATTCTCCATCTTGAGTTAATATTTTTAAAAAATCAAATAGTAAATATGAAATTAATAAAATTTATCTTATTAATCATCATTCTTTAATAAATTTGAGGTCCATAATAAAATTTTCATGTTTTTCCTCCGTTAATGATATGAAGCAAATATATACTTTGACAGTTCAAATAACAACCTAATCACATTTGGTTAATAAAATATTCAAGTAATCAAGTAATATTGATTTCTCACCAATTGTTAAAAAAATAGTAAGTCAAAATAAAATCACAGACAAGAACCTTAAAGTTGTTTTAAGTTATTGGAAATAATTGATAGTGTTTATCATTAAATTTCAAGCTACCAAAAGACTATTCTCAGAAACACTGACTTTGAGCATGCAGAATTGAAAATTCTTTTGCCTACTTTGTTTATTCTGCAGATAGCATATACTTGTCACTTATTTTTCTAACTTATCAAGCATTTAAAATATATGCGTTTAAAATTTTTGCTTATTTCTTAAAGATACTGCCAAAATCTATCTTTGAAGAAAATATTTAAATTGCAGACATTTCCAGGGATGTTACAAAAAGGGGTAATATAGTAAAAGTCTCTTGAATTAATCTTCTAGCTCTCAAGTAATCATTTCATTGAATTACAAATCAATGAAAAATTAAAACTGAGGAAAAAATTTTTTTTACTCAGATATCATTGTTGGCATGGCCAGTTTGAGGCTGTTAAGAAACAAGAATGTTGTGGAGATTTGTTCCTGGTAATAGCAGTGTAGGTAATTTTGATCATCACGTCCATTGAAAACACAATCAGGAAGTTCAAATATGAATTTAGGCATATCTAAACTGTTGTCTTTCAGACAACAGAAATAATAGAGCAGTGAGAATTTCTGGGTCAAGTTCTCAGAGAAGATGGCAACTCACTGTAGCAGGCCCAGCATTTGTAGCCACTTTTCCTCAAGAAGAATTAGCATATTCCTGTCGAAGTGGCTGAGGTTTTGAAAAACAAAGCAAAACTTTCGACATATTCAAGGACTTAGAGGGGCAGAATTTGTGATAGAGGGCCCCACAAAAATAGAATCTGGTAAAGTAGCAAGTTTCAGCTGGAATCCAAAAGGAATGCAAATTAGGAATAAGGATGAAATTCAAATAGACCAGCCCTCAGTGGCTCTGAATTACAGCTTTGAATCAGCTCCAGCACATATTGGATTAAAGAGATCTAGAATTGCTAATGCACAGGCTCCATGCCAGAAGCAACTGTAAATCCTCTCTAGAGAATGGCAATATAGTCTTAGGTTTCCAATAAGTCCTACAGTTATTATAAACATCATTGATCACTCAATCCAAAAATCACAAAGATATGAAAAATAAGACAAAGCGATTGCTATGGACTGAACTGTGTCCTCCACAAATTTATATGTTGAAGTCTTAATATCAGTACTTCAGTATGTAACTGTGTTTGGAGATAGGATTTGTAAAGAGGTAAAGGTAAAATGAGGTCATATGGATTGGCCCTAATCCAATATGAGTAATGTCCTTATAAGAAGAGGAGATTAGGACAGAGACATATACAGAGGGAAGACCATGTGAAACATCAGTAAAAGATGGCCATTGACAAAACAAGGAAAAATGCTTTAAAAGAAACCAAACCTGCCAACACCTTGATCTTGGACTTCTAGCCTCCAAGACTATGAAATGATAAATTTCTGTCCTTTAAGCCACCCCGTCTGTGATACTTTGTGATGGCAGACCTAGCACACGAACACAGTGATCACAGTCTGGGAGAAACAACGTAAAATAGAATCATCTACAGGGAATCCAGAAAGTAGAGGTGTCAACAACTGACCTAAACAAACAAATAAATAAAAAAGCTTATGGTTAATATGTGCAAGGAAATAAAAGATAGAATTGACACAGAAATAAAAAGTATTATAATAAACCAAATGGAATTTCTACAACTAAAAAATTCAGAACTGAAATAAAAATGTCAAAGATGGCTTTAATAATATATTTTATAGACTGTCTAACCACTGTGCATACACCTGAAACTAATACAAAATCATATTAAATGTAAACTGTAATTTAAAATTAAATTTAAAAATACTGTATTTGATGGAGATGAAGAAAGAATATTGAACTGGATGAAAAGTCAGAAGATAATTGCCACAATTGAAGTGTGAAAATTCAAAAGGATGGAAAACACAAGACAGCGCATATGAGACAAGAGACTTAAAAAAAGTCTATGCAAATATTTGGATTTACAAGGAGGAAAAGAGAAAAATATTAAAGATTTAAAGATACAAATAGCTGACAATTTTGAAAACTGATGATGATATAAAACCTCAGATTAAGAAGCAAATGAAGGAAATATATCTAAACATAACAAAATAAATGTGCTAGAAACAAGTAAAGGAATGACAAAGAGATATAACAAAAGCATCTAGGGAAAAAGGAAGAATTTCTTATAAAAAAGTCCTAGGAGGATTGAGGCCTGATTCCTAAATCAGAAAAACAAATTTGAAGCCATATGACAATGGAATAATACCTTCAAGTTATTAAAGGGAGTTAAACACTATACCCAGAGAAAATATTCTTCTAAAATGCAATGAAAAAGTCTTGACAATAAGGAAAAATGTTTACTCTTACAAAAACTGCAAAATAAAACTGCATTAAAATGTCATTTTTCATTGATCAGAGTGGCAAACACTGAAGTTTGAAAATGTTATGTTAGCAAGACTTAGGAAATAGGCTCTCATATACTACAAAAATCACTCAAAAACTATGGAGAGAAATTGGAAAATTTGGAAAAATTACATATTCATTTCCTCTTTTATCCAGCAATTCTTCTAGGAATTTATCTTAAATACATACTGACAAAATATATAAAAAGATATAAAACAACAAAATCTATAGCAGTGCTGTTTGTAGTAGCGGAAGAGTAGAATACAACAAACATATACATAAATAGGAACTGATTAAATATACTATGGGCATGATATATGGATTACAACAATATGGACCTCCTTTTACGAAGATTGACGCTGATGATGCTACTGCTGAGTGCCCAATCTGTCAATAGCATAGGGCAACCCTGAGTTTTCTATATGGCACCATTCCTTATGGGGAGCCTGCCATTTGGAAGTAGATTGATTGCATTGAACCTTTGCCATGAGGAAGCAGTTAGAGATACAACTTCACTGAAATAGAAATATATTCAGAGTATGAATTTGTCTTCAAGACCCATGATGCTTCTTTTCTAGCACCATCATCTGTAGACGCACAGAGTACTTCAATCACTCTCATGTGATTTTACACAGCATTGATTCTGATCAAGAAACTACTTTCTCAGCATGAGCTGCAATGGTGTTATGGAGTTCATTGGTCTTACTACTTACTCTCTTACCCAGAAGCAGTTGGCCGAACACAAAGATGGGATGCCTTACTGAAGGGTCATTTATGCTGGCAGTTGTGAGACCACACTGAAATGATATGCTCTCACAACATGTAGTATGTATACTTTGAATTGGAAATTATATTATACTAGAGGCCCGATGCATGAAATTCGTGCAAGAGTAGGAATTCCTTCCCCTTGCTGCTGGCACCAGCTTCCCTCTGGCACCTGGGACCCGGGCTTCCCTCTGGCAGCCGGCAGACACCTGGGACCAGCTTTGTCTGGAAGTTCATCTGGTCTAATTAGCATATTACACTTTAATTATTATAGATAGATGGTTGTGTTTCCCCTCTAGTCAGAATACATGGGTCTAAGAATCAAGGGTAGGCAGGGCCTTCTCTCACTATTTTACCTGTTAACCCAATCACAGGATGTTTGCTTTGCATCCTGAAAACCTTTAGGACTTGTGGTCTAGAGTCTTAGTTCTGAAGGAGAAAATGTTTCCACTAGTGAACACAATAATGCCTCTATTCACTTTGAAGAGAAGAATGTTATTTTGGGGTCACTGAGAGAAGTGATTCAATTTATGCTAACTATTAAGGAGAAATTGATTTGCTGCTACACAATAGGGCAAAGAGGATCATATCTGGAACTCAGGAAATTCACTAAGGTTGCTTTAAGAACTTCCATGACCTCTGGAAAATGACAATGACAAAAGTCAAACCATTAAGGTAAGGACTCAGACCCTTCAAAAATGATCATTTGATTTACCCTACTATGTAAAGTACCACAACCACCTGAGCTTACAAAGAAAATTTAAAATATAAAATAATATCAGAGAAGGAAATTATGAATATTTCTTCATGACCAGTTACAGAAATAATAATATATAATATGTGTACCTTAAAAATTAGTAAAGTTAATCTCCAACAAAATTGTATAGACTGACAAGGTATATAATGAAAAATATTTTATATATATAAGGATATTTTATATATATAAAGATAATATGTATATATGTACATACATATACAACATATATATGATACATAAAGATAATATGTATATATAAGCATGCATACATATATAAGGAAAGATAATATGTATATATGTATATACATATAACATACATACATAAATACTTAAGGTAAATCCAATGGGACTGTGAATGAATCTGAGAATTAATTCATATAACCAACAATAGATACAAGGACTGTTGGGACTGGGTGTCTCCTCATTTTGGGAAGAGAGAGTGAGAGCTTTTTTACTTGCACAAAGTCTGGCTGCATCTTGTTAGTGGAAATATAGTGTTATTTTATTCACCCTTCCTCAGTCCTAGCATAGGGACAAACTTTCTGTAGTTCTTTGAGTTTATGGTTAATTTTTGGCAATTAACCACTTTTTCGTAGTTAACAGATCTTTACATTATATTTTTTTTCCCTGTTCGACTTGCTGTTGTGATTTCCATCTCCTACTGCATCCTGATTAATACATTTCTTTCAATTAAATATTACTCTATAACAATACATCTCAAAATGTAATACCCTTTTAAATTGCATTTATAAAGTTATTGAAGAGTTCGCCTATTTTAAAAATTATATGCTTTGTTGGACATTTACACATTTTCTTTCAGGGTTTACTTGTACGTATTTGTTTATTTTTAATTAAATTTATAAGGGTGACATTAGTTGATATGATCATATAGCTTTCAGGATTGGATTTCTATATTACAAGATCTATACATTGTACAGTGTGCCCACCACCTGAAGTCAAATATTCTCCTGTCACCATATATTAGCGTCACCTCCCACCCCTTTTCCTCTGGCAAGCACCACGCTGCTGTTTGTGTTCATGAGTTTCAGTTTTATCTCCCACATATGAGTGAAGTCATATGGTTCTTAGCTTTTTCTGACTGACTTATTTCACTTAGCATAATACTCTCAAGGTCCAAGTTGTTGCAAATGGCAGTATTTCATCCTTTCTTATGGCTGAGTAGTATTTCATTGTGTATATGCACCACATCTTCTTTATCAGTCCTCTATTGTAGATCACTTTGATTGTTTTCATGTCTTGGCCACCATAATAATGCTGCAATGAATAAAGGGGTGCCTGTATCTTTGCAAATAAATGGTTTGCCCCAAATAAGGATTGCTGGGTTGTATGGTAGCTGTATTCTTAATTTTTTGAAGTATCGCCAGACTGCTTTTCAAGGCGGTAGTACCAGTCTACATTCCCACCAGCAGTGAATGAGGGTTTCCTTTGTTCTACTTCTCCTCCAGCACTTGTTATTGCTTGTTTTGTTGATAATGGCCACTCTAACAGATGTGAGGTGATATCTCATTGTAGTTTTGATTTGCATTTCCCTAATTGCTAGTGAGATTGAACATCTTTTCATATATCTACTAGAGGCCTGGTGCCCAACATTCGTGCACTGGGGGTCGGGGGGCCTCAGCCCAGCCTGTGCCCTCTCACAGTCCAGGACCCTTCGCTCCTTACCGCTTGCCTGCTCGCTGCTCCTTAGTACTGCCGCAGAGCGGGGAGGGGCTTCCGCCACCGCCATTGCACTCACCAGCCATGAGCCCGGCTTCTGGCTGAGCAGTAGTCCCTTTGTGGGAGTGCACTGACCACCAGGGGGCAGTTCCTGCATTGAGCGTCTGCCCCCTGGTGGTCAATGCGCATCATAGCAACCAGTCATTCTACCGTTTGGTTGATTTGCATATTAGGCTTTTATTATATAGGATTGGCTGTTGCTATGTCTTCCTGGGAGAGGTGTATTTTCAGCCCCTCTGCCCACTTTTTGATTGCATTGTTTGGTGTTGTCACAAATTATCCCTGTTTGTGCTGTAAGCTTTTTGGTGATTTTACTCATAGTGTTGTGACCTTATGTTCTTTGTTTCAGGTAGAATAACTCCCTTGAGTATTTTCTGCAATGGAGGTTTTCTGGTAATAAAATTCCCCAGCTTCTGTATTTCAGGAACATCTTTATTTCTCCTTCATATTTAAAGGCTAATTTTGTTGGATGTATTATTTGTAGCTGGTAATTTCTCTCTTACAGATGTTTGAATATTTGCTTTCACTCTCTTTTGGCTTGTAGAGTTTCTGCTGAGAAGTTGGATGAAATTCTTATGGGTTTTCCTTGTAGGTCACTTCCTTCTTTTCCCTGGATGTTTTGAGAATTTTTTCTTTGTCATTAATTTTTGACAGTTTTAATACAATATATGTCTTTGGACTGAGGTAACTAAGTGTTCTGTTTGCTTCTTGGATTTGAGGATCTTCTTCTTTCCATAGATTTGGGAAGTTTTCACCTACTATTTGTTTGAATAGACTTTTGTTCCTTTCTCCCTTTCTTCTCCTCTGGAATGCCTAGTATTCTAAGTAGCTTTTTCTGAGGGAGTCAGGTAGTTCTCATAGAGCTCTTTTGTTTTCCTTTATGCTCAGGTCTCTCTCTTCCTCTCTCTGTGTCATTTCTAGATTCCTATGTTCAATATCATTAATTTTTTTCTTCCATCTGATTGTCTGTTTTCTGTGCTCCTGAGTTCACTCTTTTTTTTTAATTAAATCTTTATTGTTCAGATTATTACAGTTGTTCCTCCTTTTTCCCCCATAGCTCCCCTCCACCCGGTTCCCACCCCACCCTCTGCCCTTAATCCCCCCCACACTGTCCTCATCTATAGGTGTACAGTTTTTGTCCAGTCTCTTCCTACACCCCCACATCCCTTTCCCCCAGAGAATAGGCAGTCCATTCCCTTTCTATGCCCCTAATTCTATTACATTCACCAGTTTATTCTGTTCATCAGATATTTTATTCACTTGATTTTTAGATTCACTTGTTGATAGACATGTATTTGTTGTTCATAATTTGTATTTTTACCTTTTTCTTCTTCTTCCTCTTCTTAAAGGATACCTTTCAGCATTTCATATAATATTGGTTTGGTGGTGATGAACTCCTTTAGCTTTTCCTTATTTGTGAAGATATT
>NW_006289083.1:1053397-1059968 GCF_000327345.1 Myotis davidii
TTCAGAAAGTTTGTCATTATATCTTTAAATAGGTTTTCAATATCTTGCTCTCTCTCTTCTTCTGGCATTCAGATATTGGAACGCTTGAAGTTGTCCCAGAGGCTCCTTACACTATCTTCATATTTTTGGATTCTTTTTTTTTTTTTTTTGCTCGTCCAGTTGGGTGTTTTTTACTTCTTTGTATTTCAAATCTTTGACCTGATTCTTGTGATCCTCTAGTCTGCTGTTGGAACTCTGTGTAATATTCCTAATTTCAGTCAGTATATGCTTAATTTTGAGTTGGTCCTTTTTCATTTCCTCGAGCATCTCACTAGATTTCTTGAGGGCCTCACCAAATTTATTGGCGGTTTCTAGAAAATTCTTGAAAAACCTTATAACCAAGGTTTTGAACTCTATATCCAGTAGTTTGCTTTCCTCCATTTCTGTGATTTGTGACCTGTATCTTTGTCTGCGCATTTTTTATGCTTCCCCGTGTTCATAGAGTGGCTTTCTGTGCTAGTTGTATTATAGGGGCCAGTAGCTCAGCCTCCCCAATTACCTGAGGTGGACACTCTTGGTGGACCCCTTTGTGGGCTTTGTGCACAGTCTTGTTGTAGTTAAGCCTTTATTGTTGTAGGTATCACTGGGAGGAACTGACCTCCAGGCCAATTGGCTGTGAGAATCAGCTGTGTCTACAGTGGAAGAACTTCTGTCTTGGAGACACCCTTATGAGGCAAGACTTGCTTCAGTGGAGCTTTGGTGCTCATTGAGTCTGCCCCCTCAGGGTGTCACTTATGGATCTGAGGATTTGTAATCTGGATGGTCCCACTCTGACCACTGGGTACACTGGCTCTTGGATCTCTAAGGAGGTGCTAATTTAGCCTCTGCCTATGAATCAACAGGGCAGAGCAAACAGCTATGGTTGATCCTCAGTCCTGCCCTAGGAGGTGTCCCAGTAATCGCTGCAAGCACCACTGAGAGAAAGTTGCTTGCAAGTTCCGTCCAATGCCAGACAGTCCAGTTTCTTCCCGTATGCGTCTGGGTCCCCAGAGACTCGCCCAGAACTGGCGTTCAGAGCATTAGGGAGCTTGAGACTCCCTCCCGATTGAAAAAGACAAACGTGTCCTCAGTTGCCAGCCCTTTCCATGTGCGCCTCCGTACCTCTGCACTTTACTTCTGCACCTCCTCTGATTCTCAGTGTGCTTTTCTCTTTCCTTCTAGTTGTAGAATTTCCACTCAGCTAGCTTTCCTGTGGTTTTGGATGGTGTCCGTTTTGCCTTTTAGTTGTATTTTTGAAGTGGTTGTGGGAGGCAGCAATTTCCGGTGTTTACCTATGTCGGTATCTTGGTTTCTCCCTGAGTTCACTCTTAATCTCCTTAATTGCATGCTTCATTTTCAGGATTTCTGATTGGTTGTTTTTTAAAGTTCAGTCTCTTTGGTAAAGTAGTCATTTTATTCATTAATTTGTCTTCTGAGAGCACTGAATTGCCTGTCTGTATTTCCTCACATTTCAGTGAGTATTTGCAAGACTGCAATCTTAAAAACCTCTGTCAAGTATATCACATATTTCCATGTGTTTGCTTTCTATGGCTTTTTTATTTTCTTCCTGATCATCTTCATTTTATGGTAATTCATGGTATTTGCTGTTGTCTTTTGCCTAGGCATGTATACTTGTCTATATTAATGGCCTTCTAAATAGAAGCTTCCTATGGAGATCTTTCTACTATTTTCTAGTAGATATCACTGAATTGCCAGATTTTTTTTAGCTCTGTGATCGCTCAGTCTTAACCTCCAAGGCTTCCATAAGACAGTATAGCTGTGCTGCTTGAGGGTGAGGTTTGTTTGCTCTCAAAGTAGTGGTGACTCCTGCCCTCCTTGGGGGACCTGCCACAAGCACCCCACCTAGGATCAGTGGATCTACTACAATAGCTCTTGGTTTACAGATAACATGTTCCTTGACCTGACTCCAAGGGCAATTGGAGACCAAGAAGCAGCAGGGCTCGGTGGTTCTGTATCTTTGTCTAAAACACTGCCACTCATCCCAGCAGTGGAGAGCCACATGGAAGAATCCCATGCTCTGCCAGACATGTGCTGGCTCAGACACTGTTCACTTAGCTGGCCTTGATAGTCTGCCCCCGACAGTTTTCTGTTCTTCCTGGATGAAGGAACTGCCTATTACTGCGGGCTTCCTCCCTTCTTCAGACCAAACCAAGTTCTCCTGGCTGCAGGGTTGCATCGGCAGGCCCATCTACTCTTTCCTCCGTTCTTGTCTCTGTGTTGATTCCTAATTGCCTACCTTTAGATGTTCCAATGTGTGGGTCTCTCAGGTGTGCCTCTGAATTGAGCAGGGAATTCTTTGTTGAATTATAGTTGGTTAACTTATTGAAGTTTCAGGAGGAGAGGCCAAGGGCCTCTCTATATCATCATTCCTCTGATGTCACTCTAAAACTTAGTACCTTAAAACAAAAATGTATAACTATCTGTCATGGTTCAGTTGTTTGAAGGGATCAACTGGGTGTGGTAGCAATATGTCAGGTGGAGCTGCAGTTATGTGAAGGCTTTACTGTGGCTGAACATTCATCCCATGGCTAATAGTTGATACATATGGCTCTCAACTGCAGCATCTAATTATGACCATCTGATGGGTCTTCAGTTTGTCCCAGCATGGAAGGCGGATTCCTAGTGGAAATATCCGAAAAGCAAAAGTTCCAGAGGAAATTAAATAAAGATACCAAGTCAGTTATTAAGAGCTATGCTTAAAAACAGTCACTTCTATCATATTTTACTGTAGTCCAGCCAAATAATTATTTCCATATGCTCTCATTTACCGGGAGTTCTGTTGCCAATTTAGGTACTAATTTAATAGTTAGTTTCCCTATGTAGAACTATCATAGTCTGATATTAACATTTTAAATGAAAATAAATTTATTGATATCAATTTGCTTACAGAATACCAGGAAAGGGGTGGCCTATACTCCTAAAATATGTAGGAAAGAAGAGAAGCAACACCCACACTCTAAATTCTTTCCTCACAAAATTACAACTTTTACTGGTTAATAACACCAGTCTACAATTCATGTTTTTATGAGAGAAACATTGAACACTGTGGCCCTTAGTAACTTAGATCAGCTGCCTGCGTTATAAAGAATTCTCCCCTAGGCTCATGTCCTTGTGTTATTAGTTCAAAACTCATACACTAAGGAGCTTCATAAACTTGGCCAAATATAGATCATAGTCCTGAATCTAAGCTATCAGAAGAAATGTGTAAGTTGAATACATTCAACATCCATAAAATTGGAGTAAGAATTTACTTCCAGTCAAGATTCATAAAGTGGAGAATTCTCCAAACGTAGAAAGAGGATTCAGATACAAAGCAGCTCTCCAAATACTGAAATGTCTGCTATGCACAAAATATACAGGGTGGGGCAAAGTAGGTTTATAGTTGTTCGTATGAAAAATAATACAATAATTAATAAATAATTATACAAGAATAAACTCTTTGTTTCATGTACTCCCAACTGTAAACCTGCTTTTGCCCCACCCTGTATTTGTCTTGGAAAATTTTTGCAGAAATGTTGAACAAATTCTATTCAAATCTCTAAGAAATGGGATTATTAGGCAAATAACAAAGTATGAAACAACTGTTAGACACAGTTATTCACACGAGTGTAGCTTACCCACTACATAATATTATTTCAGTTTCAATTGCCTCTTTCAGTTACCAAAGAGAATAGATAAACAATTAATCACATAATATAATTCTAAATTATTTAGGGTGATACATTATAATAATTTTTTTATAATGGGAAATCAATTAATTTTTTGTGTACAATGTAAAATTATGACTGAATATATATATATCTGCTGTTACCAACATGAAATATATTTGTGTTAGAAAAATTCAGAAGAGATAAAATCGGATAATATAAAATAACATCACAAGAGTGATAACAGGTTTTGTTATTTAGTTATTAATTACAATGAGAGTTTCCTGTAAAGCATGTTTTCTAACTTACATTCTATTTTCCCCAACTTAAAGTTTAGGGATTTAAAAAATCTTTGGAGAAAATAGCTACTTCTTAAAAGTTGAAGAAAATCTTGACTTTCTGGGGGAAGGTTAAAAACTCTACTTGAAATATACCTACTGTGCATGGCTGGAAAAAAAGAAAATTATCTCAATAAGCCAAGAGAGAATAGGTTCATACACCATGTAAACCTGTCTACAAAAAACAACTGATATTATAAAATGACTAGAGAAATATGGTTACCAATATATAAAACACTGAAATAGTAATTAGATATTAGGTACTCAGGTAAAAATTTTGAATCAATATTCTTTGAACAGTAATAGATTTTATAATGTTCATAAAATTTCCATCCATTCATTAATTTATCTATTATTTTACTTAGTTGTTAATCTTTTATTAAACACTAGGTGCCCAGTGCACGAATTTGTGCACTTTGAAAGGAACTGTGGGCTGCGAGGCTGCGGTGGGCACAGGGGCATGTTTCAGTCCATCACCCATGCCCAGGCTGGGCCCCTTCCACCGCAGCCCTCAGGTCCCCTGTCTGCTGGCAGCCCCACTCCCACTGCCACCACTCCCATGAACTGACAGCACCAGCCCTGCTTGCACCCACTGACAGTGCAGAGCGATTGGGGCTGGCACCAGCAGAGGATGCAGGCGGGGTCAGCACCGTCAGCGGGTGCGAGTGGCAACTGCTGCCCTGATTGCCCCTCAGGAGCAGGTAGAGAAGCCCTCAGGGGCAATTGGGGCCCGCAGCTGCTGTTTGAACCAGCTGATGACACCGATGATAGAGGCTGGAGCCAGGTGCTAGCAGCAGGTGCGAGCGCTGGGCAGGACTGGAGTGCGTGGAAGCAAAAAAATTTCAGTAATCACCAGAGGCTGGCCCCCATGACAGCGACTGGTGCCCCGTCTTGGTCTGGCACCCCTGCTCACCTGCTCCACAATCCCACTGTAGCTGATGCCTGCCATGTTAAGCACTCTACCGCCTGCTGCCTACCCCTGACATGTTCCGCACGCCCCCCCCCGGTGGTCAGCGCATGTCATAACAACCAGTTGTTTAGTTGTTTGATTGTTCAGTTGTTCTGCTGTTTGGTCTATTTGCATATTAAGGTTTTATATATATAGATATCCTATCTGACAATCTGAAAAAAACATTGATGAAGCAAAATGTCACTTTTCTCACATATATTTAAACTAAGCAGGAGCCGAAACCGGTTTGGCTCAGTGGCTAGAGCATCAGCCTGCGGACTGAAAGGTCCCAGGATCGATTCCGGTCAAGGGCATGTACCTTGGTTGCGGGCACATCCCCAGTGGGAGGTGTGCAGGAGGCAACTGATCGATGTTTCTCTCTCATCGATGTTTCTAACTCTCTATCTCTCTCCCTTCCTCTCTGTAAAAAATCAATAAAAATATATTAAAAAAAAAACTAAGCAGGAAAGAAAACAATATAAATTCAATAAGTGACCACAGAAATAAAACTACACACATGGAGGTAAATAAGGATTACATGAAGGTACTATATGGTGTAATATGATTTTTTTAATGCTGATTACACAGATTGAATCATTTTATGAAAATTTACTCACCTAGACATTCATGATTTTAAGTGAAAACTTGCAAACAAATCTACACTAATAAAAGACAAAGATGCTAATTGACGATACCTTCGCTATGCACATCAGCCAATCAGAAGAGCATGCAAATTAACTCAACAAATATGGCTGTTAAATTTGCATACTGCAGGTGGGGCGGGCAGCATCAGATGCTGCCTGTGGGATCCAGGCCTCGGATCCATGACCCGGCGAGACGAGGCTGGCAGCGCGCGACGCTCCGGGCAAGGTCCAGGCACCAGATTGGGGATGGGGGAGGCAGGCAGCTCCAGATGCTGCTGTGGGGTCCAGCAGAGCAAGAAAGCTGGTAGCTTGGAGGGCGTGGTTCCTCTGTCACCCCAGCTTCCTCATGGCAGCTGTGGAAACTGACAGCAGAGAGGAAGAAGTCCCACCCCCACAGAATCGAGAATCAGCTGTTGGTCACACAGCTCTCAGTGGCCTGACGGCCAGGACTCTCATTCACCTGCATCTCAGGCTGTGACAGTAGAGAGGTAGGACTATGTCTAAAGAACATCTGTTGATACAACGTAGCTCTGCAGCCAAAAGATGCCAGCGTTATCAACAGAAAATGTCTGCAGAGCAGTGTGCATCTGATCTTGAAAGAAGGCAGTGCCTGCAACAGAATGTATCTGAAGAGCAGCTACTGGAAAAACATCGCTCTGAAGCCGAAAAACAGCAGCGTCATTGACAGAAAATGTCTGAAGACCAACGTGCCTTTGAAGTTGAATGAAGGCGGTGGTGACGACAGAATATGTCTAGAGAACAGTCATCAACAAGTACTTCCAATACTGGTAGGAACTGCCTTCGCAGCGAAAATGGAATACGTGAGGATGCAATCCTCCAACATAGTTGTGGTGGAATGACTGTTCGATGTGAATTTTGCCTATCACTAAATTTCTCTGATGACAAACCAGCCAATGGGAAATTTACTCAATGTAATAAAAAAAAGAAAATTAA
>NW_006289083.1:1061403-1063633 GCF_000327345.1 Myotis davidii
GAAAAAAATATGATCACTCATGATGAAGTACAGGACTTCAGTGACTCCAGGTATTTGGGTGCTCCTAAGGCTGTTTGGAGACTTTTTGGAATGCAAATGTATGACCAATCGTATGCAATCACAAGATTAGCTATTCATTTGCCAAATGATCAGAATTTGTATTTTCATACTGATGATTTTGCTGAAGTTTTAGATAGGGCTAAAAGGCATAACTTGACTTTGATGGCTTGGTTTTTATTGAATAGAGAAGACTCTGATGCACTTAATTATTATTATTGGGAGATTCCACAGCATTATGTATTTACTAATTCTTTGTGGACAAAATGCCGAAAGGGTGGGAATAAAGTATTAGGTAGACTGTTCACTGTGAGCTTTAGAGAACCAGAACAATATTCCCTTAGACTTTTGCTTCCACATGTAAAATGTATGGTAAGTTTTGAGGATCTGCGAACTGTAGGAGGTGTAACTTATGATACATTTCACGAAGCTGCTAAACACCAAGGATTATTACTTGACGACACTAACTGGAAAGATATGATTGATGATGCAATCATCCTTAATATGCCCAAACAACTAGAACAACTTTTTGCATATATATGTGTGTTTGGATGTCCTGCTGCAGAAAAATTATGGAATGAGAATCGTTTTATTGAAGATCTATTGGAAATTACACTGAAGAGAAGGTGCCTGTGTAAACTGTGAAACGCATGCCCTTAACAAAATTCAGGAGGTATTCACATTGCATGGAATGAAATGTTCACATTTTAAACTTCCGGACTATCCTTTATTAACGAATGCAAATACATGTGATCATTTGTACGAGCAACAACAGGGAGAGGTTTTGATAAATTATCTGAATGATGAACAGTTGGCAGCCTTTCAGACTATAACTTCAGCCATCGAAGATCAAACTGTACACCGCAAATGCTTTTTTCTTGGATGGTCCAGGTGGTAGTGGAAAAACATATCTGTATAAAGTTTTAACACATTATATTAGAGGTCGTAGTGGTACTGTTTTACCCACAGCATCTACAGGAATTGCTGAAAATTTACTTCTTGGTGGAAGAACCTTTCATTCCCAATATTAATTACCAATTCCATTAAATGAAACTTCAATTTCTAGACTCAATATAAAGAGCGAAGTTGCAAAAAATCATTAAAAAGGCCCAACTTCTTATTATTGATGAATGCGCCATGGTATCCAGTCATGCTATAAACGCCATAGATAGATTATTAAGAGAAATTATGAATTTGAATGTTGTATTTGGTGGGAAAGTTCTCCTCGGAGGGGATTTTCGACAATGTCTCAGTATTGTACCACACACTATGCGATCAGCCATAGTACATACAAGTTTAAAGTACTATGATGTTTGGGATGTTTCAGAAAGTTGTCTCTTAAAACAAATATGAGATCAGAGGATTCTGCTTATGGTAAATGGTTAGTAAAACTTGGAGATGGCAAACTTGATAGCAGTTTTCATTTAGGAATGGATATTATTGAAATCCCCCATGAAATGATTTGTAATGGATCTATTATTGAAGCCACCTTTGGAAATAGTATATCTATAGATAATATTAAAAAAATATCTAAGTGTGCAATTCTTTGTCCAAAAAATGAGCATGTTCAAAAATTAAATGAAGAAATTTTGGATGTACTCGATGGAGATTTTCACACATATTTGAGTGATGATTCCATTGATTCAACAGATGATGCTGAAAAGGAAATTTTCCCATCGAATTTTTTAATAGTATTACTCCTTTGGGAATGCTGTGTAATGAATTAAAATTGAAAGTGGGTGCAATCATCATGCTACTAAGAAATCTTAATAGTAAATGGGGTCTTTGTAATGGTACTAGATTTATTATCAAAAGATTGCAACCTAACATAATTGAAGCTGAAGTATTAACAGGATCTGCGGAAGGAGAAGTTGTTCTGATTCCAAGAACTGATTTGTCCCCATCTGACACTGGCCTCCCATTTAAATTAATACGAAGACAGTTTCCCATGATGCCAGCATTTGCGATGACTATTAATAAATCACAAGGACAAACTCTAGACAGAGTAGGAATATTCCTACCTGAACCCGTTTTCGCACATGGTCAGTTATTTGTTGCTTTCTCTCGAGTTCGAAGAGCATGTGACGTTAAAGTTCTAAATACTTCATCACAAGGGAAATTAGTCAAGCACTCTGAAAGTGTTTTCACTCTTAATGTGGTGTACAGGGAGATG
>NW_006289083.1:1063978-1068279 GCF_000327345.1 Myotis davidii
TAATAATAATGAAATAATATTTTTTGCTTTTGAAAGGATGAGTACTCAGCTTTGTAGAAATAACTACTAATTTGAACAATTTCCTAAATATTTAAATAAATGAAGTTTTTAAAAAATTGTTTTTGAATATATATGACTTGCCAAAGGATAGCTTCTACTTTGAATCTTGTTCTTGATCACTAGTTTATACAAACAATTGAGGTCATTTCATCTAAGAACATTGTAAAATAAATATCATTAAGATCTTAAAAAAAAACTTTATCTGAGTTTAGCAATGGTTCTGCTGATGCAATATGCCCTGTTGAAGATCATATTAACAATATTTGGAGAACAATGTGTATGAACATAATATCTTGGGTGTACTCTGGTTATGTATTTATACAAAAAAAAAAATGGGTTATGTTGTGATTAACCATGTTTCTTAGTCAGGCTTCTTGGTTGCAAGCTAAAAAGCCTGATCTTTTGTAACTGAAGGAGAAAATCCTTTTATTGAAAGAATATTGGATATTTTAGCAAAATTGAAAAAAAAAACACTTGAAGAATGTCAACCAATGTTCATTGATGCCAATTCAATGCCAATTGAAAGCCCCAATTTGGGGTACAGGGAAACTTTATTCAGTGCAAATAGCTCAATTGAGATACAGCAACACTGTGAAATTGCCCAATAGTACTATGGCTCAATTATGAAATAGCATAACTGTGGAATAGCACTCCTGCGAGGCATCTCTCTAGCTAGACAGCTCTATTCTGTTCCACCTGCTCAGTTCTGCTCCACCCGCTCTGGTTCACCCAAGTGTGACCCTCTACCAACTAGACATCTTAGGGGATTCAGCAAGGAAACACTGTGTTCAGTGGAAAGGGAAATGTGCTCTCTGGATGAGAAGGGATCTGACATATATAGAGTTGAACCCAACCCCATCCCTTATTGGTCCATCCTCATGCAAATGAAGACTCCAAGTCCTTGCAGTTCAATTGGTCCCAAAGTCACTGTTCTGATTGGTCAGAACTTGGCCATTTTGATTGGTCAGTGAAGTTGCTGATGGGGTTATAGCTGTGCAGCTTCAATTGGATGGGGAAAATCTCAGTCTTTTTGGTTGAAGTAAGATTCCAGGAACTCCTTTATAAGGGCTGGCTTAGATGGTATGCAGGCATTTAAGAGCAGGAGGCAGGCAGTTGAGAGCAGGCTTCTCCCTTAACTCTGTCCTGCATGATAGCGCTCTCTTGTCAGAATAGCTAAGCACTGTTTTTATACAAATTTGGGCCCAGTTTGCCACAAGGAGTCCTTCTTAGTACGTATGCTCTTTCTGAGGGTTCACACGAGTTAAGTTCAGAAATTAAGTCAAGACCAAAGAATACTACTCACAGCAGAGGTCATGCTTAATGCCTTGTCACAGAAATAATTTGGTTAAAACATTGCCCCTGCACTGATACCATTAAACCCATCATGCTGTCCTTGAATTACCATCATAATGGCCACCAGTGGAGAATTTATCTTTACCATTTCTGAGATTATGGTTTACAATTTCAAGACTCAAACTCCCAGATAGAAACTTCTGATTCATCATAGTCCCCATTTTTCATGAAAACTCACTCAAAATAGGTGACTGTCTAAATGTTGCTTAACTTTTTTAAAAAAATCAACAAATTCACATTATAGAAAAATACAATCTCTCAGCTTTGTTTTCAACATCTGTGCCCTATGCACTCCAGGACTCTAGCTAGAATTAAAAAAATGCCACCTGGAATCTATTAAAGTGATCCTCTTAATCAATTATGTGAAACAGAGAGCCTGATGGCAAATGTTACTTTCCTTAAAACAAGTTTGTCACCGTTAGTAGATTGGATTTTATGGTCAGTTCTCTGGTTTTGGTCACATAGCATATATATTTCTCTTAAATAAAGTCTGAGGAAGTTAGAAGCTATGGAAACTAGAGGATCACATATTCTAGGTCCAGATAAAATAAAGATTATTTACTAAAGTAATAATTTAAAATATATTTTGCATAATTTGATTTTATATGGTTTATTACAATTTCAGAATCTAACAACTAACCCAAAGAAGCATTTTATAGTCAAATATTTTTTAGATGTAAATTATAACCTCAAGGTTTTGAACACTGAAAAATTTACTCCTATTGAGCAGAAAGAATATTTAGGATAGTAAAAATACTCAGTATGATACTAAAATGGTGGATATATATCATTAAGAATTTATCCAAATCCACAGAATATATAACACTGAAAGTGAACCCTAATGGACACTATAGATTTTGGGTAATTAAGCTGTATCTGTGTATGTTCATAATTTGTAAGACCTGTACCACTCTAGATGTTGATAATGGGAGAGGTTATGCATGTATGGGGACAGGGGGTATATGGGAAATCACTGTACTTTCTGCTCACTATTTCTCTAAATCTAAAATTGCTCTAAAAAATTAAGCCTATAGCCCTGGCTGGTGTGGCTCAGTTGGTTGGATGGTTTCCCATGCACTGAAAGTTAGCTGGTTGCATTACCTGTCAGGGCACATGCATATGTTGTGGGCTTGATCCCCAATAGGAGGCATGCAGGAGGCAGCTGATTCATGTTTCTCTCTCCCATTGATGTCTCTCTCTCTCTCTCTCTCTCTCTCTCTCTCTCTCTCTCTCTCTCAAATCAATAAAAAATAAAACCAATAAAGTCTATAAAATTATTGCCATGTTATGAAGTTGTGATGATTTTAAGTATTTTCCATTATGAAATTACAATGCTAACAGGCACAATGTAAATGGATATGCTAGTTTCCAAAGATGGCAATCATAAATTCTTTCCTTCTGCCATATGTGCATGTTGGACATCAAACCAAATAATGATTGAGTCTACCTTCCTTCTCCTTGAATCTAAGCTGCCCTTTGACTCTTTTGAGAAATCAAATGAAATGAAAGTGACACTGTGCCAGTTCCGGGCCTACTCTTTAAAAATACTGGCTGCTTCAATTTCAGCAATATTTGAAGTCAACCACCATGTGAGAAGTCTGATATCACCATACTGTAAGGAAGACTAAGCTAGCCATTGAAGAGCTCAGGTGGAGAGAAAAAGATGACTGATCAACCACAAACTGTATCATCTTTTCTAGTTGAGTCACTATACTTGGGAACGAAGAAGCCATCTTGTTGATCCAGCCCCAGACGGTATCATGTAGAACAGACCACTGCACACTGAGCCTATCTCAGATTGCAGAATCATGAAAAATAATAACTTTTGCTTTTAAAAAAATAAGTTTTGGGCTTGTTTCTCACATGTAAATCTCACATTTTGGGTCATTTCTCTAGTAATAAATAATTGGAATAGAAATTCGTACCTAGAAGTAAGATACTGCCATGACAACAAAAAAAAGACCTAAAATATATGTTTTGGAACCAGACTGAGACCTGAAAAGCAGCAAAGGAGACTGTTTGTGGGGAGAGGGAGGGAATAAATGAATGAAGCACAGATCACCTATGCTATATCTTTTTGAAACAGTTGGTGAGAATGTCACTTTCAGTGACATGGAAAACAAAAATTGGACCTAATGAAACTGTGAATCTGGACACAGAATTTGACAACTAAATTTAGTTGTGTTTAGCAGCCTATAATAACATATTGCAGGAGAAAGATGAAATAAAGAAGAAATATTACAGTATTCAAAGACACTAAACAGGAATTTTTTAGGTTATATTGTCAACTCCTCCAGATAACAAAAAAAAGTATGAAAATAAAAATGGTCTCAGGGCAAAGACCAAATCCAGGGAACTGCTGGTAAAACATGGACCGAGAGTGGTTTCAAATTGAGAATTAAGACCTCAGAAAAATGTATTGCAGTGCCTAGAATTAGAGCCTCTTATTTTGACAAAACTATGTCTAACCATCTAAGGCCATGAATCTTAAAACATGGTCTCACAGCACCCTGTATCACAAAATGAAGTGTAAGGGGTCCTTCCTCAAAAGGATTTGTAAATGTGGTTCTGATCTGGTAAAATAAAACCCAGTAAGATTCATAGGAAACCCACAATGTTTTCAAGAGAATTTTAATTCCAAAATTGCAATAAGTGTGGAGTAAAAAGAGATAGAGACAGAAAAAAAAAAAGGAAAAGGGGTCTTTGGGCATGAAAGCTTTTGTGGCAGGAAGCAGATTGAGAAAGCTACTCAGTTGAAAATACTAGCTATTTCCTATGGCAAAAGAAGGAATAACTCAGATGTAGGGCCAAGAGCCTGCAGTAAAAACTCAACAGCCAGAGACCACACATATATCCTAACCGAGAGAGAGAGAGAGAGAGAGAGAGAG
>NW_006289084.1:0-634 GCF_000327345.1 Myotis davidii
AGATCAGGATGCCCTGATCCTCCACTCCGCACCCCAGGGGGGTGGGGGGGACGCAGCCGCCGCCATGGCGGCAGCAGAAGTCCCAGAGGCCATGGAGAGCCTGAGGGAGGAGGCCCGAGCAGTGGGGGGCCCCGAGGGAGGTGCCAATGCTGAGGATTCTGACATTGGCCCAGCTGAGGGGGAGGAGAACATGGAGCCGGGCCCAGAGATGGCAGCAGATGCCCACCGGTTCCCCGCGGCGGACTTTCGCTTCACGCTCCAGAACGCCTTCCACAGGCTGCTATACCGCATGCACTACAACCACCATATCCTCATGAGTCCCCGCGACATCCGCAGGATGTCCCGGGCCAGGCGTCAGAGATCTGGACGTGTGGCCCCGAATCCGATCCGTGTGCTTTTGACGCCGGAGGGCTCCAGAGGCCGGTTCGTAACCATGGTGCCCTATGGCTCCAGAGAGAGGGTCGTAGCCACGGTGCATGAGTCTGCAGATGGGCCTGAGAGATCTGGACCTGGCGTCCCGGCCCTCCCAGAGCCCGAGGGCCAGGCCAGGGACATGGTCGAGGAGTCTGCGGCTGGGGAGAGGGCGGAGGAGGCGGAGGAGGAGCCCACGCAGGAGGCCGAAGCCCCCCAGGGT
>NW_006289084.1:4173-41044 GCF_000327345.1 Myotis davidii
CTGAACCGGATGGCAAGGGCTGGACTGCGGAGACCAGAACTCACAGGGGCTGAGAGAGAGGGGGGCTGAGAGTGGGCAATGGCAGCAGAAAAATGCATAAGGGGGGAAAGCTGGTTCCAGAAGGGTACAAACATAATACCATGTACATGAAGTCTAAAACCATGCAAACTGATCACTATATTGATTGTGGATACAAGTATCAGGAGTAAAAAGCATGCTCATGGGAGCTGTGTACCAATGTGGCAAGTGCAACAGCATGTGTGGGAAAGATAAAACACTTCATTTAGGATGATGGTTATGTCTTGGAGAAAGAAAGGGAAGGGGATCTTACTGAGGAGGCTTCAACAGTGGGCTTCAACTTAAGAAATGTAATGTTACATATCTAAAGCTGGGTGGTACATACATAGATGTTGATAGTATTATTCCCTATATCTTTGTGTATGGCTGAGATATTTCCTAATAAAAATAGAAAAATAAAAAGAGGAAAGGGAGATAATGTGTTTAATCTGTGGACTCTGTCTAAAGGGGGAATAGGTGGAGTCCTATTTGACCAAAACATCAGAGAAGGGGCAGGGCTCTTGCGGTTGAAACTAGACAGCCTCATTTTTCATTTAGTTAAGGTTTCCTAAGTGCTTTCTTGATTGCACTGATACCTTCTCTTATATTCTATGGTAGCACATCTCATATTCTAACTTATATTGTCATTCTTTAATTGAGGTAAAATTTGCATAAAACTAACCATTTAAAAGTGAGCAATTCAGTGACAATCACAATTTTGTGCATCCATCAACTCTTTAGTTCCAAAATATTTTCATCACTCCAAAACCCTGTTCCCATTAGTCATTCTCCATCTCCCCATCCCCCCAGCCCCTGACAACCGTCAGTTTTCCACCTCCATGAATTTACCTATTATTGGACATATTATATAAATAAAATCATATAGCCGACCTTTTGTGTCTGGCTTCTTTCACTTAGCATAATGTTTTCAAGATTCATCCACATTGTAGCATGTGTTTGTACTTCATTCCTTTTTACAGCTTAATAATATTCTATTGTATGCATGTACCTCAATTTGTTTATCCATTCTTCTGTTGATGGACATTTGTGCTGTTTCTACTTTTGGCTATTATGAATAGTGCTAATATGAACATTCATGTCCTAGTATCTATTTGTGCATTGTGTGTGTGTGTGTGTGTGTGTGTGTGTGTATCTACTTCCCCTAACCCCCAACCCCTGATCACCTGGACTGTGAACTTCTGAATGGTTGGGACTATAAAAGGGGTTATCTTTCTTTTCCAAAGGCTACTGAGATTTTCACTTAGTAGGTGTTCTAATGCTCGTTAAAGCAAAGCAAACTTCACATGCCCACAATTACTTTTTGTGTGTGTCGATGTTTTAAAATGTATTATGTATTCCTTATGGCTGGAACCACATGGTGAAACAGTGAGGCACAGGCTCCTTGTCATCATTACCTAAAATGAAAGGGCAGGCCAGTAGACATTTTTTCCATATAGTGTAATTTGAGCAAGTTCAAATTGTTTTTTTTCAGTGCTTACATTGTATACTAGTAAGCTGATAGTATAGTCTTGCTCTTAGACCCAGGCAAGAGGAATTTCTGTCCTGAGCTCCGTGCTTTAGAGTCCCCACTTTTGTCCTCTTCCAACCATGCCCCTCCCTACAGGGCCAGGAGCCCAGCCCCTGGAACAAGGGGTGTGCCCCTGCTAGCCCATGTTTCAGGTACCTGGCACCCCTTTACAATCCCAAGTCTGCTGCCAGGGCCTGTGTACTTCTCTTGGAGCTGTCCTTGGAAGGGCTGACTACATTGCTGGGATCTGTGCTCCCAGGCCTAGGGGTGGTGGTATATGCCCAGAACTGGGGATGGGTCTGGTCTAGGCGATTGGGAAGTGGGGCAGCTCTTCCTACACCATTGGAGCAGGACTTAGAGGAGTCAGAATTCTAAATCCCAGCTTGGCTTTTCAGGGGTTATGAAGGTACATTTGTTGTAAAGAAGATACAACTTATTTTACTTAATGGTTTATTTGTTATTTTAAATATTTTCATACATATGGGTATGTGGATCCCTAATTGAACTCTTTTTCTGAACCCAAAATATTTTACAAATGCTTCAGAAGGGCCAGATTAAATATCTCATCTATCACGCCTTTCCCTTGATTACTCCATGTTACAAGTTGTTACCTAAGCACAGCAGGGCCCTTTCCTTTTGATAGTGGCTTGCTCTAATAGCCCATATTGCTTTAGGACTTGGACCCAGTCCCTTGAGCAGGCTGGAGTACCAGCATCTTGCCTCCTCCCCCACATACACACTCATCCCCATCAGCATTCTTTCTCCTACCAGTCTCTTTGCTCCCCAGGTGTTTACACAGATGAGCACCTCTTCTTCAATACCACCCTCCCCTGTACAAATACCCAACTGGAGGCCATCAGCTTGGTCAGGCACAACTTGGTTATGCCATACACAACTTCTTAAGATAATTCTGCTTCTCTGATAACCCTCTGGTCTGAACAGTCAATATTTTACTTGATTTCCTTCCCCATGTGACAGACAGAGACAACTACAGAACAAGCTTTATTTATTTTATTTGCTTTGCATATAGCCAAAATCAAAAATGCTAAAAACTGAAAACTTGTCAAAATGTGTCTACAGGCATTAAAAAAAACATCTACTTTAAAACAGAGTTTTGTTATTTCCTGTGGAAAAGAAATTGTTAATGGAGTGTTCTTAGAGTGAGAATAACCTAATAGTGGTCCACCCTGAGAAAAGGGAGGAGAGAGGTATAGCAACTTATCTACATGATTACCTGGGTAAAGGATATCTATCTTAATGAACTATTCACTATGGGAATACAAAGGAAATCAAACCAAATCAATCAAAAACCTAACATTATCAAAAGGATAAAGATACAATACCAGGAAAAATAGTTTTATAGAGAAAATGCAAAATCCAGCATATGATTATACAATGTCACACTGTACCATCAGCAAAACAAGCACTGAAAGCATTTAAATTAGCTCTAGCATCTCACTGCCCATCTGAATTTCTTTTCCATGAAGCAACATCCCACTCAGAACTTAAAGGTGCAGTTGTATCTATCCCTGCATTTCTGTTTAAACAAAGTAGCCCCGAAGTGGTAGAGACAGACACAGTGAAAGTTATAATAAGACACTTCTGGGTCTCCTAAGAAAATGAGCTAGATGCTGTGCAGGCATCCAAATGGAGCTCCCCCTTAGTGTTTGGTATATTTGGAGAATGGAATAGGAGGGAAGGGTGAGTCACTCACTGAGGAGGTGAGGGCTGTGAAACTTTTGAGGTGTGTGTCTTCAGGAAAGAGGGCAGGAAGAGGCTGATTTAATCACTCAAGGCTTCCAGTTACCAGAAATTTAACTGTTCTATGGCAGTCTTGCTTTGGGCTAAAATCTTGTGAAACAGAGTTTTCTGAGGGAAAGGGAAAAGAAACTAGGCTATGCAGGGGTCTTCACCTTCAATCTGGAGCCAGGGGGTAAGGTATCTCTCCAGTGGCCCCAGACTTCCTTCATGGAAGGTATTTTGACTAAACGTATATGTTTTGGCATCTACAGAATTTTGAATTTCAACAGGGTCTTTAGTGCTTATAAAATAGGATATGGCCCTAGCCAGTTTGGCTCAGAGGATAGAGTGTCTGCCCATGGAATGAAGGGTCTCGGACTGGATTCCGGTCAAGGGCATGTACCTCGGTTGCAGGCTCCATCCCTGGTCTGGTAGGGGCGTATGCAGGAGGCAACTGCCAATGTGTCTCTCTTAGATTGATGTTTCTCTCTTTCTCCCCCACCCCTTTCACTCTCTCTAAAAAAATCAATGGAAAATATCCTTGGTTGAGGATTAACAACAACAACAAACAGGATATATATGATATCTAGTACACTTCTGAGCAACTGGAGAGGGTCGCAGTGGCACTGGGGAAAGCAGTCAAAGACTGGTGAACTAACCATCCAGAGGAGCATGATAATCTCCAAGAAATATTCTGCCTCACAGGAAGGTACTCACTGCTGCCAGACCTGTGACAAATTGATATGGTGAATGTGTAAAGAGAGAGCTCTGAATAAATTGCAGGCATTGAGATTTCCCAGGTATACAAAGGTGTTTTAAAGGGCAATGTGCTGACTGAGGGGTGAGCTGTGCAAAATTTTTCTTGGAGACCCAGGATTTTCACTTCCACCACCTCTTCTAGGGGCCTTGGTAAAGCTTAGAGCAGCAACCAAAAACTAAAGTACTTAACTAGGCTCATAAACCTAAAAGCCAATCCTTGGGCCAAATGATCTGGACATTTCCACTAGAATTAATTTATTTGATTAAGGGAAATGACCCCTATCTTAGTTGCTCCAACAAAATGTTTTTGCTTTTGCCCTTCTGAAACACCATGTCCAACATTAAAGATTTCAAAATTCTATAGTACCGCAAATATTTTACATAGTTTTTATAGAGGAAATGCTGGATTTTCAGATGCTGGCAATGGCTGAACTAAACATCAGGCATTTGTGGCATTTGTCTCGCTCACATAATTATTAGCTTTAATTACCATTATAAGGCTTTTTGCTTATTAGAAAATGGTTACATATCTAAATAATTCAGTGCATAGCATTAATAAAGCTCTTGGCAATTATCATTTGAAATGCTGATGCTCCACCCAGGAGCTATTTATTACATGGTTTCTGTTATATGGCTCCATGCTTTGGCTTTCTCCTTGGCCATGGAGAACCAAATTGGCTCATCTGGCTCTTGGAACATGGCTGGGTCAGCTGAAGGTTTTCTGGTTTCTTTTCTCATGGCAAGCACTTGAATTATCTTCTCATTTTCATATCCTGCTGGAACCACAGCAAATAACACACAAGCAGTAAGAAGCCCTAGAGGTACTGAGCTATGTTTAAAGAATACAGTAAAATTTTCCTTCTTTCATGTTTATTCTGTTTTCTAAAACTTAATGCATGGAAAATGCAATGGGTGGTATGGCAAAGGGGTAAAATCAATATGGCTATGGCACAGGGATGTGGACAAGGGAACGTCTGAGAGAAAAATGCTTACAGCTGTAACTGCCAATGTTTGGGTGGTTATTACTGGATTGGCTTATACTTTTGAATTTAGATCAGAGAAAAATCATATTATATGGTATCTTCAGTTTTTTAAATTTCCAATATTATTTTTCTTTCGCTAATCTATGATGTTGTGTGACATAAATGATGATAAAGTAGCTCAACTCTGTAAAAGTCTATGCTAAATAACACTGTACCAACTACTCTGACCAAGCAGACTTACCTCCCTATTCCCCAAATCTACTCCTTTCCTCATCCTGTTTTATGGTTGATTAATTTGGTGGCTTATACTCAATCAGTGCTTCTCAACCCTGGCTACACATTAGAATTTCCTAGAGCTTTTTAAATATACAAAGGCCCAGCCCTGGCCAGCATGGTTCAGTTGGTTGGGCATCGTTCAGTGCACCAACGGGTTGCCAGTTCAATTCCCAGTCAGGGCACATGTTTAGGTTGCTGGCTCAATCCCTGGCGGGGGCATGCAGGAAGCAGCTGATGGATGCTGCATTCTCACATTGATGTTTCTATCTCTCTCTAAAAATCAATAAACTATTCTTTAAAAATAAATCAATAAAAATACCAAAGCTTATGTCATTTCCTGAACTAACTGAATTAGGATTTTTAGCAATGGAGCCAAGACCATCTGTAATTTTTTTTAATTTTTTAATTGCTTAAAATATTACAAAGAGTAGTACATTTGTCTCCTTTTTTTCCCTCCTTGACCTTCCCCCAGCCTCTCCTACCCCTAAAAGCTTACCAGTGAGCTTTCTAAAACAGTGACTTGAGAAACACTTGGCAGGAATATAGTGTCCATGAGATTATTAATAACTATGAGCAGGTCAGGTGCTACTATTTTATGGCCAGACAATGGATTACCAAATTCGGAGTCTAATTCTTCATGAGGGGGACTAAAGAAAAGGACAAAGATAATTCAATATAAATCCATTGTACTGGGCCCTTGTTCTTGCTGAAAACAGTAGCAACAACTCTCTGGCATATAACTCTGCTGATGAAATCACATTCTATTCTATTCCATCATAATGTTTTTTTCCACTTTCAACATTTCACCCACCTCTCATACCTCTGCTTAGAATACAGAGGGGCTAAAACAAGCCTTTTAAATAGTTTAAAAAAACAATTCAATACCATTTGGTCTTTAGAGTGGATTATTCTTAATAGTTTCATTGGAAATAGAGAAGATGAGAACACACTCCTTTGCTATGAACTGAAAAGTAACTTGGTTCTTTCCTCTTGAATACTAGCCTCAGAAACATTTTAGTACATGATCATAATTTTGTACCTACAAAATTTCCTCAATAGGGTAAAAAAATGGAAGCTATTCTGAAAGTTATACACTGGACTTATAACAGCCATAATGATTGGATTTTCCTAAAACAAGTAAATATCTTTACCTAATGGAAGAGCCATGAGAGACTCATGAAGCTGATTTGGAGTTGGAGGTGGGAAGATATATATTGTCAGAGCTTGAAAATGCAAGAGTTTCACAGCATTCTTCCAGGGCTGTTTGGGGGAGGGGGTTACTTGAGTGTTTTTACCTGCTTTGATGGAGTCAGGTAACTTCATCTGTGCCTTCTTCTCCTGTCCATCGACATTGGAAGTGGAAATCTCTCTTTGTTGGCTTTGTTTTGCAAGGTCAGCTCCCTTTAATACAAAAATGAAAACAGGAAGCTTGTAAGGCCTAACATGAAAACAGCTAATTACTTATTCAGATGATCACAGTATAAGCCCTGTCCTTGGGTATTATGAGGCCAAAATTAATAAAAAGGAAAGATATGGAGTGATAGAGATAGAAAAAGATAAGGAAAGAAATAGCAGTGAGAGCTCCCTTGGTTCAGAATTTAGGTTCACAACCCTAAGCTGGTTCAAGTTTACCACTTTTCAGATCTGGAAAAAAGGTTGTCTAATCACACAAATAGTGTAAACAGGTTGACATGAGAATTATTTGTCTTGAGAACAACCTTTTCCCTAGCACTTAACAGCAAACTAACAGAATGTGGTGGTTACAAACAAGTTTTATCAATTAACTGAAGTGAGTTCCATAGAATTTCTATTGAGCAAAACTTGTTGTCATCTGACTTGCACTCCTTGCATTAGAATATAATATAATTATAGGTCCTTTCAAAATTGTCTAGTGTAAGCTTTTCAAATTAACCTCTCCATGCTGATCTAACTTAGTGTGTGTGTGTGTGTGTGTGTGTGTGTGTGTGTGTAAAATATCTGTAAGAATAGTTCTTCAACTTTCACCCCTGTCATAAAAAACTTTCACTCTAGTCATAAAAAATCTTTTGGGATTTTTGTGACTTACTCCTTATTTCTCAACCAATTTCATGGAATCTGCTTTAGAATGTTTAGGACAGGATTTGATTTATAGAATCTTTTCACATTCATTACTTTCACACACTCTTTAAGAGCACAAAGCGGGGCACATTTGTTTGAGTACAAAGCAAATCTTTTCCTTTGCAGTCCTCCTGTCTTGATTAATGCAACCAAAGAAGTGGGGAGATGTATGCCTGGAAAAGTTTCCAGTGCAACCTGTGGGAGTGTTTTGTGGGCTTCCCCAGATCCTACCTCATATGTAGGCACCTTGATGTCAGCCTTTGCTGCAGCTCTATTCAGCTCTTGCGTAGGAAGCTGGGTCAGGGAATTCTTCTGCTTCTGCTTGACCCTGGTTATCCAAGATGGGTCTAAGGTGGCATAACCTGATAGTTTACCAGGAGCCTTCCCTGAGAAAGGAATTAAAGGAGTTAGAACTGAAGCAAGGCAGGCAGAGTCTTGAGGCTGGCTGGGGCCTACCCATAATAATGTCCCAATGGGATCCTTGTGAATTGCCCAGTGAAAATAAATAGATCTCACATAGAGAAAAGCCCCCTTCTTTTTTACCCTCCACAAAACCTAGTAAGGAAGGAGTTCTTTGGGTAGATAAGAAGCTGTACTTCAAAGTTTACATACTGTTCTCTTACTGGTACCTTTCCCTTCCTTGTCCATCCCTCTTCCTATCTCCAAATCATGATAGGACAATGGTTGCCAGGTGGGTTGGAAAAATTCCTAGGAGGCCAGAGGTTCAGGTCATTGACCATTAATGCCAATCCTCTAACTCCAAGGAAATGCTTACAGCATTTGTTACTTCATAGATCCTTATGCAAGTGTGTAGGTACATGGGTGTGGTTATAGGCATATACATGACTATGTGATGGTGAGTTGGAAGATGCAAAGTCTTTATGAGAGATTAGTGCTCAAAAGGTCACCTCGATCTGAATTCTTAGACATTTCAAGTGAGGGAAGAAGCTCTGGAAGTACAACCACTTACAGTAAATTAAGATTTCAAGCTGAGAGTCTGAACATAGTGTTCTATTAATGAGCTGTCTTTAAAAATCCACATGGTGTGTGTGAGTGTGTGTGGTGTGTGTTCTCAAAACATGTAAAAGTGTTTTGAGAAAATCATAACATTTTATCCAAATGTAAAGTATACAGAGGGTGGGAGAGAGGGAATGGGAAGATGGTCATGTGTCCATTAAAGAATCCCTTAATCTAGAATGGGGCACTATCCTGCCCCTAAATCAACAAGCCAGCCCTATCAAAGGAAAAACTCAGCAGGCAAGGCTAGAACAGACTTCTCCCCATTCAAGACTGATTTACAGTTCCTCCCTCCACTTGGTATCTAACTGCCATCTGGAAAGATAGTCTCACCTGGGATCTTGTAATCAGGTTTCTTCTTGAGCATGCTATCAGATTGGGGCTTGCTCTGTTGCTTCTCTGCAATGTCAGATGTTGTGGTAAGGTTCTTGGAGATGCCCAGGAGCCCTTGGGAAGCACTTATGATTTGTGGTTCTCTGTCTGTGTAAGATGAAACTGGGCCTAAGGAGAGTGAAGGAAGCTTGGTAGAATGGTTTTGTTCCTCACTCTTGTACTTCTCTGAGGAAGGGATTCTCTTCAGTTGAACTCCAAAGAGGTTTTCAACATCAGCCTCACTGTTGGATAAATTTGAATAGTCATTATTTTGATCACTACTCTCGAGAACATCCTCCTTAGTGTAAGTGTCCCCAGAAGTGGATGGTGGCCAGGCAGGATCAAGGGCGAACTTCACAGATTTGGTATCAGGAGTCAAAATGTTCTTAAAGAGGTCTTCAGAGTCTTGGCTGTGTCCCCTAGTTTTGCTTGGAGAAGCTGGACCTCTTGGGAGGGCCTGGCCGCTAGGATTGCGCTCAACAATGATTCCCTTGGCAGCAGTACTCATGGAACTTGAATAAACTTGTTGCTTATATTGAGGGTCTGCAAAAGCCTGAAAAGGGTGTCTGGGAGGCAGCCGATTCTCAGCACTGCTCCTCTCTACAGGTACACTGACTGAGCCTGATGAGGACATCTGTGGCTGGAATTCACCCCCATCCTCAGCTTGGATAGGGCATCTGGAAGGCAGCTGCTCTTCAGAACTCTTCCATTCTTTAAGAGAGCTCTCAGAAACTGTGGAGACTTCTTGCTCATACTTAATCTTCCCCCATGCCTGGGAAAGGTATCCAGGATGCAGCTGCTCTTGGGGATAGCTACACTTAACAGGAGCATTTTCTGAATATGAGAAAACTCCTTGTGGGTCTTCAAGCCTCCCCGAGGACTGTAAAGGGCATTTTGCAGGCACCACCTTTGAAGAAATGTCTCCCTCAATATCAGCACTCTCACAACCTGAGAAAACTTGGTGCTCAACTGTAGGCTTCAACAAATATTTGGAAGGTTGATTAGAAGACAGAGGATCCACATAAACCTGCTCCTCCATATCAGGGCTCTCTGAAAAGACATGCTGTGCCATACATTTCACAAATGACTGAGGACACTTGGGATGTAGTGATTTCTTAGACATGCCTCCTTCAACAGCAGTGTTCTCTGGATGTAAGGATATTTCTTGAATGCTAGGCTTTGAGAAGTGGGTGGGATATTCGATAGGCAGTGGCCTCTCAGAAATGCACCCAACAACAGCATTCTCAGAAGTTGGCATCATTTTCTGGATTTTATGTCTCACAATGGACCAATGTCTGGGAGGCAGCATCTCTGTAGAAGTGTCCCCCTCAATGGCAACACTCTTTAGACCTGCAGAGATTGGTTGGTTGACTACTGATTTCATGCTACACTGTGAAGGCTCTGGACCTTCATTGGTTTGTTGCTCAAATTTAGGGCTCACCCAGTGCTGCAAAGTGTATAGAGAAGACTTCGGCTGCACAAGACCACTCCATTCTTCAGAAGCGCTCATCGAACCTGAGAAGACTTCTTGCTCAGCAACTGGTCTCCTTAGGGACTGAGAAAGCATTTTGGGAAGCAGTGGCTCTGTAGGGTTTCCCCACTCCACAGCAGTGCTCTCTGGACTTGCAGAGGGTTGTTCAAAGCTGGTGCTCACCCAGGAGCCCATTGTGTGTCTGGGAGGCATCAGCTCCACAGGATCACTCCATTCTGTGGAAGCACTCCCTGGGTCGCTGGAAATAGTCTGTGGCTGGAAGTTAAGCTTCGCCAATGTCTGGACAGGGTAGTCTGGAGGCAGGGATTCCACAAACATGTCCTTATTATCAGCAGTGTTCTCTGAGAAGACATGCTGGTCTTGAGGATTTGTTGAGCATTCAGGGAGTGTTAGCTCCACTAAAATGGCCTTATCAGCACCCTCTGAACCTAAGAACACATTTTGTTCAACTTTTGGGTTCATTATGGGCTGGGCAAAAACGTTAGGAAAAGGAGGCTCCATAGAAATGCTCCCCTTAACAGCTGTGCTCTCTGGACCTGCAGAGATTTCTTGTTCAGCTATTGGTTTCACTGGGGGTTGAGAATTATTTCTTGAAGGCGTCAGCTCTGTAGACATGATCCCTTCAATAGTAGCAATTTCTGACCCTGAGGAGATTGGTTGCTCAACTTTACGCTTCATCAGGCGCCTTGAATGCACTCGGGGAGGCAGCGGCTCCATAAAAATGCCCCACTCAAGAGCAATATTTTCTTGACCTGCAGAGGCTTCTTCCTCGGATTTAGGGCTCAGCCAGTGATGGGAAAAGTTCATGGGAGGCGTTGACACCCAATCTGAAAAAGCATTTGCTGAACCTGAGGAGAGTTGCTGCTGAACAGATGGCTTCACAGAGGGCTGAGGAAGGTGTCTGGGAGGAGTCTGCTCCACAGATACAACCAACTCATCCTCAAATGTATTCTTTGAAACTGAGATTTCCTGTTGGGCTGTGGGCGTCCCCAAGGCTGGGGAAGGATGTCTGGGAGGCATGTCTTCCTCAAAACTGCTCCAATCATAAGGATTACTGTATTTTTGAGAATTCCTATTTGATTCTGTGGGCACTTTGTCTTCAGGCTCCTCCAAAGCCTGGGAAGCACATCTGGGAGCCAGCTGTTCATGAGAACTGCATAAGTTCCCAAGAAAACTGTTAGAATCTGGGAAGGTTTCTTGATCATCTTTGGACTTCATCATGGACTGGAAAGAATATTCGGGATCCAGCTTCTGTTCAGAACCATTGCCCTCCTCTGAAGAAGCACTCTCTGAATCTGAGAATAATTCTTCATCTTTGGGCTTCCTTGAAGACTGGAAAACATATCCAGGAGTCAGCTGCTGATCAGAACCACTTTCCACCCCTGAAACAATATCTGAATATGAGGAGACTTCTTCAGCTTCTGGCTTCTCCAAAGATTGGGAAAGGCTTCTGGGAGGCATCCTCTTTACAGAAATTCCTCCCTCTGGCAAAGCACTTGCCATGTCCAAAACACTTGCTGGAAAGGCCTGAATGACATTTCCAGAAGGTGTTTCTTTATAGATAGTTGAGTTATCTTGAGCTGACTTCATTTCAAATTGGTCATTTTTTGAATCAAAGCTGGAAGCATCCTCTTCTGACTGAATATGAGAAGGATCCATACACACCTGAGCCTTCTCTGTCACTGAAAACATGATAACTTCTTGGCTTGTATAAGGGTTTTCCACCACTGATGAAAGAGAAGTTACGGCTTCTGACTTCTTAGTTCCATCTTCGTGGTATTGTGATGGACCACTAGCCATGGACTCTTTCATGTCTTTAGGTCTGAGACATGATAACGATGCTTTTCCTGTTTTAAAATCTAAACCAGCCATTCTCCTTCCCATGTCATTTTCATCTGAAAGAAACTCATGAGGAGTAGTGGTTTCTACTTGTGGAGCTCTGGGCTGCTTCACGACTTGTCTCTCCAAGGAAAAGCGCCAGAAAGGGCTATCCCTGGCAATCTTGTCAGCAGATGAGTACCCAGCTCTATTACCTAAGCCAGGCCTTCGACTAGGTTGTATAAAGCCGCATGCTTTGGATCCACACTCATTCTTTTCTGAAGCACTTGATTCTTTTTTTCCACACTGTCTCCCATATGCTGCTGGCCATGAGTAGTCTGGACTCTCAACAGCATCTGCATTTGCAGCCTGGTCTGTTGTCTTATAAATCTCAGTTTTGATGCTCTGTTCCTGAATTGAGGGGCCTGTACCAGATAGAAATAAGAAAAGGAAAAATATGTGTGTTTTTGACTTCCTAAAATAAGAACAATTTGCCTTGGCCTAATGGGTACCTATTTGGTATTGAATTTTCTAGCATGAAGAAGTAGCTAATCAGAAGCTAGAGAAACTGGTCACTAAAAGTGAAGTAAAATCCCAGTTTTATAAACTGATTCTAAGGTTGGTTCATTATCATTATATCATTATTGCCCACCATTAGGAGTGAGACACATCAAAAGACAATTTTTGAACTTGCAGGAATGATTATCTTTTAGGAAACCAACTGGAGCAAGGCAAGGGGAAATTTTACTTTCTAATTAGTATTTGTATTTTCTACTTAATTCTACTTAATTTTCATATAATATGCCCTGACTGGGAATCGAACCCATGACCTCTTGGTTCCTGGGTTAATGCTTAACCACTGAACTACACCAGCTGAGCTCCTCACTATATTTTTTACTAAGGAATTCAGCTTGATGCCCAGGTGGGAAAACCCTCACTGCCTTCCCTCCCCCGTCATCCATTGCATCCCTAGCTCCATCTGGTGGCTTCATATCCAGCATATAGCACTGAGCATAGCTGGGTTCACTCCAAACTATTCCCATTATGTGCAAATCCAATCAGTATCTGCCCCCATCAACACTGAATCAGTTCTATCCTCTGTGCATAAAAGGACAAATATTAAAAGTAAATATGAAAAAAAACAATAAAAAGAAAGTAAAAAGGAATTACTCATTTCTTTCTCTGTTTTTCTCTCTCTGCAGAACAGTTTTGTTAGTTTCCATGAAAAAAATTGTTTAGGAATATCCTATCTTTGAACTCCTTTGTGGAAAAATATGAAATAATTGTTTGACTTAATTTATGGAACTGGGATTTTGTTTTATCAAGTATTGCTTGAAATGAGGTTGCCATCAGCTGGAGCCAACATCCACCTATACACACACAGAGAGATTTTCACTCCCATGGTATTATTTGGGGATTTGGTGGGTGTCAACTATAAAAGACATCTGTCTGCAGCTGCCCTAGCCCTCTTTGCCCATGGATATGGGAATTGCTCTCACTGTTAATGCAAGACCTTTTCTCCCTACAGCAGTGGTTCCCAACCTTTTTTGGGCCATGCCCCACCTAAGCATCTCTAAAATCCTGATCTCCCCCCGGCCGTGACATATAATTCTTTATTATTCAAAAAGTCAACTCCTATTAATGTGGAGGAAGCCTATAAGGAAATTAACTTGGTCTAAACAAGCTTTCAAGGAACATGGCATCCATGAAAGAGAAAATTTTTTTTTAAAAAAAGGACAGTTGTAGTACTAAGGAAGAAATCACTAAGAAATTGTTTTTAAAAAATAATAATATGTAGTGACATGAAAAAATAGCAAATAAAGTTTCAAAACATACAATAGAGAGCTGAAATGCATAAATATGTCACAATATATATTTATATACTGTATATTAGGCCCCTAGAACCATAAGAAATGCAAAAAGTTCACTGTTAATAACTCATTCTCAAATTGCCCTCCTTAAAAATCAAATTGCCCCCCTTAAAAATCAAATTACCCCCCTGTGGGGCATGTGCAGGAACCACTTCTCTACAGGAAGAGAAAAGCAACTTTAAAAAACTAGTTTTGGGCCTGACTGACATAGCTCAGTGGTAGACCAGGAGGTCATAGTTCCATTCCCAGTCAGGGCACATGCCCAGTTGCTGGTTCGATCCCCACTGTGCGGCGTGCAGAAGGCAGCCGATCAATGATTCTCTCTCATCATTGATGTTTCTATCTCTCTCTCCCTTCTCCTTGCCTCTCTGAAATCAATAAAAATATTTTTTTAAAAAAAACTAGTTTGGGGACAATTCTGTAATTATTATCTGGTTCTGTTGCTGAGGGGGAATGCTGAAGGGAAATTATTGGCTGCCCTCAAATATCTGAGCTCACTAAGGAACTCAGCAGGTACAGTAGAGTTAGAGAGGATTGAAGAAACTCACAAACACAAACCACCTCTGGTTTTAAATTCATTTAGACCAGTGGTCTGCAAACTCATTCGTCAACAGAGCCAAATATCAACAGTACAGCGATTGAAATTTCTTTTGAGAGCCAAATTTTTTAAACTTAAACTATATAGGTAGGTACATTGTTATTAACTTAATTAGGGTACTCCTAAGGCTTAGGAAGAGCCACACTTAGGGGGCCAAAGAGCCGCATGTGGCTCGTGAGCCGCAGTTTACCAACCACGGATTTAGACAAAAGAGGGATCCAGTATGAGCCCTCTGCAAGTGGCAATTGTATTAATTAAGCAGTTTAGATGGAGAAACCTGGACCACATTAGTATGCATCTTAAATTGAAAGCTCTCTGAGGACCAAGGACAGCTGGCCTGGGTAACTCCCATCACATAGCACTGTGCAATTAAGCTTGTGGTACATGCTTCTGGGTGAGGGTGAAGTGTGCCAACCTGCACTGTCTTTCAGCTTCTTTTGGGTAACTGCTTTTGGTTTGGCTTTCTCTTCAGAAACCAGTGGGAGGCCTGGCTCTTCCTGCTTTGGCTTGATCTAAAAGAGAGAAGAAAGAGCTTGAATAAGACTAAGGTGCTCACCCATCCCTATATGGTTGCCAAAGGGGGAAAAATCAGGAAAAAACATCTCTGATATCCAAATGGCTCTGCTGGGAACATAACAATACCATTAACAATGAAAATTATTTCCAATATCATTCATCACCTGGTGATCATTTTACCTATTGGAAGTGGTTCACCTACCTTTGAAGTGTCTAATCTCTTAGAGATATGCTGCAGAGATCTCTCTAAAACCACTGAAACACACTGCTGGGCAATAAATCTGAAAATGGGGTATTGGGCCTGACAACAATCATATTCTTGGCAACATTGGAATTATTAAATTCGCTTCATCACACCTGGGAGCCAAATTCAAATCCTGTTTGGCTTTTTCATCCCCAGGAAATTTAGTGAGAACATGAATTATGTCTTTCCAGCTCAAAAGAAGAAAGAGGATCAGGGTTTTTGTTGGGAAGGAAGAGAGGACAAGATGAAGGGTTCAGCATTTATACTGAAGGGGTTAAAAGTGGTTTAGAATAAACAAGGTTTTCAGATAATTACAGTGCAGCTTTAGACATGTCAGAGTAGCACTGTATTGAACAGTGTCCAGAATTTGCTTAACGTAAGCCTTTAAGACATGCATCTAAAGACAAAAATACAACTCCTTATGTTCCCACTTGACATGCCTGTGAGGCTCAATTCAAAATTATTTCTGAGTAAATGTGGTCAGAGACCTGGGTTCAAATCTCTGCTCCATCATTTACTCTCTGTGGATCCCTGGGCAAGTTATTCTCTAAATCTCCGTGCCCATATCTATAAATTAGAGATAAGGGAAACCTCCTATGGGACTTGAAGACCTAAGAAATTCTAAAGCAGAGAGCAAGTGGCAGCAGCTTCTGTGTCATATATGATCCTATACCCATTTATATTCATTTGAATGTCAGGTAGAGAGTCAGAATGAAGAAGTAGATGTTCCAGTCTTTTTAAAGAGTGATACCCAGGTCTTTCCTCAATTAGGTGATGCAGAAGGAAGTCAGAAGGGTCACACTAAGTTTCCCTTAACCAACATTCCCCATCTCCCAGGTTTGTGACGGGTCAAGATGATAATGCATACACAGGGTTTAGTGCGTAGTAATTGGTGATCCTCTGCTTGACACTGTACCAAGGAAATTCTCTCAGGTCCACCAGAGACCCCCTGGGCCTGCTGTCCTGCCTACTGTTCTTTCAAGTTGTATTTGTTCTTTTTCTAAAGCTAAATTGAGATGTCTAATCAAGGAGCAACATGGTGGGGTGAAAAGAGTACTGGATTGGAAGTCAGAAGACTGGGTTCTGACCTTAGCTCTGCCACCAATAGAGTGTTTGACTTTGGGCAACTATTTGTGCTTTAGTTTCCTTCCTGTAAAATACTAAAACTATGAAATCGTTTAGACTCTTTCAGCTTTGATTTACAGCCCTACACTTATAGCCCACTGTCACTGAGAAATTATTGTTTGACCAAAGTGAATCAATCTTCCAGCTAACTGGCACATCCTTATAAACATTAGCATATTTAATTCTTAGCTTTTAATAAAAATCTTTCCCAAAGACATTACTTTCCTACCTTCCTAAACAGGGATCAAGGAACATAGTTTAACTTTTCTTGATGACTCGGGCAAATAATGAACATGACCTATTACATTGGATTATGATACAGTGTGGCCCTGAGGGACTTATAAAGGTGGGCAAGGTTCTTGATCCCTATACTAAATGGCCCCTCTCTGCTATCAACTGTTACTTTTCCTTGCTGTCAGATCTCTGAATCTGAACTATGGCCATGTTTTTAACAGAATTGGCTCACTAAGTGTAGCTCTACCTGCTTGAAAGTCGTAAACAGTAATTTGTGACATCAATGTGATACTGAGAGATCCTGGGGTGGGGGGGTGGGGGTGTTAATAGCTGAGTTTTGAATGCTTTGAGTTATCCCAAATGAGTGGAACAGTGCTGCAATTTGTAACACATGGGTCTTACTTGATTAATAATTAAAAGAATCCTAATTTGGGGCTATGGTTGAATATCCTCTACAAAAAGAGTTGAGTGAATTCCTGATGCTAATACAATAAGCAGTTTCTAGGAATTTAGATTACTGTTTCTATTTTCTTCAGTCTCTTTTATGTCAGTTCCACATGCATAGGACATCCCAATCACTAAATTTAAGTTTGGTCACCTCCCTGGGGGTGTAAATCCTGGGACAGTACCCTTGACTTTACCACCTCTACTTAGGCTATGGATCCTCCAAATCATACCACTTCCCTAGGTGTAGTTTGCAAAGCTTGGAACTCATCCTTAGTCACATCGGAGTTTATTCCCAGGCCTCTTGAAGGACTTACAGTCGCTTGAAGGTACTTCTTTTGTTTTCGGGGGTTTAAAGCCATCTTGTGTCGAGCAGCTGAAGAATCCAAACAGCCCTGGGTGGTAGCTGGGGTGCTGAAACTAACGGATAGCTGGGGACTGCTGGGAGAGGTGAGCGTGGCAAATGTTGTCAAGGACTGTGCACGCATGGGTATAGATGAGGGCTCAAAGGAGCTCTGAAGAAAGTGGAAGAAAAGAAATGAGTCAACTCCATACACTATCCCTGGTCTCCAAAGTTGGACATCCCTCTGACTGAAGAATTCCTAAAGCAGAAATCCTTCATGAACAATTGTCTCTTTTTACTACAGGAATATTGACACTTCAGGTCAATAGGCTCATTAGTGGCACGGGGAACAAAATCTGATTGTTCCCTGGCAGGTGAAAACAAGAAACAAGAAGTTCAGGTTGCTCCTCTACTTAGAAAGTATTCAGTGGCTCCCCTTTGCCCTTGGGACAGGAGCCCAACCACTTAATGGAGTTAACAAGGTGACAGGGTGTGCATGTTCTCTTGCCTTGTACCCCTGTTTTTATTTATTTATTTATTTATTTATTTATTATTGCTGGTAGGCATGTTCTGGTTATGTTTGCACCATCACTTCAGGGCTGTACCCCTGTTTTATTAACAGGAGGAGCTGATTGGAATGAAGGCACAATTGGTGTCAGTAAAACCCATCAGCATTCTGGTATTTCTCTATAAGCAGGCTCAGTGGAGGGCAGAAAATCAGGTTGGAAGAGGCCTATAAGCTAAGTTTACATAAACAACACACTACCTTTACTTATATTACTGTGAATGGATACAAAGTTGATGGGAGCACCCTGAGGAACTGCGTGCTCCCACCCCGAATGGTGTGGGTATGGAGCATGTCACCTTGTCCTCATTATGGCTAGCTTCCACCTCTGCAAACTATCTGATCCTGGAGCTCCTAGTTGGGTTCCTCTGTAGGGGATTCAAAAAAAGTATCCTCTGGGATTCCTGACATAGCATTTTTCACACCTCAAAGATGCACCCCAGAGCACCTCTCATTCCTAAGAATCTCCAGATATTTGTGTTAGCAGAAGCCCCTTTGAAGGCCAAGTGATTAACTATCAGTTCCCTTAAAACAAAAACCAGAAATATCTGAAACCCCTTTGGGAAGTAGGGTTCTTTCTAAGGCCCTACCTTTTCCCTTAGCCATATTGGTTAGGAGAAACCTAGAAAAGTTACCACAGGAGCCAACCATAGGATTTTATGAGCTATTCAGGAAAAGCAAACGGAATCCTTTTCTGGCAGGTTTCTGAAAGAAAATTGAGGGAAGGAAATGGGATTCCTTTCTCTACTTTTCCTCCCGCACCCCTCCTGCAACCCACTCCTCCGTCCCTGCATGCTGAGAACCAAAACGCCCTCTATGTACCCAATGTAAAATGTTTTCATTCTTTCTCCTGTGTTTTCCAGGGAGGTTGGCACAGACAACTTCTGGTTAACAGCTGGAGTTAAATAAGGTCCTTTCACCTCAACATCTGTGAGATGTACCAGGCCTGGCGCCTACTAACCTTGAATCTTTCTGGGGAAGGAATCAGGATTAGGCCTTAGGCCAGGGGAAGGGGTCCGTAGCACTGGTTGATAGGGGTTCTGGACATTTCTTTTTTGTTCATTGGGATAAGGCTGCTCTTTGGAAAAATAAAACACATTTTAGTATTTTTCCCCTTCTGTCATGTTTCTAGACCCAGTAAAATGTAGTTCAGTCAACAATACACCTGGCCCTGGCCAGATAGCTCAGTTGGCTAGAGCATCATCCTGATACAAAGTTATGGGTTCCCCAGTTAGGGCACATACAAGAATAAACCGATGAATGCATAAATAAGTACAACAACAACTCTCTCTCTCTCTCTCTCTCTCTCTCTCTCTCTCTCGCTCTCTCTCTCCATCTCTCTCATCAATAAAAATTTTAAATTAAAAATAAAATAAATTTTAAAACTTACTACAAAGCTACAGTAAGTAGACAGCGCAGTACTGGCATAAGGAATGGAACAGAACTGAGAGTCCAGAAATAAACCCATTCATCTATTTATTTGCACCAAGCGTGCCAAGACCATTAAATGGAAGGAAGAATAGCCTTTTCAACAAATGGTGCTGGGATAACTGGGCAGTCATATACAAAAGAATGAAGTTATGTAGACCATATCTCACACTATATGTAAATAACTCAAAATGGACTAGAGACCTAAATATAAGAGCTAAGACTCTTAGAAGAAAATGAGGTAAACCTTCATGATATTATATTGGCAATGGTTTCTTAGATATGACTCAAAAGCATAAGTATCAAAAGAAAAAAAGTAATAAATTAAACCTTACAAAATGTTTAAAATTTTGACCAATTTTGTTCTCTTGAATAGAGTTTAAAGACAACTCACAGAATAGGAGGAAATACTTGCAAATCATATATCTGGTAAGGGTCTAGTATCCAGAATATATAAAGGGCTCTTACAACTCACCCACAACAACAATAACAAAAACAATTTAAAAATGGGCAAAGAACTTGAATAGGCATTTCTCTAAAGAAGATATACAAATGGTCAATAAGCACATCAAAAAAACGCTTAACATTATTAGTCACTTTGGAAATGTAAATCAAAATCACAATGAGATACCACTTCATACCCAGTAGAATGACTTTTTTTTTTTTTAGAAAAGGAAATGAAAAGAGTTGTCCAACATGTGGATATATTGGAACCCTCATACATAGCTGGTGGGAATGTAAGGTGGGGTAGCTGCTAGGGAAAACAGTTTAATGGCTCCTCAAAAAGTTAAACATAGACTTACCATATGACCCAGCAATTCCACTCTGAGGTATATACCCAAAATAATTGAAAACAGGTGTTTAAACAAAAACTTATACATGAATGTTCACAGCAGCAATATTTATAATAACCAATATGCAGATATAGATGAATAGCTAAACAAAACATGGTACATTCATACAATGGAATATTACTCAGCCATAAAAAGGACTTAAGTATTGATATGTGCTATAACATGAATGAACCTTAAAAACATTATGCTAAGTGAAACAAGCCAGACTCAAAAGACCACATACTGTATGATTACATTTATATGAAGTGTGCAGAATTGACAAATCCAGAGAGGAGGGAGGAATGATGAGTGACTGCTTAATAGGTATGGGGCTTCTTTTTGGGGGAAACAAACTATTTTGGAACTAGATAGTGTTGATGGTTGCACAATGTTGTGAATATACTTAAAGCCACTGGATCATGCACTTTAATATGAGAAATTACATGTTATGTGAATTTTACTTCAATAAAATTATCTAATTCAATCCTTCCACCAATTCAGACTGAATGTCCCATCATCTGATTTTGTGATATTCTGCAGGGAAAAAAAACCTTATAATCATAGCCTAAATCCATAAATCAGTGAGCATCCATCTCCCTACTGCCAGCCTGTGCCTTACCTTTGGTCCTAACCTAATTGGTGTTTTGTTTTGTTTTGGCTTTTTTTTTTTTTGGTTGACATATTTAACTGAAGGCTACTTCTCTCTATAGAATCTTTTAACATCAAAACATAGTTTTTTGCTGACTGGCCAATTATCTTCATTATAAATTACCTTTCTGCTTACTTTTTAGTTCCAATGTTAATTGTTCAAAATTCTACTTCACTTTAAAAGCCCTCTCAAGTTCAATAACAAATTAACTACACATTAGTTTGAGAATAGACATGTTCATATGGGCACAATCTATTCATATTCCAATTGTTGATGAATATTATTTGGTTGACAAACTTAGATATATGAAATACACATGCATGCCCTCTCATACGTGAAATGATTTTTTTCATATGGATATGTGTCTCTCAAATAATACTACATGCCTTAACCTTAAAATTTTGGCATTAAATCTGTAGAGGCTTTACTCCCATCAAAATCTCCATTGTTTTCTTTCTGAAATAACTGGAAACGATTTTTTTGTTTAGATATGGCCTATTGCTTATAACTTGAAGACTAATTATTTGGCTTTTAGAATTGGATAGAAAATGTAAATCACCATGTAAATAACCAAGAATGGCCTCTCCTTCCCCACTAATCTTCCTAGTATTGAGCTACAACAGGAGAAAATAAAACTCAAGAAGAAACTATGCCTCTGACTTGTGCTCCACCTACCGCTACCCCCACACAACCTGCCACTTAGGATGGAGCTAACCTTCTCCATTGTCAACATCGGTGGAAAAGCCTTTTGTGGGGTCTTAGGTGACTCAGCAGCAGCAGAGATTTCTTCAAAGTCCTTAGGGATTGTGTCAGCTCGTATCAGGGTTGGGTTGATGGGCTGGCATGAGCGCAGTGGTGGAATCTGTTAAGGAGGAGTATAAAAGGAAAAAAGTTAAAACTTGGGTACTTTCCTCCAAATTATGCATGTTTTCTTGTTGCTTAATGGTTAAAGGAGTAAGAACCCAAAGTTAAAAAACATGCCAAATAAAGAATCTTCTACCTCCCTGTTTTCACTTCTAGTACCTATTCAAACCAAAGACCGATAGCCTTAGCTTACACACCAATAGCCTTTCTCTCTCTCTCTCTCTCTCTGTCTCTCCCTCCCTCCCTCTCCCAAATCAATCAATCAATAAAAAATAAACCCAAGTAACCTTTTGCCAAATACGGAATAATCAGCTCTCCAGTGGAGAAGGGTCTCTTCCCTGTGTGGCCTTCCCAGAGATGGAGGGAGGGAGAGACATGGATTTGTTGTTCCACTTATTTCATTATTTGATTATTCTATGTACCTTTACTGGGGATTGAACTCACATGCTGCATTTTGTGGAGACTAAATGCGTGCCCTTCTCCCTGTTGAAGCAGGTATAAAGAAGTTGAGCATCGCCGAAACCAGTTTGGCTCAGTGGATAGAGCGTTGGCCTGCGGACTGAAAGGTCCCGGGTTCGATTCCGGTCAAGGGCATGTACCAGGGTTGCGGGCACATCCCCAGTGGGAGATGTGCAGGAGGCAGCTGATCGATGTTCCTCTCTCATCGATGTTTCTGACTCTCTATCCCTCTCCCTTCCTCTCTGTAAAAAATCAATAAAATATATTTTTTAAAAAAAAGAAGTTGAGCATCTTAAAGACTGTGCTAATGGAAAGACCATGTGTTTTAAAGTCAACACAACTGGGCCAGATTTCCAAGTCTATCACTTACTATCTGGGAGATCCTGAGCAATTTCTAAAACCTCTATGAGTCTTTATCAATCCTCACAAGCAACTCTTTGAGGGAGATACTAATATTATACCCAGTGTAAGTGAGGAAAGGAAGGCTCATGGAGGTTAAGCAATCAGTCCAAGGTTATAGAGCCAATAGGTAGCAGATTAAGAATTCAAGCATAGGTCTGTCTGTTTGACTTAGATGCCATACTTTGAACAATTCTACTCTATTACCTCAGTGATCTTGGAGCCTCCAATCCAGATTCCACTTCTGTGCACGTAATGGGGTATAACTCCAAGCAGAGTTCCAGAAACAGGTCTATGCACACTACTAGTGATAGACAGAGTTCTGGAAATATGAGCTCTCTGTGGAAGAAAGAAAAAACATGGAGGTTAGAATACTTGCACATTAACAGTGGGATATCACTGTAATAATACTTAAATTCTTGGGTGTGTCAAATAAAGTGAATATGGTAACACTAGTCAATACTATGTGACAAGCACTAGGTAAGCACATCATATATTTAAAGTACATTCTCTCATTCAATGTTTACAAGAGCCCTGTGGAGGTAGAATCAGTAGAGAAGTAAGGCCAAATTCCTCCCTCCTTTTTTGGTGAGGTAGGAATAGGGAATGGAGGAAGAGTAGTCCAAATAGGCACTGATATTCAAGTTCAGTATTACCTTCAGAGATCTGCCACTCTGGGGCTCTGGAGAGGGGTATATTTTATGTTCTGGACTTTCAAGCTCAGATTTCGACCTGAAGACGCTTTCATGGGACAGGGATTTGCTCATGTTTCCCCTGACCCTAGAAAAGAAGGAAACAGTCTTGTAAAAGCAGCCCAAGGGCTATAGGAACCAAAGACACATGTATATCTATAATATGGCCTATGACAGACATCACGGAAGGAGGGTAGAGATGAATAAATGCTGAGACAAAAAGTTGTTTGTGAGATATTAAATGAAATTCCAGCTGCCTTTAAGCTTTTTTTGCATAAATGGACAAGCTGATTTTAAAATTCACATTGAAATGCAAGAGAACAAAAATAGCCAAACAATCTTGAAAAGAAAGAAATTTGAAGGACTCATATTTGCCACTGTCAAAACTGACTACAAAGCTACAGTTTGGCACCGGTCTAAAAGTAGACATAGATCAATGGAATAGAACTGAGAATCCAGAAATAAACTCACTCACCTCTGGTTAACTGACATAACAAGGGTGCTAAGACCATTCAGTGGGGGAAAGAATAGTTTTTTCAACAAACAGTGCTGGGAAAACTGGATAGCCACAAGCAAAGAATAAAGTTGGACTCTTATCTCACATTGTATAGGGTATCCCCCCAAAATGTATAAACACTTTAATAGCTGATAACTCACTTAATTTTCACTCTTTTGTAGGTTTAACTGATTTTAAGTAATGGGTAAAGCCAGACTAAGTTTTGAACAAAGAAAATTCATCCTAAAGTGCCACTAGACTTTTTTAATAGGGATTCATAAATAATACAGTTTACAGTATAAAACTGGCAACAGTCAATGAATTGAGGGCACACAAATACTCAACAAAATGATTCTTGATGTTTGAGATTCCATTGCTTTATTATCAGTAGTGCCTGGACCAGAACGTGCCTGGACCAGAACAGTCATCAGTTTGAAAACAGGCATTGACAAAAGAAATTATTCATTTTGATAGATTGTTTTAAAAATTTTAAATGAACTGTATGTTCATAAACACTGACTTTATAATCATTCAAAATGTATATACATTTTTGGGACAGCCTTTATATAAAAACTAACTCAATATTGGTCAAAAACCTAAATATGAGAGCTTAAACTCTTAGAAGAAAACATAGGGGTATGTGTTCATTATCTGGATTTGGCAATGTATTAGATATGACACAAAAAGCTTAAGCGACAAAAGAAAAAAATAGATAGATGGATTTCATAAAAATTAAATACAGTAAAACCTCAATATAATGGACTAATTCAAGCAAAAGGATGTCCGTTAAAGCAGAAAGTCCATTATATAATAAAGTTAGGTTTTCCAAATGTGTATGTTAAAAATTGAAAATTTACCTGTTTTTCTTATGTAGATATGTTTGTGTAATTAAAATTATGAATGTATGAAAAGTTTAATTTCACAGAAAAGTTTTCTATATGTATTACTATCATTTTAAATTTATACCGAATAGGCCTAGTAAATGTGTGCATTCACCAGTCACTGAGATTAGCAAATGCACATGGCTGGGGTGTGGCTTAGCATCTGTGGAACATCTGCACGCATTAAAACTGCTGCAGAAAGTCACATCACGCAACAACAGAACCAATTACTGCTGGAGATGCTGTGTAATCACATATTAATCATTCGCCCAACATTGTTTACAAGCAATGACTCTTGGATTTCAATATGTAGACTATACATAGTTGAGGTAAAATTCACGCAACATTAAGAAACTGGGGTCAGGAGTAATCCTCAGACCTCCCACGTTATATTCAATTAATTTATGCTCCTTGCAAAATAAAGACCTATCTCAGTTCCTTAGAAAAGCACCCTTACTCATACATGAGCTCGCTCATGCACTTACATGCACTCCCTTTCCCTCTCATTCTCATTCTCTCTCCTTCCCTCCTTTCCCCAACCATCTCAGAGAGATTCACCTGCACACACCTTCTTTGTGGAGAATGTGGCAAACTAAATGGACCATCTTGGAGGGAGAGGGGCAAGTAAGAAGGGGAAATATACAATTTTAGTAGAGACAGCCCTTGCCAATTTGTAGAGACAGCATGGAGTCAACCCAAATGCCCTTCCCCACCCTACCCTTCTGTTTTTAGAAGGGCTTGTCTTAGCCTTATTTGGAGCTATAAGGCCATGGTCTCTAATGGTATGATTTTTGAGGTATGAAACAAGCCCCTGTCCAAAACCGTCTTTCCCACTAGCAAAGCTATCTGAAATTCCTCATATTCATTGCACTCATTAAGGTCCTCCTTAAGGACACTTATTTGCTAGCTGTTAGGGGGCAGTATAACATGTTTGCTAACTGTACCATCACCACTAAGCAAAGCCTTGAGAGAATGAGGAGAAGCACAGGTGAGCTCTGTGGGGAGTTCAGATAAGTCTAGAATTTAAGGTCAGGAGAACAGGCCCAAGTGGAACTCCATAGAGGGAGATCCAATTGAGCTAGGAACAGCTGGTGGTACTGGGTGTCCAGATTTTCCACAATAGGATATGGAAAATGGGGCATCACAGATAAAACTTTGAATAGGGGTGGCAGGGGCAGAAACAATATTCCCCATCCCTTCTGTGAACAGTTGTAACATTTCCCCTAGTCTCCTGGGACAGAGGGGAAAATGCATTTGGGTTCTTTGTTTTCGTGCTTATTTGTTCATTTTTACATTAATACAGTGACTTCACACTTATACCCCCAACTCAGCTAGATGGCTTCACTGATACTTTATTCACGTATTCTGAGATCTAGCTCCCCTCACCCAGTAATCACAGAGCTACAGTCTGAGGGCCAGGCAAGCAAACCAGACCAAGCTTCCTGAATAATGTGGGCTATTATTACCTTATAAAACAGAGGCCTGCAGCTCTAGTGGTAGACCCCGTTTCTCAAGTTCTTGTAGCTATGACAGGGGAAGGTTTCCTTGATCTATTGTGCCCTCCACCAAGAGCTCTTGGGCAATGGGTTGTGCATTTATCATGTTCCAACCCATTGAGCTGTGCGGCCCAGACAAGTCTACACGTGAGCACAGAGAAAGGACACTGAGAAATGGCTGCATTGACAATGGCCACCAACCCAGCCTCCACAGGCATGGAGGCCAAAAGTCCCTGGAATCGAAGGCCCACCAGTGATTGGCTACAAAAGGGGGACCTGGGTCTAGCAATCTGTCCCCATCCCCCTCCAACCCCCTCACACCAGCCCCCGAGAGCTTACCTAAATGTAGATTGTTGACCTTCCTGAACCAGATTCAGAGAAGAGCTGTTGATGCTGCTGTTGGACGAGCTTGGTTTCAAGCTGCTTCCTCTTCTCTGGATACCTTCAGGCTCTTTTCTCTTCTTCTTGCCAAAAAAATTCTTGAAGGCTTTAAATTTAGATTTCTTCTTTCCTGGAAGTTAGGAATGAAAGTGATACATAGTGTGATGGTGGGAGGGAAGACAAGAGAGGAAACAGGGTCTCTGTGATATGAAGAAGGACTATGATTCCAGGTGCCCTGCAGATCTTGGTTCTTGCTACCAGGGACCATAGCACCATTCATTTGGTTTGTTCTTTTTTAAAAAAAAAGATATGCTTTTTATTGATTTAAGAGAGAGGAAGGGAGAGGGAGAGAGAGAAACATCGATAGGCTGCTTCCTGCTTCCTGCATACCCCCTATTGGGGATTGAGCCTGAAACTCGGGCATGTGCTCTGACCTGGAATCGACCTGGAAACTTTTTGGTGTGACAAAGTATCTGAATTGCTGGTAAGTGCAGAAGCTCAGGCTCCAGCTTCTGTGTGGTGTTTGGGCAGCCTCTGTTTAGGTCTCACTCACTAGGCCAGTGGTTCTCAACCTTCCTAATGCTGCAACCTTTTAATACAGTTTCTCATGTTGTGGTGACCCCGAACCATAAAATTATTTTCATTGCTACTTCATAACTGTAATTTTGCTACTGTTATGAATCGTAATGTAAATATCTGTATGCAGGATGTACTGTCATTGCTACAAATTGAACATAATTAAAGCATAGTGATTAGTCACAAAAACAATATGTAATTATATATGTGTTTTTCCATGGTCTTAGGTGACTCCTGTGAAAGGGTCGTTTGACCCCCACAGAGGGCGCAACCCACAGGTTGAGAACCATTGCACTAGGCATTCACTTTTCTCTCAAGTTCATGCTTCTCTATGCATACTTAAAACATGAGTGTTAGCACCAAAAGAGCATTTATATCTGAATGCTCTCTAGTCTGCACATTAATTAGTTCATTCATCTATTCAACAAATATTTATTAAGATCAAGCACTTACTACATTTTGTGTATCATGTGAAAGGAATAAGATACAGTTCTAAGTCTTAGCTACTGTCCCCTCATCAAGGTTGTAGGCAGGCCCTCTTTCAAATCCCTTTAACAAGTAGCACAGTGCAAGGCAAGCTGCAAGATGCCAAGTCTTAAGCCTCCTCTGGATTAGGAGACCTCCCCATCATGAACCACATCAGACTCCATGTATGGAGACCAACCCAGGGTGTGAGCTACAAAGCTGGGAACTGTCCAAATGCTATGTTACTTTTGAACCCTTAATGGAATCTGAGACAGTTGCCATGTATTCACGTGTATAAATTGGTCTTTCAAGCTTTCTTTGTAAAGGGGTGCCTTTAAATTGCCAGCAGCTGAGTCCTGTGAGGGTTGGTTTCAAGATTTGCTAAAAGTGTAAGGATAGATAGACCTATACAGCAGATTTGGGTCAAAACCCACACTTGTATCCAGTAATGTTTATATAGGTCACCTATACACTGGGTACTTTATGCCCCATAAGGTACAGCAGTGGTGGTCAGTGTGCTGACAACTGAGAGCTGACAGCTGTCTGGACTTCTACAACTAAGCCATTCATTTCCCTATCCAAGCCTAAGGACTATGTATTCTCAAACAGGCAGTAGCTTTCAACATCCTCATCCAATGAGGGCCTGCAGTGTGTCACATGCCAGAAAATGGCCCATGGCAGGCAGGTTTTCCCCCAGAGAAGAAAACACCATTAAATCCAATGATGGAATCGTTGCTGCTGAGTTGTATATTTGCTTATCCACCATGCACACAGGCAGCTCGTCTAAGTTGAACTTAGCTTTAAAAATGCATCACATAATGGTGACCTTGTTCTCTTGCACTGCTGCTTGGAAAGAAAACATTTCTAACTAGCCTTTCTTCCCTTCAGCCTCCCAATAACCACCTTATTCTCTGGCTAGCAATGACTAATACTAAAAATGTACCCAAATGTTTCGTCTTTTAAAAAAATCTTAGGGCCCTGGCCACTTTGGCTCTGTGGACAGTGTGTCGGCACTCAGGCTGAAGGGTCTCAGGTTTGAATCAGGTAAAGGGCATGTACCTCGGTTGCAAGCTTGATCCCTCGCCCTGGTGGGAATGCATGCAGGAATCAACCAACCGATGTCTCTCTCTCATATTGATATTTCTCTCTGTCTCTCCCTCTCCCACTCTCTCTAAAAATCAATGGAAGGACATTCTCGGGTGAGGATTAACAGCACAAAATCTTGGGGATAGGGAAAAGCTATTTCCTTACCTTCATTCTTCACCAAGCTGCATTGCATTGCCATCTTCTTTTGTAGGCTTATATCTAGCTCATGTACAAAAAGATAGGTCAATTGGTTTAGTGTTTGGGGCTGCCTAGGTGAGGAGGACTATCATTCATTTATTTAATTCATTCTTTATAAATTTTGAGTGTCTAATCACTCTCTCTGAGGCCCAATACTAAACAATGGTGACACAGAGATGAATACCCAAACTCTCTCCTCAAAGATCCATGTACCATGCTCAGTATCCTCCACCCCACATCATCAGTGAAGTCTGGCCCCCAGGAAGCCCCCAAAAGATTACCCTCTCTCTATCCTTCCATACCAAGTCTTTCTACACCATATACTACTAAGAAGTGCAGAAAAAATTGAGAACAACTCAGTGAGTTACTAAAGCCAGTTTTTAAGTTCAATATCTCATTTCAGATATTAGATTCCTCTTTTTCCTTTTTTAGTGTCAATAAAGCTTAATATTTTTAGTAACTTTTGCCTCCCTTTCTATCACTCATGAACACCCATCACTTATAGTTGGCACCATAATTTAGGCAATGATAAACATCTGAGTAAGTTTTGCAACAAGAAAATGTTTTAATTGAATCCTATTTAACAGAAGCCTATGGTGGCATCTTCTGTTTCTATCTCCCCTTTACTCTTGGTTAAATCTGGATTACTAGCTACAGTAAAACCTCAGTTGAATCTCTCTGATCATGGGCTGTTCTGATTTTTTTCCTGATTAAACAGAAACACTTCCCCTGCCTTAGTAAGTATAACATATTAACAATCCCCAAATAAGATTGCAGGGCCTCAGGCAAACTTTTTGAGTATCAGATTGGAAATGAAAGTGAAGAGTTTAGAAGGCTAAAAAGTAAATGTGGACTGAGCCTAATGTAAGAAATTTGATATGAACTTGTTTGCTTGTGACTTGATTTTCTTTCCTAGGGTTGTTAAACATAGTAAATAAATCTATTTGTAGTTATCAAGACTTTATGGAGTTACTTACTCTCATCACTGGCCTCCAGAACTTCCAGATTGGCAGAAGCTTCCCTTAGTGATGCAGCCATAATAGGATTAACACTAAAGTAAAATATAGAGTAAAAAAGCAAAAGATCATCATTTGAAAACTTTAGACAATAAAAAAGGCATTTTCTCACAAAAAAATCATCATTTGATATTCAGAACATAATATAATCATTTTACCCTACTCCTTATCCTTCAGTTAGAACAGCGATTTTTAACCGGTGTACCACAAGAATTTTAAAAACATGCTATACCTGACTAGTCAGGGACACTGACCTCTTTTCCCTTAGATTGTCAAATTAAAAATTACAGCAGTAATCACAACAATAACTGTCCGGTGTAAATGCCCTGTCTTGAATTATAAATATATAGGTCATATAATAGAGTTGCATAATAGGGTTAGATCTGATTGGTTAATTCTTGGTACCAGAAATCCTTATATACAAGTATAGGTACCTTATTTTTTTAAAGCCACTTTGTAGCAAAAAAAAAAAAAAGGTAGATTATTATTTTGTTGTAAATCAATTAAAATTATACCTATTTTTTTGTCAGATCAGCAAAATGTATAATATACAACTGAGGTACCCAACCAGGGCAAACAGGGCTTCTTTTTGTGGTGGTGAAATTGTCCTAAAATTAATTGTCATAATGGTTACACAAATCTTTGAATATATTAAAATGCATTGATTTTATACCTTAAATGGATTAATTGTGTAGTATGTGAATTATATCTCAATAAAGCTATTACCCACCCCCCAAAAAGACAAATGTAAAAAATTTGATCTAGCCCTGGCCAGTGGCTAAATAGTTAGAGCATAGGCCTGTGAACCAAAGGATCTCAGGTTCTATTCCTAGTCAAGGGCACATACCTGGGTTGCAGGTTCAATCCATATACCGTTTGATTCAGTATCATCACTGCTAGTACTTTACCCTGTGGATATACTAACACTTGTATACAAAAATATACATGCAAGAATGCTTATCATAGCATTGTTTTACACAACCAAAAGTGGGAAACAATCAGAGTGATCATCAAAAGAAAAATTTCACCTTTACTGATTCCATGTTGTGGGAGAATTATCTTTCCTTAAGCTCTTTTCCATTAGTGCAGATATACAATTGAGAGTCAAATGTAAATTTTCAACTCAATCTAGCCTTCTAGCAAAAGCTAGGAATGATAGGTCTAGGGAAGCATGTCAGTTGATATTCAAACTTTTATAAATCACTGCTGACATTTTTATGGGAGTTTTTTGGGGGGATATGATGGGCACCATAACAGAGAAAGGGTGCTGTATTCCTACACACAACAAGAGGGCTTGTAGAGAGGCAAGTGCCATCAAGTGGGGTTAAGTAGGTTCTGGAGTGCCACCTCTCCAGATCTTCTCTACTCCCAGGCTGTCCTTGCAGCTTAATCGATGGGCTCCAGACTCATCTGTGCTGCTGTTTATAGCCATAAGCCCCTTATACACCTCTGGAAGTAGAGAGAGGCGATCACAGGCTCTGAGGTTAAGGTAAACTTGTAAGGTCACCCAGTGAGAATGACTGAGGCTCTGGTGTCAGGATGGCTTCAGACTCTCTCACTGAAAAGGCTTATGGTGTGAATTATTTCTGGCTACAATGAATAATAAACCCAACTTGTTCAACAACAGGTGTGTTCCTGGTGGGCTTTGGCTGAAAGATGTTGACACTTTGGTTGAAAGATGTTGTTCAAGTCACTCAAACTCTATCAGCCAATATCACAATTCTGCCTGAAGATGACTAAGCCCCAGGCCTATATAGTGCTCACTAGTTTACACACACATACACACACATACACACACATTCCATCTGGACAACTGGAAGAAGCAAAGGAGTAGGGCAATTCAGAAACCCCTCAGAAATTCAGAAGAAGAACAGAAAAGTTGCTTGGACCATCACTGGTGAGTTTCTGGACCATCTTAATAAATATAGCAGCACCCCACTCCTGCCCTAAGGAAAGCTTTTTATTTTCATTTTTTCAGAACTATGTTTTATTTTTTAATTTATTTTTATTGTTGAAAATATTACAGATGTCCCCTTTGTTTTTTCCCATTGACCCCTCCACCCCGCCCCTGCCCCTCCCAGGCCTTCAGCATATTATATTCTGTGTCCATGGGTTATGCATACATGCATATAAATTCCCTGGATAATCTCTCCCCCTCACCCCTCCACCCCCATCTTGCCTCTAACAGTTATTAAGCTGTTCCATGATTCTATGTCTCTGGATCTATTTAATTCATCAGTTCATTTTGTTCATTAGATTCCACATGTGAGATCATGTGATATTTATCTTTCTCTGAATGGCTTATTTCACTTAGCATAATACTCTCCAGACCCATCCATGTTGTTGCAAATGTTAAGAGTTAAGGAAGGCTATTCAGACACTGTGGAAATAAACTATCTCTGAGCTTTAGAGAAGTACATGAAAAAGGAGCCTTTTTCCAAAATACTGGGCCACAGCAGACTAACATTGTCCTTGATACACTGTCAGGAGTAAAAGAAAGGGAAAAAACAACCAAAGAGAAAATATATAGGGTGGGGGGGGAAGTAGGTTTGAAGTTATTCATATGGAAAATAATGCAATAATAAACGATTACTTATACAAGAATAAACTGTTTCTCGTACTCAGAACCAAAAACCTACTTTTGCCCCACCCTGTATGGAAGACTAAAGGGAAAACAAAGAAAGGGGGCATCTTGGCAGCATCGGAATCCCTAAGCACTAATAGAATAATTCAATTTAACTATCATTCCATTTAACTAGCTCTTGAGTTTAGACTGTCTCAAATTTTTTTTGGCACACTTGCCTTATTTCCCCAACTGACTCCTGGGGCCCCCAAAGACAGCACCACCATCAGCTGAGCTATCTCCCCTTCTAAACAAACAAACCAACAACTACAACAAAACACACAAAGCTCCCCTCTATGGGATATCCTCTTCCTGTTACCACCCCATTTCTCTGCATCTCTTTAAAGCAAAATTCAAGAATTATCTATACTTACTATATTTATGTCTTCACTTATTCTCCTGCACTCTCTCCAATCAGGCTTCCAAATGGAATAGCTTCCAAACTACCTCACCAAAACTTCCCATGTTAAATTCAACCGACACCTATTTGACATCATAGCAGCAGGACGCTCCCTCCTTTTGAATAATTGTATCACTTGCCTTTATCATGAACAACACTCCTCTAGTTTTCCTCATTGGCTGTTCCTTCTTAATCTCCTTTGCTGGCTCTTTTTCCTCCACTAAATTTGAAATGTAGCACCTGAGGATTCTAACCTGGGCCTTCCTGCTAATGTATCTACAATCACTTCTTAGACCCATGTCATTATATGAAAATATTACTATGAGCCACATAATTTGTAATTTTAAATTTTCTAATAGCAAAAAGAAGCAGGTGATGTTATTTTTAATATTTTATTTAACTCAATAGAACCAAATTATTGTCATTTCAACATGTATTCATTATAAAAATAATATAAGTGAAATGTTTTACATTCTTTTCTTACTAAGTCTTTGAAATCTGCGTTGCATTTTAATCATATAGTATGTTTCAATTTGGGCTAGCCACATTTCAAGTGCTCAATAGACACATGTGGCAGTGGCTACCATATCCTAGATCAGTGGTCGGCAAACTGCAGCTCGTGAGCCACATGCGGCTCTTTGGCCCCTTGAGTGTGGCTCTTCCACAAAATACCACGTGCAGGCGCACATGTACAGTGCGATTGAAACTTCATGGCCCATGCACAGAAGTCAGTATTTTGTGGAAGAGCCACACTCAAGGGGCCAAAGAGCCGCATGTGGCTCGTGAGCCGCAGTTTGCCGACCACTATCCTAGATTATCTCATTCAGGCTTTAAATACTACTTACATTCTGGACTCCAAAATCTCTCTGTTGAGACTAGACCTCTTCCCTAAACTCCAGATTCCTATAACCAAATGCCTAGCCACCATCTCCACCTCACAGTGCATATCAACTTCTTGTTTCCCCTCACACTGTCTTCCCCACATTTTCCTCATCTCAGGAAATGCCACTAGCCAGATCCTCAGACTAAAGCCTAGCAGCATTGATTCCTCTATTTCCTTCCCATGCTACATCTAATCCAACAGTAAATCCCGTGACTCTTCCTTCATTGTATTTCTGAAATGCAACTATTTCTTGCCATGTTTGAACTGCCATCCAGTCTCTCATCACATCATCCTTTGTTAGTATCTTCATAGCACTCACCACTACCTAAAAGTATGTTCTTTACTAATTTCATTACTGGCTTCTTGTCTGTCTCCTCTACCAGAATGTAAACTCCATAAAAGCAGGGACCTTGTGTATTTTGTTCATCACTGGATCTCCTAGCACCTAGAATGGTACTCGGAACATAGCAAGCACTTAATAAATATTTATTGAATGAATGCCCAAATTCAATAAAGGAAGGGGAAGTAATAGAAGAGCCATCTTTGTGGTCAGCAATTTCTTAGAAGTGCAGGCATGCTATGGAAGGCAGAGGAAAACTTGTCCTAGAACCTCCTTGTTTTCCAACTTAGCAGGACCTGTCTTCTCTCCCAGCAAGGTGGGCCCTGCCCCAAGATTATTCACTTGTGCAGAACTTGGGCCTCTCTTGTCCTTGGTGCATAGAGTCCATTCTCAGGTATCCTAGCCATGAGACCCTCTTGGTGTGGAGCCCCACTCAGGTGGGCTAGGCGCCGACTCTTATGGAGGAGGTTCCAGGAACAGACACCCTGACGCTCTTACTTTACAGCCACCATCACTGGCACAACCTCTTTCTGTTTGCCCACAAGTTGACTTTATCAACCAGAGCTTTGCTTCCCAAGTATCTCCTCATAGAGGCACCACTATATTCCTTTCATGTGTCTCACTGTGGCTAATAAAAGTTCAAAGTTAGTTTGCTTTTTAACTGTACCAGGGCTCTTTAAAAATAGCTTTGGGGTTGCACTTTTATTTATGATATTCAGCAAAAATTACTGTCACCTCACTGATATCTCAAAAAAAAATGTTGCAATGTTCTCTCCAAAATACCAGTCTGACCATGAGCTTCCATGCTTAAACTAGATCATCAACTGCCTGCAGGATGAAAGCCAAGTTCTTAACACTCAAGGCCTTCTGCAATCTGTTGCTTCCTGCCTTCCTACATTCTACCAGCAGTCCACCCCAACTCCCACCCTCATGTTCTGATCTCCCAGACTCACCAGTCATTCCCTAAACACACCATGTTCTTTCGCATTCTTTGGTCTCTGAACAGGCTGTCCACTTCACCTGTAATACCACCCCTAATCCCCACATCCTTGAAATCCTAGACATTCTTTAAGACCAAGATAAAAAGTTACCACCCATGCTCCATGCTTTCAGCTCTTTTCACATGTCTCTGTCATAACTATTATCACCTTGAAGACAGGGACCACATTTTGCTTATCTAGATATCATCAGCACCTATCCTGGATACCAGGCATGCAGAAGGTGCTCTCTAGGTGTTTTTATAGATGGATGAATGCAGGGGTGGGTAAGAGGGGTGAAGTGATGAATAGGGATCAGTTGGGAAAGTAGTCCCTTTTTAAAAACAATTTGATACACACTTTAGTAAAAGATCCCTCTGTATTAAGCACCACGAAAAAGCTGGCAAGCTGAGCAAGGAAAGAGGAAATAATGTAGGTTTTTATCCAGTAAATGATGAGAGGCCTTCAGAACCACTTCCAAAGAGTATAAAGTCATATAATAATGGTCATCAGAAAGTCTGGCCTAGCAAATACATAAAGCTGCATTATCAGTCATTATTTAAATGCTTGCTCGCTCACTGTCAGTCAACCCCAGATGCTTAAGACCCAGAGTTGCTATTTTCCTTCCCAGATTGTCTGACTTGAGGGCTCAACAAGAGTTCTAGTGGAGAGAGAGAGAGAGAGAGAGAGAGAGAGAGAGAGAGAGGGAGACCTGTCTTCCAAGGTTGTTGAAAAATTTTAAGCATAGTCTGGTTCAGGTTCAAGGATTCAGAAGACTGCTTGACAACTTTGCTGACTTCCCAGAATGGAGAATGCTGGTCTCATTTTTTAAAAATCTATGATAGTCAGAATTCTAAGATGGCTCCCAAGATTGTTGCCCCACCCCAGTGTGCATACCCTATAAATCCCTGGCCCTTGAGTGTGGGTGGGCCTGGCCTAATCAGGTGAGCTCTTTTAAAAGAGTATCTAGAGTTCAGATATATAAGTTAGAGAGATTTGAAGCTATAGCAGATACTTTCCTGTTGGCCTTAAAGGAACTGGTAGGTTGCAGAGAGGACCATGTGGAAAGGAATGGAAGATGGCCTCTAGTAGCTAAGGGCAACCCTTGGTTGACAACTATCAAAAAAACAGAGATCTCAACCCTACAACCTCAAAAAATTGAATTCTGACAACAGCCTGTTTGGAAGACAACCTATAACCTCAGATAAACCCTTATTTCTCGCTGATACACTGATTTTAGCCTTGTTAGGCTTTAAGAAGAGGACTTGGCTGTACTGTGCGGGGCCTCTTGACTCATGGAAACTGAGAAATAATTTGCATTGTTGTAAGACATTAAAAATTTTTGTACTTGTTGCACAGCAATGGAAAACAGATACAAGTCCTCCAGGCCCTAGCTCTAATTGAGCAAGAAGCCAAAAGTGGGGTAGGTTTGGAACCATGTAAGCTGCAAAACAGAACTCACTGAAAAGCCAATGAGGGTATTGTTGGCTCCCTTCCCCCAGCCCACCCCACCCCGCCACAAATACTTCTTTTGAAGAACGTAAGTTGCCATTCTTTCAAGTGAGTTGACAACTGAGCAGGTTAGGCTCTGCCAAAATGTTTGAACATGCAAAAGCCTCCTAAAGGCTCACCGTGTTAGAGATGGGATGG
>NW_006289084.1:41063-42187 GCF_000327345.1 Myotis davidii
CAGAAGAATGTCTCCAACCCCTTTCAAATATTGCTATAGTAGTGTGTGTATTAGCCAATCAGTGGATGAAGAGTCCTGGAGTTGATTTCTGAGACACAGCAGGGGTTAGAGAATGATGGCAAATATCTTCCTCCTTGAAACCACCCAGCCAGTTCTAGAGGAAATGTCTGCTGCCATAAGTCAACTCATTGAGAAACCTGAGCTTCTGCCAGAAATTAAAATACCAGAAAGGGCTCCCATTCCCCTTATTAATCATAAAATAAGCTAACCTCCAGTGCAGAAGAGTCACCAGTCCCCCTTCATCTTTTCCCTGCACGAAGTTGGCAGGAAGGCACCAGAGGTTCAACCAGCTCTTGGAATCACAAGGTGAGCTCCAGAAGTCCCACAGCATGAGCCACCATCAATCAGAGTGGCTCTGATGTATACAATCACCCCACTGAATGGCAGAGTTCATTTGGGGTGGTGGGGTTTGATACCATGTTCCACTCATGATACAACCTGTGCCATGCAAAAATCAGGGCTTTCCGGGTTAGTCAGCATAACTAGCATTTTCCCAGCAGGGTCCAAGAGCAACAGCAGGCTCAAGACCAACTAGTTAGCTCTAGAACTTCTGTTTTCTTATGTTCCTAGGAACAGATGTGAATGTCCCCTCATGGGATCCTAGATAGAAGAGACCAATCTTGATGATCATTCATACTGGCTCCTTGAGCCCTGATGGATATATGCCCAAAGCAGTAACTGTAACATGGATTTTGTGGTACTGTGTTTGAAAAAAACATCTTCAGCAACCTATGCAGAGCCAATCCTCAAAATGCCCTGGGATCAGTAAGAAGGCATACAAGGGATAAAGGGTCACTTATCTACATTCCATACCTTCACCAATGGACATTTGACCACCAAAACTATCAAGCTGAGCCCGGCCGGTGTGGCTCAGTGTTGACCTACAAACCAGGAGGTCATGGTTCAATTCCTGATCAGGAAAAGATCTATTCCTTATCTTAGAGAAGCGGCTGCAATAGCCATACTAGCTGTCAATTCTCCTCTTCCTCCTCCTCTTCTTTCTTCCTTTTTCTTCTTTGTGCCTTTTCCTCCATGATCTCACTCATATGTGGAATCTAATTAAC
>NW_006289084.1:42375-44753 GCF_000327345.1 Myotis davidii
CAGCGAGGGCCTGAGGCGAGGGGCAGGAGTGGCCTGGAGGGGGTCAATGAGGGAAAAAGGGGGACATATGAAATACTTCCAATAATAAGATTTTAAATAAATAAATAGTCTTTAGCTTTGCCTCCAGTTCTGCTTTCCCTTTCTCCCCATTGTACCTCACCCCCAGAGTAAACCAGTAGAAGCTCAGACAGACCCAACTCATGCCACCCCTAACACCTTAGATCCTGGACAGGGTTAAAAATGCAGAGAACTGCCCTAGCCGGTTTTGCTCAGTGGCTAGAGCATCGGCCTGCAGACTCAAGGGTCCCAGGTTTGATTCCGGTCAAGGGCATGTACGTTGGCTGCAGGCACATCTCTAGTGGGGAGTGTGCAGGAGGCAGCTGATCGATGTTTCTCTCTCATCGATGTTTCTGACTCTCTCTATCCCTCTCCCTTCCTCTCTGTAAGAAATCAATAAAATATATTTTTTAAAAAATGCAGAGAACTTGGCCATCTCTCTAGCAGCCTCAAAGCCTAGCTGACGAGGAGTCCTATCTGTCTTGTCAAACCACATACCTTATGATTAAAAGATCTCTTCTTGTAGTCAGAGGCAATTAATATTATATAATTAATAAAATGAATGAAATTGCTCAGTCCTTATTCTGTGACAGGCAGGAACTGTGAAAAAATGGGTTTATACTCATTGTTTCATTGAATCCTCCCAAAATCCCTATAAAGGTAAGCATTGTTATTTTATTATTTTTATTCCCATTTCCCAGATGAGGAAACTGAGACTCACTGAAATTGGGTAATCGATGCAAGGTCATAAAAATAATAGGACTCAAATCCAGTTTTGAAGGATTTTAGAGTTCATGATTCTATCATTACACTCTTTACCCTCCTAACTTGGCAAAATCTGGCAAGTATTAAATTCCCACCCTTTCCTGACACAAAGAATCTCACACACTGTACTATATTATATGACCTAAAAATAGTATAACTTGCTAGGTTATTATCAGCCTCTAACATATTTGCAAAGATTAGTTGGTCGTTTCAACACTGAAGAGTCTTGTTATTACTCCCCCCATTTTGTAGATGAGAAAAGTGCAAAGCTAAATAACTGTCCAGGGTCACACAGAAGTATATGGTGAAGACAGGATTTGAAGCAAGGCAATTTGACTCCAGAGCCCATAAGTGTTACACTAAAAACACCCACTCCTTAATGACAAAATTAATAATAATACACATGAAAATTGCATATGGGTGGTACCTATAGGCCACAAGGGTTATAGAACAGGAAGCTGGAGTGTGTTGCTGGTACAGGGGGCCAGAGGGCAGAAATGAGGCAGAGGGCAAAAGTAAGCCAGAGCAGTGTGTCCAAAATACATTGCAAAAACAAAATACATTGCAAAGCCAAGTTGGTCAAGGAGTGGTAAAGCAAGGCTGGAAAGCTGAGACATAAATGTAAATGAGGTCAAAGAACAAGGGAAGGTGAGAGTGGAAAGGAACAGCAGCTGGGAGAATTGGGGGATAGGAGATAGTCTAGCCACAGGAGGTCCTAGAGAGTGCTTTTTTGGGTGGCCTCATTTAAAGCAGCAAAAGGAACTACTTGGTGTAAAGTAATAATGACAGGCCTGGTAGAGGAAGCCCACTTTAAGATGAGCCATTTGACAGGTAGGAAAGTTTGTTGACAGCTTGAGGACTGAGGCACCGAGAATCAGCACAGGTGAGTTGAGGATGAGGCAGAGAGGGCAGATGATAGCCACAGACCCTGGGTAACCCAGGAAGAGCCTGAGGACTCTGACCTTTAATGATGTTCTTGGGGCAATGAGGCATGACTGGCACCTGACTCACTTACATCCCTTTTGCCCAAAGTCAAGTCTGCTTTCACACCTGACTCTTATTCCTCTTTGGTCCACTGCCTAGAAAAGAAGCTTCTGGAGAAGGACATGAGAAGGAGGCTCCAAAGCAAGGGATACCACATAGCAATGTCTTGGAAAATGGAGTGCCCCAGGGCCTGTGGTTAGACAGGACAGCAAAAGGATGGAGAAAGAGGAGGGCCTGGAACTGAACGAGGCTAGAAGACGGCAAATGGGGGTGAGGGAGAGAAAGGCCCAGGTGGCCAAGGGCAGGTACCATGCTCCCATGTTCACTTCAGGCCTAGAGGCGGAAAGGATCACAACACACAGTGCTCAGAGCATTCTCACACTCATCCTCATTCAAACTACGTCATTCCTATGCAGGAAGAGAAACAGGATTGTCCCTTTGAAGGAGTAAATGACATATGCAAAACTCTTCCCACTAGAGTCAGCACCTCAAGGGTTTGAAAAGAAAAGTGGCGGTGAGAACCAGGAGAGTAGAAATCTATTAGACTTCTTTAAACTTTATGGCACAAGAAT
>NW_006289084.1:44961-45339 GCF_000327345.1 Myotis davidii
CTGGACATTGCTCTGTTCTCCATGTAAGACTGAGAAGGAAGCACACAGCCGGCATCTGAGGAATAAGTGAGATAAGCATGAAAAATAGCAAAGTGCCTGGTACAAACTAAGTGCTCAATAAATAATAGGGTTTTTTTTTCCTTTTTTTTTTTTTTTTACACAGGACATTTCCACCTATCAAATGTCTTTAATACAAAAGTGGCTTTGATGCCATTCCCTTATCTAAAACGTTATTAATGTGACCTTACCATACTTAATTTCCCCCCAGGTGAATTCAATTCTCCATTACATTCACTGGTTATATTTCTGCAGAATTTGTTGCTGTTGTTGTCAATTGCGTGATCCGACAATGTTGAATTTTACCTAAGTATCCCTCCC
>NW_006289084.1:45451-48011 GCF_000327345.1 Myotis davidii
TCTGTTTGAGGCAGCTCTGCCTCTGTATCTATTATTGTTCAAAAGTTTATAATGGTCTCAATTATCCATGAATGAGTTTTTATTCATTTCAGAGAGGAAGGGAGAGGGAGAGTTACTGGTAGAAATATTAATGAAGAGAGTCATTTATCGGCTGCCTCTTGTGTGGCCCCTACTGGGGATCAAGCCTGCAACCAGGTATGTGCCCTGACCGAGAATTGAATTATGACCTCCTGGTTCATAGGCCGACACCCAACCACTGAGCGATGCTGGCTGGGCAATAATAGGTTTGTTTCTTTTAAAACGACTGCTACAGATATGGACAATGGCATGAGAAATGGGTGAGAAGGAAGGCTGTAAATCTACATCCTGCCCTCACCCCCAGGGATTCTGATTCTTCATTGGGGGGGTGAGGCCCAGAGATCTGCATGTTTCATAAGCCTCCAGGTGATTCTGAGGTAGAGTCCAGACACCCTGCTTTAAGGAAACCCTGTTGTAAGTAATGTTGGGTATTGGGCATGGCTGGAGCATTAAAGCTGAAATGGGAAGCCATAAGAAATGCATGGCAGGAAGCAACCCAAATGCCCATTAATAGACAAGTGGATAAAAAAGCGGTGGGGGTATATATATATATATATATATCCCCAGTAGGGGGCGTGCATGAGGCAGCTGATCAATGATTCTCATCATTGATGTTTCTATCTCATTCTTCCTCTCCGTTCCTCTCTCTAAAATCAATGAAAAAGAACATATTTAGCTTAAAATAATGAATGAAATCTTACCACTATGACAGCATGGATGGACCTAGAGGGTATTATGCTCAGTGAAATAAGTCAGTCAGAGAAAGACAAATACCATATGATTTCACTTATATGTGGAATCTAAAGAACAAAATAAATGAACTGACAAAACAGAAAAAGACTCATGGATACAGTGAACAGCAGACTGGTGGTTTGGTGGATACTGGAAATATCAGGGAACACACTTTGGAAAGTTTATGATTATTTAACCACTATACTGTTCACCTGAAACCAATCAACATATATAAAAGCCTAAGCAACAGGAATGACCAGAATGACTGGTCACTATGAAACACACTGACCACCAGGGGGCAGATGCTCAATGCAGGAGCTGCCCCCTGGTGGTCAGTGCGCTCCCACAGCCAGCCTCCCCAGGCTGGCCAACCTCCTGTGGTTCCTCCCCTTGGCCAGCAGGCCCCAATCACCTGATTGGGGCAGTCCCCAGGCTAGGATGGGGAACCAGGGATGGGTGGTGGTGGGCACGGCCCCTTTCCCAGGGGGGCTGAAGGCTGGATCTCTCCTCGAGGCCTGTGGCCAACCTCCTCTGCCCTGCCCCTCCCCCTGGCCAGCAGGCCCAATCAGCCCATTGCCCGCCTGCCCTGGTGGTGGTGTGACAGCGAGGGAAGGAGGAGGGGTGGAGGTGGGGAACCATGTGGTGGCAGAGCATCGACGACGGCGGCATTGGCGTCCTGTGTCCATTCCTTCTGCGCCTGGTCTGGTGACCATTGCCTCTTCTCCCCACCCTGCTGGGGCCTTCAACCCCAGGCTGGGACAGGGAACTCTGTGGATGGTAGTGGACACAGCCCCTTTCCCGGGGGACCCGAAGGTCAGCTCTCTGTTCGGGGCCAGTGGCCAACCTCCCGTGCCCTCCATCCCTACCCCAGGCTGGTGGGCCCCGATTGGCCTGCTACCCTCCCACTGTGGTGGCAGTATGGAGGCGAGGGAAAGGGGCAGAGGAGAGGCAGGGAACTGTGTGGTGGGGGGCCACTGATGATGGTGGCATCCACATCCAGCATCCATTCCTTTTATGCCTGGCCCAGCGACCATTACCTCCTCTCTGGCTTGGCCCTGATTGGGATCCCACCAGTGCACAAATTCATGTACCAGGCCTCTAGTCCTATATAATAAAAGCCTTATATGCAGATTGTCCCCTTTACCAGAATTCCACTGGGAGTTCCACTGTTCAACCAGTTGCTATGACACACACTGACCACAAGGAGGCAGACGTTCCAACAGATAGGTTAGCTTGTTGCAGGCGCTGGTGGGCTGGACTGGAAAGTGAGGTGTGAGGTGAGAGCGTCAGGAAGTTCCCAGGGTTTGGCCCAAGCCGGGCAGAGGTGGGCGGGGGCGGGAGCCAGGAGGGAACAGGTGGTACGGGAGGCTGCTACACGTGATCCGAGAGCCATGGACTAAACAGGCCTCTGCAGCCTGTGGCGTTCTCAGTGCACAATTTATAATCTTCAGAGCTGCTTCTTTTTATTTGTTAAGTTTCACTAACTATTCCAGGACCGTGGATAGCACCATTATGGGGGGACAGGCCAGGTGCACCTGCCTGAGGCCAAGGGGTGGCCTTGGATTCCCTGGGACGCAGCAGAGAGAGGGGTGAGGCCGAGTCGGAGAAACTGAGTCCAAAACTTGAAGTGGGAGGCAGCGAGGGGCGGAGGGCGACAGCTGCGCAGGGGCCTAGAAAAGCTGCTGGATTGCGGGCAGGTAAGGAACCGGGTGCATCTCCCATGGGACAGGCTCCCCGTCCCTCCCTCCTC
>NW_006289084.1:48022-50896 GCF_000327345.1 Myotis davidii
CCCATGGGTCAGGCTCCATGTCCCTTCCTCCTCCTCCCCATGACTTGTCAACCCAGCTCTCCTCCAAGGCCCCCCTTGGGCTCACCCGCAGACAGCCCTGCCCCGCCCCACACAGCCTTTGGGGAGCTCCGCCCCCAGAGTAGAAAGCGGAAGGCTGCAGACAGGGGGTTGCAGGAGGAGGGGGCAGAGCAGGGCCCACCAAGTTAGATGGAGGGGAGGGAGGGAGAGACCCCACAGGGCTGGGGACAGAGATGGGCAGGGAAGGAGGACCATGCGGAAACGTCGCCCTTGGTTGAAATAGAAATCCTGACCCTATTATAGATTGTGAGTTACAATCTATATATATAAAAACCTAATATGCTAAGTGTCCAATTGAGCAATCAAGTGCACTGACCACCAGGGAGCAGGTGCTCCAATGGGTTAGCTTGTTGCTGGGGTCTGGCCGATCGGGTCTGGGCAAGATGGCCCTGATTGGCTCTAATTGTCGGCCAGGTAGAGGGACCCTACCCATGCACAAATTTCTTACACCGGGCCTCTAGTACAAAATAATATTAGAAGTGAACTGTAATTGAAAAGTGAAAAAATATTAAATTTCAGTTTATATGTATGGGAAGCATTTAAGTGTCTGAAACTATATTTGAATTGTTGAAATTAAATGGTGGGTTATGCCCTAGCTGGTTTGGCTCAGTGGATAGAGCGTTGGCCTGTGGACTGAAGAGTCCTGGGTTCGATTCCAGTCAAGGGCACATGCCTGGGCTAGATCCCCAGTAGGAGGTGTGCAGGAGGCAGCCAATCTATGATTCTCTCTCATTGTTGATGTTTCTATCTCTCTCTCTCTCTCCCTCTCCATTCCTCTCTGAAATCAATAAATATAATTAAATTAAATAAATAAATAAATAGTGGGTTGGGAGTGTTTAATGTACAATTGTACAATAACATTTTATAATATGCAATTCTTTAAACTTTTCTATATATTTCAAAGTTTTCATAAGAAAGTGTTGGGGAAATTAAAAAGTGGATGACAGGGCAAGGGTGGTGAAGAAACAAGGAACTTGACTGATATCTAGAGAGGATTGTGATCACAAAACAATATGCTTTGGGTTTTTTTTTTAATAAACATGTCAGACTTCAGCCAATTCAACTTTTGGAGACTTGACACCCTTGTTGTGCTATTAATTAGTTGTGAGGCCTCAGACATGCCAAGTCCTCTCTTTAAGCCTCAGTTTCCTCACCTAAGAATTAAGGGATTGAACTATACTTGGAGCCCAATGTTCCCTTTAGTCCAGACATTCTAGGATTCTGTGAGTCACTGAGGCAATCTTTGAAAGTTCTAAGTTCATTCCCAGAGAGGCCAGACTTTGCGAAGGCCAGACTTTTCAGAGGCCTACTAGAAGCCCTGCTTGAGTTGGCCAACAGGGGACCAACTTTCAGAGCAGCCCTTCAGAAACCTGCCAGTATTTTTAGAAAATTCTTCTACTTTCAGATGGTTTAGAAACCTAAGCTATTTTTCCCACTTAAGAAATGCACAGGATTTCAGGGGATTTGACTTAAAATTCCCCACTCATTTTCTCTTCCCTTTCAAAAGCAATTTTTTAAAAAATTCTTCAAATCAGGAGTTCATCTCTATCAGAAAACTAAATTACCTCATCCCAGAGATTTTCCTCCCTCCTCTAACTCTGAATAAGCAAACAAGCATTATGTCCTTAAAAAATAGGTGATGGAGGCTTAGTGGGGATATTTTTCATAACTGCTTCCCTTAAAGGACTTCTGAAAACCCTGTCCAACTATCACAAGTGAATAGTGAACTAATGTAGACATCTCTATCCACATGTTTTCTGCATATTTGGGAAAGTCGACTTTTCCTGCCTTATCTACTGGGCTCTGCTCAGAATGTGGGCAGGCAGATGTGCCTGGGCTTCCAGGACCTTTTCCTTTCTCCAACCCCTAGGGGTCTCAGAAGTCTGAGTCCCTTTGGCTTAAATTCCTATTCATTTTTCCAGGACAGTTGGACTTATGGAAAGGAGAGATCTAAATGCAATATGGAAAGGTTAGTAACATAATCCACAGCTTATCAGATGGGCTGGTCCTTAGCCCATGAGGTTCCCAGAACTAGAAATAGGATGTAATGACCTTGTTGATACAAAAGCACAAAATGACTTTACCAGTTTTTAGTAGCAATCTTTTCTGAAATAACAGTGTCTACATTTGTTACTTTTTAAAAAATCTATATCTAGACTTTCCCATATTTGTATCTTTTCTTTTTCTTCTCTTTTTTTCCATTCCTCATTTTGAACGTCTCCCTTATGTACTATAGTAAATAATTGAATTATGTTGTTATAATTTGTTGTGTTTGTAACAAGGAATACAGTTCCAAATGTTCAGGTTAGATGAGTAAAATAGTTTGTTTCTACTATCAAAGAAATTCAAGGAAGTCATTTTAACAATATGGGGCCTTTTGTTAAATTTTTCTCATTTAGCCTAGGAGCAAATAGATGAAAGTCTTCCTCTCTCTATCAGGCTCTGAGTCTTCTGAAGACTAGAACATCTAAATAATGAAGATCATCACAAGCTGTGTGACCTTGGACAAGTCATATGATTTCTTTTTTATATCTACACTAATAAAAGACAAAGATGCTAATTGTACCTTCGCTACACCCCAAGCTATGCCCACCAGCCAATCAGAACAACTATATGCAAATTAACCCACCAAGATGGCGGCAGCCACAGAGCTGGAGCAAATAGGAAGTTTAGGTTGCCCACAGTGATGGAGGAAGCCAAGCTTCCTGCCTGCCCGGGCTGGACCTGGGCTCTGCTCAAGGCTACAAAGTTTCAATTATAGAAGATAAATCCCAGAAAAAAAGGAGAGCCTGGGAG
>NW_006289084.1:51548-61819 GCF_000327345.1 Myotis davidii
GAGAGGAAGGGAGAGGGAGGGAGAGGTAGAAACGTCAATGATGAGAGAGAATCATTGATTGGCTGCCTTCTGCATGCCCCACACTGAGGATCGAGCCCAAAACCCAGGCATGTGCTCTTGACTGAAATCGAACCCAGGACCCTTCAGTCCACAGGCCAAACCAACTAGGGCCATATGATTTCTTTATGCTTTAGTTTCCTTATCCACAAAAAAATGAACCTCCTCCCTTCTCCCAAGGATGAAGGTGGTATGAATGACACAATATCATGTCCTTTTGACCTTCTGAGGATGAAGCATAGTTACAAAATGATTAGGCTATGAGTTGGACAAATCTAGGTTTAATTCCTGGCTTTTGTCAATTACTAGCCTGTGATCTTGGGCATATCACTGAATTGTTCAAATCCTAAATTTTCTTATCTGTTAAGTGAGGCTAAGGGTAGTACCTCCAACATAGGCTAACTGTGAAGATTCATTCACTTAATAGCTATTTGTGGAGTACCTGCTATGTGCTCAGAGATCAGAATAGTGCTCAAAAAAGAGAAGGGCCCTGCTCTCACAATTTTGTGAACTAACTTACATAAAGCTATTGGCATATAGCTATTTTCATTACTACTCTCCCCTGGTGTTAATGAACTATGTCCCCTGCTCTTCATAGGTTTCTCAAAAGTAGGGGATGAGACTTCGTCCAGTTATCCATTCTCTCCCCAGCCATCCCCTGGTGACCAGCAGCTTTGTAAATGGTTATCTTCATTGAGGGTTGGGGCCCATGGCTATGTAAGGGCAAAGTCAATTGGATCCGGTCAGTGGCCTTTGCTCCTTAGCTGCCACTGGATCAACCAGCCACACATATGGCTTGAATTTAAATTTCAGATGCCTGGGAAACTCATTGTCTCCAGAAAGCCTTTCTCTGGGCACACAGAGTCTGGTGCTTTATGGGAAACTCCCAAGTCCAAGTGAGGATGCTCAGGCTCCTCATTAACACTATATTTGTGCGCTAGTTGGTTTGGCTCAGTGGATGGAGCGTCAGCCTGTGGACTGAAGGGTCCTAGGTTCCATTCTGGTCGAGGGCACATGCCTGGGTTGTGGGCTCGATTCCCAGTGTGGGGTGTGCAGGAGGCAGCCGATCAATGATTCTCTCTCTTCATTGATGTTTCTCTCTCTTTGGAAAGGAAAATTACATTAGCAAATAATAGAAGTGTGCAAAATGTACAAGAAATGAAACATCTAAAAAATAGTGGACGATGAGGAAACTATCTTTAAATTACTAAGTTCCAAACAAGGTGCCTGGCTGTTATGACTCAGTTGGTTGGGTGTCATCCCATGCACTGAAAGGTTGCTGGTTTGATTCTGATCAAGGGCACATGCCCAGGTTGTGGGCTCGATCACCAGTGGGGGGCATGCAGGAGGCAACCAATTAGTGATTCTCTCTCGTCACTGATGTTTCTATCTCTCTCTCCCTTCCTCTCTGAAATCAATGAAAATATATTTTTTAAAAAACACTGTATTTGTGACTAACTCAGAACCCTGTGCTTTATCTTCCAACCTAGTTTATCCATTAATAGTGCAGATGGCTCTTCTAGATATGATAGTGGCACAGCAAGGAGAATCCTTTTCCCCCTTTTCTCTTCTCAAGAAAGAATTACTAGTATATGGTTTTCCCATACCATCATCAGAAACTTTCATTTACTTTTTCCATCCCAGAGAAACAGAAATGGGATTATGACTAATTAATTGGTTAAAAGTTGCTCTTCGTTTATCAGCATTTGGTGGCAAGGAACTCATATTTAGCAGCCTATGTCCCTGTCAGTTACTTGACTTAATCCTTGTGATAACCCTCTGAGGTAGGAATCATTATCTCCATTTAACAGGTGAGACAACAAAGGCTCAGAAAGATGAAGGCATTTGCCCAGGGCCACACAGCTAGTAAGTAGCATTGTAAGGATTCAAACCTATGTCTGACTCCAAAGCCCCATGCTCTTTCCATTACTTGGTGCCAAATATTTTCAGCATGTGTACATGTGTATCTATAAGGCCAAACACTATGCTGTGTGGCTGAGCCCTTGAGCAGTATGACCTTTGATAGCACATTATAAGCTCCTGGGAGGGGCCCTCTTCTCTCCCAGTGGGCCAAATGCCTTGCTCCTTCATTAGCAGCCTGGGAGTCAGGCTGGTCCATACACTGCTCTGGTTTCCCATGCCCAAATGCCAAGCTTACATGCATCTTTAAAGTGGTGCCTGGGCTCTCCTGTCACACTACTAGCAGAATGATGAACAAAGGTGGACCTGACATTGAAGAGCTCTTGGCTTCCTGCTGCTCTCTAATACAACCTCCCAATTCAGGCACTCGTATTTGGAATTTAAGACAATTCTACTAAGAACTTTTACACTGAATCTAAATAAATGCAAAATGCACTCTTGTGTGCAACTTGTAACATAAACCTTACACTTACAGAGAGATTTGGCCTCTCTAAAGCTCCTCTGCAGCCATTTGATTTTGCCAACAGTTCTGTGATATAGACATTTAGGGAAGTTGCAATATTCTGATTATCATTTTTATTATTACTCCTATTTTACAGATGAGAAAACCAAGGCCCCAATAGGCATGGCGACATGCCTATGGTAACCCTATGAGGGCTGAGAGTTAGTGTTCTACCTCTGAAATGGCCTTTAAATATCCCATGAGAGATCTCCTTTGTGATCCCTACTGAAGACTGATTTACATGATGACAATTACTATACTAATCACAAATCTCCGACAATTATTACTACCATCTTGTAAATGCTTACTGTGCTGGCCACTTTGCTACATGCTTTATTTATAATGCAATATTTAATTGGATATTCATAATCCTCTGAGGAATAGGTCCCATTATTACTCCCATTTTATAGATGAAAAAACTGAGGCTTAGAAGGCTTATATGACATACTCAACACCATAAAGTTAGGAATTGATAGACCCTAGACACAAACCTAAGACTGCCCGATCCCAGAACCATGTTTCACTAGTCTGCAGTGCCTCTAAAGTTGAGTTCAATATTGGAAGCCACTAGGCACATATGGCTATTTAACTTTAAGCTAATTAAAATTAAATTAAAAGCCAGCTCCCGTCCTGCTTGGGTCACTTAATTGGTTGGAGCATTGTCCCATGCACCAAAAGGTTGTGGGTTCAATTCCCAGTCAAGACACATACCAAGAATGCAGGTTAGATCCCCAGTTGGGGCATGTATGGGAGGCAACCAATCAATGTCTCTCTCTCTCTCTCTCTCTCTCTTTCTCTCTCTCTCTCTCTGTCTCTTCCTCCCTCCATCTCTAAAATCAAGAAACATATCCTTGAGTGAGGATAAAATAAAATGTTTTAAGCCAGCTCCTCAGTCACACTAGCCACATTGCAAGTGTTCAATAGCCACACATGGCTAAGTGGCTCTTGTATTGAACAGCACAGATAGAGAACACCACAGAAACTTCCATCACCACAAACGTCTATTGAATAGTGCTGATCTAAACACTTAAGGGTGGTCCTCCTCAGGCTTCTACTTTGGTAAGGTGTTATTAGTTTAAGGCAGAGTTTCTCAGTCTTGACACGATTGGCATATGGGCTGGACAATTTTTTGTTGCAGAAGGCTCTTCCTGTGTATTGCAAGAAGAGCCTACATGTTGAGCAGCATCCCTGGCCTCTACCCACTAGATGTCAGTAGCACACTTCCCATCTAGTCTTGTGATATGTCAAAATGTCTGCAAACATTACCAAAATTCCCACACCCCTGCTAAAAACCTCTGGGTTAAGGTTAGCTTATGTATTTGAAGTAATCAAACAGCAAATCTTTTCACTGCCTAAACTTGGTCTTCATTTCTTCCAGTGAATCATAGTTTACAGCAATTTACATTAAATGGGTAGTTTTAATACCTATTGAAGATTTCGTGAAAGAGTAAAAACCATTTAAAGTAGCAGAATGAACCCTGGCCAGTGTGACTCAGCTGGTTGGAGTGTCATCCCCTACACCCAAAGGCAACGGGCACATACTCAGGTTGCGGGTTCGACTGTTTCTCTCTCTCCCTTCCTCTCTCTAAAATCAACTTTTTAAAAAATGATAGCTTCACCCTAGTTGGTTTGGCTCAGTGGATAGATGGTCCCAGTTTTGATTCCAGTCAAGGGCACATGCCCAGGTTGTGGGCTCGATCCCCAGTATGGGGTATCCAGGAGGTGGCCAATCAATGACTGTCTCACCATTGATGTTTCTAATGTTGCTATTTCTCTCTCCCTCTCCCTTCCTCTCTGAAATCAATAAAGATATATATATATTTTAAAAGATTTTCTAAAAACATGATAGTTTCTGCAGTCAAAATATAATTTAAAAAATAAAGCAAGATTAACCAAAGAACGTATATGCATATATGCTGATAGCTTCACCCTAGTTGGTTTGGCTCAGTGGATAGATGGTCCCAGTTTTGATTCCAGTCAAGGGCACATGCCTTGGCTGTGGTCACATCCCCAGTGGGGAGTGTGGAGGAGTCAGCTGATCGATGGTTCTCTCTCATCGATGTTTCTAACTCTCTATCCTTCTCCCTCCCTCTCTATACAAAATCAATAAAATACATTTAAAAATAAATGAAATCAATAAAAAAATATTTTTAAAGTAAAAACATGATAGTTTCTGCAGTCAAAATATAATTTAAAAAATAAAGCAAGATTAACCAAAGAACGTATATGCATATATGCATAGCCCATGGACACAGACAATAGTGTGTCTTTTTCCCAACATTAGTTCTTCCCTGGGGTGGGGAGGGGAGTGGAACCAGATGGAGGAGGGTAATAGCGAAAAGTGGGGGATTATTTGTAATACTCTCAACAATAAAGATAACATTTTTGAAAGCAAATGAAAAAAAACAAGTAAATAAATAAAATAAAGCAGCAGAATGAGGCCCTGGCTGGGTAGCTCAGTTGGTTAGTGTTATCCCGATATGCCAAGTTTATAGGTGTGATCTCAGACCAGGGTACATACGATAATCAACCAATGAGTGTATAAATAAGTAGAACAACAAATTGATGTTTCGCTCTCTCTCTCCTTTCCTCTCTGTAAAAAAATCAATTAAATAAAATTTAAAGCTGCAGAATGAGAGTGAAGATGCTAATGAAGATTACTCTAATGTACTGTACAATTAGCTCCCCAAATTTCCTATCCATTAACTATAACTATAAAATTGTGAAGGAGTCAAATGAATTGGTTTATTGAATGTTAAAGTAGAAAATAAATTAATAAATGACAAGAGCAACCAACTTGCATACTACATTTTGGCTACTAATTTCTAGAAATAACAAACAACAAAAATTATGCTACTTCAGAAATTGGGAAAAGAATTCCAAAACTGCTAAAGTTGACCCAAAAGAAAAAGAACTTTTAAAGGATTCAAGAGAAACTAGTGGAAACATTCCCATATAAAATGCTGAAATTTTGGTTACTGATGAAATCATATACCTTTCCACATTTTAATATATTCCCAAGGAAACTAAACATAAGGCACACTTTTTTCAAATGAAACTTGTCAACTACATCTTCAGAGAAACCTCCGAAAGATTTTAAAACCACTCCCCCTAAATGGATCTTTACAAAGTTAAATATTTTAACTATGTTATAGTCAACAGAGACAAACTTTTGGTAAACTGGTAAACATAGCAAATAGTTTATTCAAGAGCTTTCCCAAAGGTGGGCCTTCCCAAATTTCTCCCCTACCCAGTGCAAAAGGTGAGGCTGGGGACCTGGGTAGTGCTGCCCCCTAGTTGACACCTGACACTCCATCGGCTCCCCTGAGCATTCTAATGAAAGGGAACCTACTTCGAACAGATGCCACAGGGTGAATGCAGGTTAGCAAAATGCAATGACTAGTCTGGGCCCCTGGCCAGGGAACTGGAGTTAACAGCCTTTCTTCTAAAACTAAAAGGGGGGAAAAACATGGAAGATGAGAAGAAGAAAAGGAAGCAAAGTGCAATAGGGATCTCTAATGACTACATTAAATGCTCTTAATTACAGTGAGGAGTGGAAGTTGGGTCTGAGTTAGCAGGTTGAGTAGATGCAGCTGCATATTTCTGGTGCTTTCTGCTAACCTATATGTGCCTTCCATAACTGCAAGCTCACATAGGATCAGGCTTCACGTTCATCATTGATCCCTGGGTATAGGTAGGTCTCAGGTTCAGAACAGGTTGCAGATAGGGTGATAAGACTGTCAGCTACTGGAAGGACCTGCAGGGTGGAGATCCTCCGGCATCTGGGAACTAGGGTTTACCAGGGCCAAGAAAGAATGTATGGGACCCTTGAGCACCAGCAACTGTAACTCATAAAAAGTCAGTATTTGTGGCCTCTAATCTGAAATAGCAGGCCACAATGATTTTTTTTTGGGGGGGGGGGGCATCAGGGAAGATTTGCAGCCAAGGGGATCAGGCTGACACATCATTAATTCTTCTCTGGTAAGGTGTCAGGTGCCTGTTGCAGAAGTCCTCAGCCTCACCTTTCTGAATCCTATTCTTAGAGTGGGGAAAACTGACTGCGTGATGTGAAGGGCCCACCAATCTAGCAATTCCCACAGATGACCACTAAGTATCAGAGTGACACAAAAGCATTCAGGTCCTATTGAAATGCATATTTTCAGGAGTAATCCATCCATACCCACTAACCTATCATCACAGGTCAGTGATAGGACCACAGGGTGGCAATGTGTTAGCCTAAGGCAAGCCTAGGGCAGTGGTCGGCAAACTGCAGCTCACGAACCACGTGCGGCTCTTTGGCCCCTGGAGTGTGGCTCTTCCACAAAATACCATGTGTGGGCGCACACATACAGTGCGATTGAAACTTCGTGGCCCATGCGCAGAAGTCAGTATTTTGTGGTTATCAGATTGACTGTCATGGTTGTGTTCAAATAACCCTTATTTTAATTAATAATGGGCCCCAAACAATCCACATTACTTTTAATAGAGTATATTGTTGCAGTTGTTCTATTTTATTTTTTGTTATTAATTTCTTACTGGGCCCATTATAAATTAAATTTTATCATAGGTATGCAAAGGGAAAAACCTAGGGTATATAGGATTCAGTACTATGCTAAGTTTTAGGCATCCACTGGGGTCTTAGGACATATCCCCTGTGGTTAAGGGGAGGAGACCCATTTCCACCACTGGTAAAACATCTCCAACTCATAATAATGTATATAACATTTAGATTACAATTGTGATCTGGAGAGGAAACTGTGACCTTATCCTGTGTTTCCACCCAAATTCAACTTCAAGGCTTACTGGCTTTCCTTAAAAGGGTGCAACGCTTCTGATTTGGCTACATTTCGATTCTAGGAATCCTTCTTTGGGCTTGCATGGGGAGCAATGAATATCTAAGCAGTAAGATTTCCCTTCAGGTCTTCCTCTCCCACTACCTCCTGGAACCCCGGAGAAAGCTCAGAGAAGAGGACCTAACACTACATTGTATAGCTTGGAATACTTATAAAATTAAGACAACTCAAAAAATTTAAGGTGATTTTCTCCACTCATTCAAATTCTACTCCCTCTTTTCATCTCTCTCTCCCCCTTGCTCTCCTCTCTCCCATTTCTTGCCCTCAGTGCCCCCACCCCTTTATATCTTTACTTTCAGTCACACTGGATGGTGACTGGTGCAATAACAAAGTGTTTCGGTGTAACTGAAACACGTCATTTAACTGAATTATTGCTGAGAACGTTGTTTTAATACTGTTACTAGTCAATGAAATTAGCTTTGTGAGATCCAGGTTTGTGGGATACTTTAAGATGACATGCACTAGGAACCTATATCTTTGCCCCAGTCTCTTTTCCCTAACCCATCTGGTTATACATCTTCCTCCTCTGTGCAGCTCTCCCTTCTCAGACCCTTGAGTCATTCCTTACAAACTCAGGGAAAATCAAAGGGGTATCACAAAGTACCCTTTCACCAAGAGGTCGGACAACACCACGCACAGGAAAGTAAACCCCTGGAATAACTGGGGATTTTCCTGTCAGCCACTGAGCCTCAGCTAAATTTTGCCTTTGGTGCCTCTCTCTTTGCCTTGGCAAGTAAATTAATCAACAACCTCAGTAACTTTGGGAAGACGCCCCGCCTGTCCCATCTGCCCAGCCTGGTCCCTCTTTTGCTGGGACACAGGTGAGCCAGGTAGGGCCCGGGGCGGCGGGAAGGAGAAAGCCTGAAAGTCACGCGGTGGCGTCCAGCCGCCCCGCAAGGCTTCCTCGGCCAGTGAGTTCTGGAAGCCCGCGCCCCGCCGCTTTCCCACGCATACGCACACCTGTACCAGCCCTCCTGGAGCGTCCCGCCTCCCACCCGCGGTGCGAAGACAGGATCCCCTCCATGCCTGCCACACAGCCCTGGGTGGCTCCCAGCTGCCCCTCTTGCCAGCTAGCGCCCAGCTTGGACAGGTAGAGGCCAACGCACCCACCGGCCGGGCTCTGCCACCCTCCACTCCGCGGAGTCCGGTTGGAGCACTCACAGCACCCACCACTTACTCTGGAGTCTTCAGACACCCATAGAACCCAGCCATGGTGCTTCCGACGGAGTCAGCGGCTCGCCAGGAACCTGGCCTGTTGGGGTTTATAGGAAACGGCACTGCGGGAGAACCGATGGGGATGCCGCGCTCCAGGAGCTCTGAACGCCCAGGGCTCACACGCGCGCAGCTCCAAACCAGCCGGCCGAAGCAATGAGCCAGATGAAGTTTCTTTTCCAAGGCCTCTCTCTGTCTTCTGAACTAGGTCCAAAGAGGGCTGGGCTTGTTCCTTACATGGTTAGAACAGTGAACTCCCCTTTTCCCCCTGCCTCCAACTTCCCGCGACCACAGTATCCTCAGTGTAAATACCAGATGCTCTTTCTTAGGATCTCTGTATCCCTGCAGGCTAACGAATGTGAGGAGGAGTTTGGAGGGGAAGAAGCCCAAAAGAGTTAGTGGAGACTGTTACCCAAGCAAAGAGGGACACTCCACAGCTTTGGGAAGCAAATGTAAATTAGTCGCTTTCAGGCATTTTTTATTCTGCAGGCTGGGGAGGGGGGGGAGGGACAAAGGGGATGGGGGAGGGAAAGCCCGAAAGGGAATTTAAATAGCTAGGCTGCAAGCATTCTCACCTCAATCTGAGCACTATTTTTGACCCCGTCTAAATTGTTTTGTTTAATCCCAAGGAAAACAATTAACTTCCTAAGCAAGTTTAGGGAAAAATAAAATAAAAACCACCAAGAATGTCAAAGCTGTGAATAAAATTTGAATTCACTTAAGATGGAAGTCCCCATCAATGATCATGTATATTAGTTATAACATCACTTACACTGCATGGATTCAAAGATAGTTGATCACATTGTGCCTGCAGAAAATTGAAAGAACAGGAGGGAACAAAATGTGACCTGATGTTGGCTGCCTGGAAGATCCAATATGGCATCTTTCCCAGCCACAGTCCCTGCCCTAGCATCTGAGACACAGAGATTTGCAACACTGTGATTTTTTAAGTGATTAGTAAGAATGTGAACAGCAAAGCAAATGCAGATGCAGGTTTGGGGTTCTTTTTAATTACTGAGAGAAATCAAGGGTTTAAAAAGGTCAAGATTTCTCCAGGGAAGGCAGGGGGTGGGGGGCAGTCATTAAATACCTCAGGACTGGACTTGATGACTGGACTTGATCCGAGGGCCTAAGTCTTGCTTCCTTGAATAAAAAGGAAAAAAGCCAGGTTGGGGCCTCTTCCGGGAGGGGGAGGGGATGGTGCCTTGGCCAGTCTGTAGCAGAGGGCCTGCTTTCCTTCTTTAGTGGGCAATAGGCAACAAATACCCTGTTTCTGGAATTTCATTGGATGAGTAGACCAAGGACTAGGTTTATATTGTAGATACTGAATCCTGAACTGTGGCTAAAATTTCTAGCTAGAATGTATGGTTATTTCTCTATTCATATGTGGCTTATGCATTTAGTGTGTTTTTGCAATTATGTTTTAATCAAATAATAATTTCTGGGGTGCCTACCCCAGAGGGTGGTTAGAAAAGACCAATTTTTAATTGATTTTATATTATTATTATTATTATTATTATTATTTATTATTTGGTTTCTATAAAAAGTGTATTGTCACACTCAAATGAAACAAGCTAAGTATACCATCCACAATTTAATAGAGCAGAGATACAGTGAGCTGGTTTTAAGCATTATGTTTTATAATATTGTGCAAAAAGAAAATGGGAAATCCCAAAATGAAAAGCTGAAAAATAAGTTGGAGAAATCATATTAAGTGGAAAGCAATA
>NW_006289084.1:62971-64423 GCF_000327345.1 Myotis davidii
ATTTATTATGTTTCTATAGCCCTAAAGATTTTTAATACAGAATTTAGAATAAAATCACAAATAGATTATCACAAACAGCATCCAACTTTTCTTAATAAAATTAACCATTTCCATTAAAATCCAGAACTTTCTACAGGACCTGCCAATTCCTCATTCCTTTTGTCAACCAAAAAAATAAAAGTGCATTTCTTGGGAAGTCGGGATTTATTAAGAACATCCAGGTCTGGGGCTTTTTTTTCCCCACCATATACCTTAAAATTTTGCTTCTTCATCCCAATATCATTTAAAACCAGAAATTTGAATTACATGGCTAACAATTTTAGCTAATCAACTCTTCAGTGCTGTTCCTAGGAAACAACCTTCAATGAAGGTTTGGATAATGGAACAAGACAATGTTCAGCCATTGATATGAGTGGTGCAGGTTGTCGACACCTTTCATGTTCAAGCCACAAGTTGTGAAGTTGGGAAGGGGTGCAATCTACTGTCCTGCATTATCAAAATTTGTAATTTTTTTTGTTTATTTTTTATTTTTTATTGCTTAACGTATTACAAAGAGTATTACATATGTCTCCTATTCCCCCCCACACCCCCTTGACAATCCCCTGGCCTCCCCTACCCCACCCACCCACCCCCACCCCGTGTCTTATGTCCATTGGTTATGCTTATATGCATGCATACAAGTCCTTTGGTTGATCTCTTACCCACCCCTAGATTGCACGTTGTCTGCAAGGTTATGCGCATGCTCAAGAAACAAATCTTTCAGAACACTTAATTCCTTAGTCAACAATTTAATTTTTGCTTCCAACCATTCATTCTCTTCTTTGAGCTGATTCACTCTCTGCAGGGTATCCTGGGCTTTCTGCTTGCTTTTCAACTGGCTCTTTTTCACAGCCATATTGTTTCTCTCTCTGCACTGAGTATACACATTACTGTTTCCATTTATGGGTGAACTCTTTTTGCTTTGTTTGCTTGGAGGCACAGCCTTACCACCTCCCTTAGGGTCAGCGGGCACCAGCTGAGGAACCTGCTGTTAGCTGCTGGCATGAGCTGGAGTATGAATAACACTTATTCCGTTCACTCCTGGAGTACCATTCTGCTGTGATATCTTGCTCATTTGGGCACTCTCTCTTGCCAACACAGAACGGGTATAAATGAGGGCATGGCAATCAATGGTTTCCATTCTACACGGCCAAGAAATCTTCACATGTACCTGGAGTGACTCAGTGGTTGAGCGTCAACCTATGAACCAGGAGGTCATGGTTCAATTCCAAGTCAGGGTATATGCCTGGGTTGCAGGCCCAATCCCCAGTAAGGGGTGTGCAGGAGACAGACGATCAATGATTCTCTCTCATCATTGATGTTTCTATGTCTCTCTCCATCTCTCCAGCTCTTTTCATCTCCACTCTGAGCAGCAGGCTGCAGCCCCAGCCATCAGGCCTGATCCAACCGGGG
>NW_006289084.1:64498-71743 GCF_000327345.1 Myotis davidii
AAGATAAAACATGTGGTAGAATGTTAACATTTGGTGACTCTAGGTGAAGCCTATACGGATCTTCGTTGTACTATTATTTCTTTTTCTTTTTAATCCTAACCCAAGGATATTTTTCCATTGATTTTTTTTTAGAGAGAGTGGAATGTAGAGGGAGAGACAGAGAGAGAAATATCAATGTAAGGACACACATTGATTAGTTGCCTCCCACGCACGCCCCAACCAGAGCCAGGAATCTAGCCTGCAACCAAGGTACCTGTCCTTCATTGGAATTGTAACTGGGACCCTTTAGTCCACAGGTGCTCTATTCACTGATAGGGCAATGCTTTCTTTTTTGAAAAATTTTTATTGATTGATTTTAAAGAGAGGAAGAGAGGGGAGAGGAAAACATCGATGTGTTGTTCCACTTATTTATGCATTCATTGGTTGATTTTTGTATGTCCTCTGACCTGGGATTGAACCCAAAACCTTGGCATATCTAGGTGATGCTCTAACCAACTGAGCTAACTAATCAGGGCTATACTATTCTTTTAACCTTCCTGTAGTTTTGTAGTGTTTTCAAAATTAAAAGTTGGAAATAAAATCTTAGCTCCATCTGCCTTATCAACTGTGCAGTGGTAAATTATTTACTCCTTGCAAATCTGAGTTCCTTTGTCTCTAAAGTGGAGATATTAATAGATCCTATCCCCACAGAGTTGTTATGAGGATTTAAATGAGATAATAAACATAATGCTCTTAAGCATGTTTCCTTTCCCTTAGGAAGGCCTCATTAACTGATAGGAATTACCATTATCATACCATTGTTATTTAATATTTGATTACTTACTTTCTTATATTGTTCTCAAGGTGTTTCAAATGCAAAAATCCTGTCTCCTTAACTTGGACTTTAAGCTTTTAGAGGACAAGACACATTTCTTACATTTTTCTTTTACCTACTATAATATCTGGCACAGCACCTTGTAATTCACAGATAGTGAATAGAATACCTTGTCGAGTTGACTTTGAGGTTACTATTCTGTGGGATCTTTGGTTAGAGCATAGACTTGAAAATTATCATGTGACCAAAGGCCATTCATTATTTATTAAAGACCAATAGAAGATAATGTTAGCATAGCCTGGTGGGAGCTGGGTAAGAAGATAGAACTATAAAACATTTATGTAAGGAATAGATTTTTTTACTTCTTAAAATTGAAAGTAGATTCCTTCATGCACAGCCAGACTTTTGAGGAAAAGTGTCTACCTTTTATAAATGCCAAGAGGGCATACATTTCATTGCTTGGCTTCCAGGATAGGGATGACTTCTACTAAGCAATTTGGACATTCCTTAGATGCCAGGACAATAAGGCAGATTTTTAGGATTGCAGGGCACAGCTGCCCCTCCCAATGAAAAGGAGAGTGCAAACACTGCAAGTGATCCCCACTTCTTGAATAAATGCCTCTGTTGCTTTAGAAGGGAGTTCAATCTTCCTGACTCTAATTTATGATTTCAGTGAGTCTAAAACATGCAGGGTAGAACCAGGCCAAGTAGCTCAGTTAGTTAGAGCCTTGGCGATCTCCAGGGTTTAGAGTTCAATATTTCCCCTTCCCCAGTCAGTACACATACAAGAATCAACCAATAAATGCATAAGTGGAATAACAAAAAATAATGTTTCTCCTTTCCTTCCTCTCTCTCTTTCAAATAAATAAATAATATTTAAATTAAAAAATAAAACATTGAAGGTAAATTCGAATAAACCTTTAGAACTGACTCAATAACCTTGCCAAGACTTTTAAACACATGGCTCTTAAAAAAAATTCCTGTAATCACTAGAGCCTGAAATGGAGAATGGTGAAACTCTAGAGCAGATGCAAGCCATTCCAGAAGGTTCCTCTCAATCCCTGTCTCTCCTCCCTTTCCTTTTGGCTTCTGTCTCCCTCCTTCCTTTTTCCCTCTCTCCTCCATCTACCTCCTGAGGCTCACTGAACCAATTCCCACTAAAGTCTGGCAAAGAAACAGTGGGTTTAGGGATTAGGAATGAGAGAGACAAAGCAGTTTAGTGTCTAAATCCGTGTGACCCTGCTGATCACAGCATCCCAAATGGAGTGACATCTCACAAATCCTGGGAAGATTACCTAGAAAGCTGAGTTATGGCTTCTATGGGGCCATTCATCCAGACATCTCAGAGAGCCTTCAGAATATCTGCCTTCATAACACCCTAGGGAGTCTGGGGGCAAGTGAGATTCAGAAACTAAAGACCAACAGGGCCAGAACCATCTCTAAGGGAGCTGGACCTGGAAACTACACACAATGTTGCAGGGACCTTTCCCAGCCCCAACATTTGTAAACAGGTCAAGTCTGATGCAAATTAACATTAAGGAAGGAGGAGGTAGAAATGGGGAAGAGAAAGCCCATAAGATACTAAAGTGGGGGCTGGGAAGGGGGAGGAGAGGGTGCCTCCCTGGGATTGGAAGGTTGAAAAGGAGGAATGCTTACATAATGATGCTTACAAAGGCATTTACTTGCTAATGGTAGTGCTCATCCTGAGGATTTTTCCCTTCAAATCCTCTTTCCACTCCTCCTCCTCCACTGGGCAGTCTTCAGCGCCATTGAGAATCGCCTGCTGCATGGACACCTCGGATTGGGGGAGGGAAGAAACAGCAGGAAACTCACCATCACTTGCTACACTGTATGCTGGTGCTTGTGCTTGTGGTGGAGGAAAGCAACCAGATTTGGAAGAAATCTGTCTTATATAGAATGTTTAGAATGTAGTTTTATTACTCTCAGGCTATATATCCAATAACACAAACTTGGCTCCAGGTGTGGTCCTAGGGGACCCGCCTGACTTAACAGAGATGAGAAGAGTTTATAAATCGACATTCTGAAATGTTTCTAAATGCACACCCATCCATCCTCCTGCTAAATTTGCCCTTGTTTCAGGTGTTCCCTTTCCTGAGTAGAAACTGGAGCTCAGATGGGGTCAATGATGTTGAGAGCAAAGGTGCAAGGATGTGGAAGATCCTTGCCAGTTTCTTGCTGATGCATTCATTTCCTGTGTGAAAACTCCAAAACTGATTCCCTTCGCTCTCTCCCTCCCCCAGCTTCCTGCCCTCAAGGTCCTCAGGATGAAACAGTTCTCAGGAAGGAGGAGAAATCCAATTTTCTTTTCCCTCACCTCCAGTCATGGCCAAAATAATTATCTCCAACCTGAAAACCACCAGGAAAGAGAAAGCACACACATTTATTACTCACACTTCACTTAGCCCAGAGCTTAGAGGTGTGAGGCAGCTGGGGCCCCACAGCTGCCATCTCCGGGGTGAGAAACCCTGCCAAACTGCACTTCCCCTACAAGTAGCACTGTCCATAGACTCCATGCCCCTCTTCACACACCATCAACCCAGAGAGCAAAGGCCTAGTCAGGGATGCCACCTTCAATGAAGAAGGGAGATTTTGCTTGATACAGTAAATGGGGTTTTTACCACCATGACAAGCAGAAAACTGTTCTGGTTTCCATGTCCAGGCAGCTGAGAGGGAAGTGACCCCCTGGGCCTGGAATCAGTGATTCACACTGGCCTACCCAAACAGCCTCCTGCTGTCATTTTATTTCCTTCATTACTTAACATCCTGGAGAAGGAGTTCCTAGTTCTTCCTCTTAGGCCACTGGCATCCTGAGTTGAATGGCTGGTCAGTGGGACAAGTAAAGGCATGTAGCCAGGGCAGCTGGCCTCCAAGAACTCCCAAAAAAAGAAAGAAAGAAAAGAGGGGTTGAAAAAAATCTAACCTCACACAAACTTATAAAATGACTATACATAAAAGCCCTTCTCTACTCTTCATCCCCAATAAGTCCATACTCTACTTCTTGGGTTCCCTCCAGGAAACAGAAAGTTGTATGCCTAAAAACACTTTTTGCTTCTTTTTACTTACAAAAACAACAACAACAACGAAAACCACCACCACCAATAAACCAAACAAACAAAAAAACACAGATCATACTCTACACAGCTTTTTCATTTGCTTTTCTTCTTCCTAATAAGCTTATCTTGGCACTCTCTGTCTCCCAAGCCAGGAAGGTGTCTCTCATTTTTTGATAACTGCAAATCAACAGACTCTCAAATGATCCTTGGGAATAAAAATCTGAGGACTGCCCTAGCCGGTTTGGCTTGGTGGACAGTCAGTCAGCCTGCGGACTGAAGGGTCCCAGGTTCAATTCTTGTCAAGGGCACATGCCAGGGTTGCGGGCTTGGTCCCCTGGGGGCATGCAGGAGGCAGCCAGTCAATGATTCTCTCTCATCATTGATCTCTCTCTCTCTCCCTTTCTCTCTGAAATCAATAAAAATATTTTTTTTTAAATTGAGAACTGCTACATTGCTCTCTCTCTCTCATACTTACCCCAAAGTCTCTGTCCTGTTTCCTCAGAACCTCAGAGCCTGCTGTGTGCCAGCTGACAATAATTGATAGTAGTAATCACACCAACAGATTAACATGCTGCTTGTCTCAAGTCACAAAGAGCATAGGCCTGCTAAGAGGGTCCCAAAGAATGGTATTAGAGGTAAGAGGTTCAGGTATCATGGCAGGTCCAATGTCAATTCTATTTAAGTTGAGGTGGAATGAGGAAAGGATATAGATGTTCAGGCCACCTCCTATATGCCATCTATTTAACTGCTGAATTTAACTGCTCTGGTGAATTACTACTGGCCTCAAGATGACTTAGCCTTTACTCCTCAATACTGGCCCAAACAAGGGCCCAAGAGAAGGGAATAAACAGAGGAAAAGAAAGGTCTCTTTTTTAATTAATTTTTTTTTATTTTGAGGTGTGGCTCAGTGATTGAGCATTGACCTATGAACCAAGAGGTCATGGTTCAATTCCCAGTCACGGCACATGCCCAGGTTGTGGTCTCAATCCCCGGTGTGGGGCATGCAGGAGGCAGCCAATCAATGATTCTCTCTTGTCATTAATATTTCTATCTCACTCTTCCTTTCTCTGAAATCAATAAAAATATATTTAATTTTTTTATTTTGAGCTAGATTTACACGCAGTTGCAAGAAATAATACAGAAAGATCTCATGTACTCTTTACCCCATTTCTCCCAATGGTAACAGCTTGCAAAACTATAGCACACTATCACAACCTGGGGATTGACATGAATACAATCAGAGAACTTTTCCATCTCTACAAGGACCCTTCATGTTGTCCTTTTATAGCCACCACTACATCCTTCCCACCCCAATCCCTCCTCAACCCCTGGCAACCACTAATTTCTTCTCCATTTCTACAGGCTATTTCATTTCAAGAATGCTATTAAAATAAAACCATACAGAATTGCTACAGCCACTATGGAAAACAGTATAGAGGTTCCCCAAAAAAGTAAAAATAGAACTACCATATAATAGCCAAGACATGGAAACAACCTAAGTGTCCATCAATAGATGAATGGATAAAGAAAATCACACACACACACACACACACACACACACACGAATGTTATTCAGCCATAAAAAGAAGGAAAACCTCCCATTTGTGACAACATGGATGGACCTTCTTGAGGGCATCATGTCAAGTGAAATGAGTCAGATAGAGAAAGACAAATACTGTCTGACCCCAATTATATATGGAATCTAAAAAAGCCAAACTCATACAAACAGAGACTAGAATACTGGTTGTCAGGGGATGGGAGTTATGGGAAATGGGGAGATTTTAGTCAAAGAGTAAAAGCTTCCAGTTATAAGATGAATAAGTTCTGGGATCTAATGTACAGCATGGTGACTGTAGTTAACAACACTGTATTATATACTTGAAAGTTGTTGAGAGAGTAAATCTTAAATGTTTTCACCATAAAAAAGGCAATTATGTCACATGATGGAAGTGCTAACTAACTTTATTCTGATAATCATTTTGTAATATATACATGTATAAATCATTACATTGTACACTGTAAACTTACACAATGTTATGTATCAACTATATCTCAATAAAGCTGGAAAAACTGATACAGTAGGACTTTTGGTTTCTAGTTCCATAGGTAAAGAGTTTAGATGTCACCACTCTGTCCTAACAACAAGTAAAAAGCTGAACAAACTGAAAAATCAACAACTCTTCTTGGATCCACGAAAGGGAAAGACTCAGGGAAAACTGCTGCCCCTAAGATTGGAAAGACAGTCAAGCAAATACAGGGAGCTTCCCAAAGTGACTTCCCAAAGCCAAGAGTCATAAGCAGAAACTGCTGCAGAAGCCAGTGTCAGGGTAGGAAAACCTGAATTGTAACTGATGAATTAGTGAATGTTCAGTGTGGACAATTCTGAAAATTAAAAACTAGCTAGGCTAAAGTAAAAAAGGGTATAAACTACTAAGATCAGAAATGAAAGAAGGGACATCACTATCAATCCCATGAACATTAAAAGGATAAATAAAGAATACTATGGAACAACTTTAAGCCCACAAATTTGATAACCTAAATGAAATGAGCCAATTCCTTGAAAGACACAATTTGCCAAATTCACACAAGAAGAAATAGGCAATCTAAACAGGCCTATATCTCTTACACAAATCAATTATTAAAATTACTTATTATATAAATTACTTAAAATTACTTATTTGGAAGTAATAACCCTCCAAAACAGAAAGCACTAGGCCCAGGTGGGTTCACTGGTGAATTCTACCAAACATGTGCGAAAGAAAATATGCCAGTTTTCGATAATCTCTTTCAGAAGATGGAAGCAGAGGGACTACTTTCTCACTCAATCTTTGAGAACAGCATTACCCTAATACCAAAACCAGACCAAGAAATTGCAAAAAAAAACTACAGCTCTGCCAAGGTAGCTCAGTTGGTTAGAGCATCGTCTTGATACACCAAGGTTGCCAGTTCAAACTCTGGTCAGGACACATACAAGAAGTAACCAATGAATGCATAAATAAGTCGAATAACAAACCAATGTCTCTCTCCTCTCTCTCTCTCTCTCTCAAAAGTCAATAAATAAAAAAGAAAACTACAGACCAATATCTCTCATGAACAAAGATACAGAAATTCTTAACAAAAATATTATCAAATCAAATCCAATAATATCTACACTAATAAAAGAGAAACATGGGAGTTGGCGTACGACCGCTACCCTTTTCATTGGCTAATCAGCGAGATATGCAAATTAACTGTCAGCCAAGATGGCGGCCGGCAGCCAGGCAGCTTGAAACTAACATGAGGCTTGCTTGCTTCAGTGACGGAGGACCCCAACGTTCCCGCCTACGACTGCAGGCCTCTGAGCCTGCAGTTTAAGAA
>NW_006289084.1:72497-74571 GCF_000327345.1 Myotis davidii
GGGGCACAGCCCGGGCTGAGGGACCCCCCCGTCCCCCACGAGTGCACAAATTTTTGTGCACCGGGCCTCTAGTATAAAAATAGTTATCTACACTAATAATATACAAATATGTAAATTAACCATACATCTCTGACACCTCACAGCCAATCAGGAGGGAATATGCAAATTAGTGGGACAAAGATGGCAGAGGCCATGGAGCCAGCTGGAGCAGGCAGGGGGCTTGGGTCTCCCCTGGTGATGGTGGAAGCCAAGCTTCCCACCTGTCTGGGCCAAGGAGGGGCCTGTGGGCAGCGGCCACGGAGCCAGTCTGAGTGTGCAGGAGGCTTGGGTCACTCAGGCCAGCCACCAAGGGAGGGGCCTACAAGTGGCCCTCAGCCCCTCACCCAGGCTCACCAGGCACCCCAGTGGGACTCCCACCCTGAAGGGGGTGTGGCCAGCCTGAAAATGGCCCTCAGCCCTTTACCCAGACTGGCCACGCCCACAGGGATTGGGCCTATACCTGAAGTCGGACATCCCCCAAGGGGTCCCAGATTGGAGAGGGTGCAGGCCTGGCTGAGGGACAACCACCCCCCTCCCGCACAAATTTCATGCACCAAGCCACTAGTATATCATAACCATATGAGATTTATTCCAGGTATGCAGGGCTAGTTCATTCAAAAATCATTAATGACCTGTCCAGTATGGCTCAGTTGGTTGGGTGTTATCTCATGCACAAGACGGTTGTTGGTTCTGTCCCAGGTCAGGGCACATGCCCCATTATGGGTTCGACCCCTGGGGTGGGGTGTGTAGGAGGCAGCCAATCCATGTTGGAAGCAACTTACCAATGTTGCACTCTCACATCAATGTTTCTCTCTCTTCCTTTCTTTCTAGAAGTCAATAAACTATTCTTTTAAAAAATCAAATAATGTTATCCATCATATCAGCAGACTAAAACAGAAAAATCACGTGATCATATCAGCAGATGCAGAAAAGTCACCTGACAAAATCTAACACCCATTCATGATAAAAACTCTCAATAAACTATGAATAGAACTTCCTCAACCTGATTTTTTAAAAAAAAAAAAAACACAAAAAAAGCCCGGCCAGTGTGTCTCAGTGGTTGAGCATCAACCTATGAACCAGAAGGTCACGGTTAGATTCTAGTCAGGGCACATGCCTGGTTTACGGGTTCGATCCCCAGTGTGGGGCATGCAGGAGGCAGCCAATCAATGATTCTCTCTCATCATTGATTCTTCTCTCTCTCCCTCTTCCTTCCTCTTTGAAATCAATAAACATATATTTAAAAAATACAAAAAAGCTACAGCTAACATATTTGTTAAGAAATTCGAAGCTTTCCCACTAAGATCAGGAACAAGTCAAGGATGCCCCGTCTCACCAGCTCTTTTCAACTTCATACTGGAAGTACTAGCTAATGCAATAAGACCCAAAAAATGGATAAAAGGTATACAGATTGAATCTCCACCCTTAAAACCCTTAGGAGGAGGACCCAGTGGGCTCCCCCCACCCCAGCACACCTGTGCCTTTTCCTTTCCCTTACCCTCTCCCCCCTCCACTCACCAGGCACTTTATCTTTAAAAAAAACGTATACAGATTGAAAAGAAAGAAACAAAACTACCCTTATTTGCAAATGACTTAAGTGTCTATGTCGAACATCTGAAAGAACTGATAAAAAGACTACTAGAACTAATAAGTGATTAAAGCAAGGTTGCAGGACAAAGGTTAATATACATATGTCAATCAATTTCTTTTTTTTTTCTTTTATAACTTTTTTTAGTTAAATCTTTATTGTTCAGATTATTACACTTGTTCCTCTTTTTTCCCTCCATAGCTCCTCTCCACCCGGTTCCCACCCCACCTCTGCCCTTCCCCGCCCCCACTGTCCTTATCCATAGGTGTATGATTTTTGTCCAGTCTCTTCCCGCACCCCTAAACTCCCTTCCCCTGAGAATTGTCAGTCCACTCCCTTTCTATGTCCCTGGTTCTATTATATTCACCAGTTACCTCTGTTCATCAGATTTTTTATTCATTTGATTTTTCGATTCACTTGTTGATAGGTATGTATTTGCTGTTCATA
>NW_006289084.1:75429-88888 GCF_000327345.1 Myotis davidii
GACTGGGTCAGCCACTATGGAAGACAGTATGGAGGTTCCTCAAAAAGCTACAAATGGAACTCCCATTTGACCCTGTGATCCCACTTCTAGGAATATATCCCAAGAAACCAGAAACACCAATCAGAAAGGATATATGCACCCCTATGTTCATAGCAGCACAATTCACCATAGCTAAGATCTGGAAACAGCCTAAGTACCCATCAGTAGATGAATGGATTAGAAAACTGTGGTACATCTACACGATGGAATACTATGCTGCTCTAAAAAGGAAGGAACTCTTACCATTTGCAACGGCATGGATGGAACTGGAGAGCATTATGCTAAGTGAAATAAGCCAGTCAATGAAAGTAGAATGGTGATTATTAGGAGCTGTGAGCGAGGGTAGAATGGGAAGTTATCCTTTAATGGGCACTGAGTTCTGTAAGATAAAAGTTCTGTAAATGGGTGGATGGTGGTAATGGTAGCCTAACACAAGAATATACTTAATGCCACTAAAATGTACACTTAAGAATGGTTAAGATAGTAAATTTCATGTTATGTGTATTGTGCCACCATTATAAAAAATTTAAATGAGTGCAGTAGCTGGAAGGGAGATAGAGACCTGGGCCAGATTATAAAAGGAAGACCACAACTGGGAAAGTGATGTTAAAAAAACAGTGTCAGGCCACAATTCTCAGCATGCCATAAGTTTCATCATCTCGTTAGGCTCCTCTAAACCTAAAGATTTCTCTTCCATTTCAGTAGTACTTTTCCCCTTGGAACCCAAGAGAGTAGGAAATGAGATTTATTTACATGTTAATATACCTACATAGGTTCAAAAAAAAGAAAACAACCATTTTCTTTCCTTGGTAGCAAATTACCCTTCCAATAAACTGACATTTTCAAAAAGAACTTGACCAAGAACTTCCCCAAGGCTATTAAGAGATAACAATCAAAATCCTTAGCAAGGTCTTCAAAGGCTCTGATGGTTAGGCCTTGGAAGCCTGCTGACTTTACAGCCTCAACTCCAACCATACTTCCCCTTGATCCTCTCTCCACTCTACCACAATGGCTTTCTTGCAGACCCACCACTGCATATACTGTTCTCTCTGCCTGAAATACTCTTCCCTCTACTCTTAGCTTAGTTAAAGTCTACTTATCCCTCAGGTCTCAGTAAAATCATCATTGCCTCCAGGAAGCCCTCCCTGGTCTCCCAAAATGTCAAAACTCCCGTATTATGTGCTTTCATAACACATAATTCTCCTTTATAGAACTTTTCATAACTGGATTTTAACATTCATTTCTCTGATTATGAAATTAATGTCTGACTTGCCAACTAGACTATAAGTTGCATGAGGGCTGGGACCATGTTAGATTTTGCTCATTACTGTAGCCAGCACAGGGCTTGGCCATAGTAGAGAGCTTAACAAATATGCATTGAATGAATGAAAGTACAAAATAAAATATTTACCAAAAAATTAAAATAGTAGACAGTCAAGTTTACAAAATATAGCTTTTTTTATGATCTTTATAATCCCAAAATAAAACAGTCAGGTGTTTTCCTACATTCTGATTAGATGGGACAGGATTACAGAAACTAAATCTACTTCTCTCCCTCCATATACTACTTGTCCCCAGTCCTATGGCCCTCAGTGTCACCTCCCCACACATCAAGAGTGCACTCTGCTGATGACCTAGATCAGTGGTCTCAACTTGTGGGTCGCGACACCTTCGGCGGTCGAACGACCCTTTCACAGGGGTCGCCTAAGACCATCCTGCATATCAGATATTTACATTACGATTCATAACAGTAACAACATTACACTTATGAAGTAACAACGAAAATAATTTTATGGTTGGGTCACAACATGAGGAACTGTATTTAAAGGGCCAGAAGGTTGAGAGCCACTGATCTAGATGGGGGCAACCCTTTAGCCCAGTAAGCATAATGCAGGATCCAGAATCATTGCAGCTACAGCAAGAAAATGCCAGTTCCTTTGTGCTTCCCACCCAGGGCTGAAAGGCTAAAAGGCCAAGGATGGATGGCTAAATTCTGGGCACCTGGAATGCAAAAAACTCAACGTGAAGGGCAAAACCTCTGGACTGAGGAAGAGGAAAGAAGCACCCAGAATACCCACTCTGGAGTCCAGGAAAACAAGTACTCTGCTATCTACACAGTCCCTGAGCCCTGCCTAACTGGAGGCAGGTGGAACTGCTGGAAGATTCCAGATGAGAGTAAAAAAAAAAAAAGATGAATGATTTTTCCTCTATAACTTGGCACCTCTGTTCATCTGCAAAGATAAATACAGGCCTAACAGAAAGGGTTGTCTTCTGATTTATGAGGACTGTATGACAAGTTAGTCTGGGACCCAAGAGAGTTAGGGCTCCAACCCCCCACACCTTTACGTCTGTGAAGCAACATTTTTGTGGAAGGAGATGGAAGTCGATTAATTTTTGACACCATGTAAAAAACTGGTATTTCCTGACCAAACACCAGGGCAGCCAGAAGTTTATAAATTAAGACTCTATGGTTCTTTTGTTTTAAAATATGTAAGTTGTGGGAATAAAGAAGCTTTAGTTTCTTATCGGAAATATTCTGTGCTGGGTAAATAGAAGCTATTAGTATGTTCCACTGACAGTATGGTTTTGGCATGAGCAGGCCAATAAAATGTACACTGTCACCCTGGATTGCAAAGGCACATGGCAAGAGCAAGCCACACACTGTCGCCAGAGTTGAAGAAAGCCCATGGAGTAGGTGGAAATCAAAACAAAACTTCCCAGACTTTACTGAAATGCATTCTGAATAAGGTGGCTTTGTGGCTGCTCCTGGTCTGATTCTTCCCTGCACATGACTATGACCTCTTAGCACCTCTAGGACTTTGCTCATGCTGGTCTTCCATCTCCCCTGCCCCAAGGAGAAAATATTGGCTGGGGTATCAGGAACCCTAACCCACTCTCTTGCTGTATTTCTTCATCTAAGAAATGAGACCAGACTCTAGTAACCAGGTGTTTTCTCTGGTCCCTCCAAGTTCTAATGACTTCTGAATTCTCCTACAGTGGTCGGCAAACTCATTAGTCAACAGAGCCAAATATCAACAGTACAACAATTGAAATTTCTTTTGAGAGCCAATTTTTTTAAACTTAAATTATATCTAGGTACATTGTTATTAACTTAATTAGGGTACTCCTAAGGCTTAGGAAGAGCCACACTCAAGGAGCCAAAGAGCCACATGTGGCTCACGAGCCGCAGTTTGCCAACCACGGTCCTAAGAGAAATCAAGAATGCTTTGTCCCATTTGTCTGTTTCTTCCTTCTAAGTGGAGAAACAGCTAGAACTCATCTCCTCTAGGAAGGCTTGCCTTATTATGAATTCCACCCATTCTTAGCCCCAGACTGCATAATCTCATTCAAGTCATATCCTGGGTTTCTTTGCTAGCTAGGTTCTTGAGCACAGGAACTGTGTTTTCGAGTTCTTTTGCCTCACATGTTGCCCCCAAAGTGTAATATAGTTCTCCTTTTAAAACTGGTATGCAATCCAAGCTGTTAAATGACTAGTTGACTAAGCAGGCAGTTACATACTGAAGATTAAAAAAAACTAGAAAACTTTCTGAAAGAAAAGCAGCAGTAGTTATAATTAAATAGCCTTCCTGAATAGGCCAAGTATGCTTAAGAATAAGGATTCTGGAGTCAGATGCTGGTAGATACAGGTTTGAAATCCAGCTCTATTGCATAATAACTGGGTTAATGAGCAAGTCATTCATATTCCCTTAACCTCAGTTTTCTCATCTGTAAAAATCCGGAGACATAAAAGTATGGAACACACTGATGAATCTCAGAAGGAAGTCAGGGGTGGGTGGGTGTGTGGGGAGAGATTAACCAAAGAATTTATATGCATGTATCCATAACCCATGGACACTGACAATAGTGTAGTGAAGGCCTGAGGGGAGTGGGGAGTGGGGAGTCAATGGAGAAAAAAGGAAACATCTGTAATACTTCTAACAATTAAAGATAATTTTTTTAAAAAATAGGCATAGTAATAGTACTACCTTGGGACTATGAACAAGTTTTAGTGACGTCATGCATAAAAAGTCCTCAGCACAGTTTCTTGCGTATAGTAAATGCTCCAAGCTATTAGCTCTTCAGCAATGATGGTGATGCTGATGATAATAATGATGATGTCAACCCATCCCAGAAGGCCAGGTCTCAAAACAGAATGTCCCTAGGTTTGACTGACTATTACTTCTTTTCCATTCTCAAAACAAAACAAGTGACTTTTAGAATCTTGAACAAATGTCTGGTTGCTTTCTAGAATATCTACACTTTGCTATAAGGAGTTAGGAAGTGATGATCTGAGATCCTCTTTGAATTGCCTTCATGATTTAGAAAAATGTCTTTATGAATAATAGGAATTCATGGGTGGCTATGTGATGTATTATGAATGTTATAGATGGTGGATACAGAGGTGTTAGGAAGGAGAAAATATAGAACCTTGGATATCACCAAAATCTGTTCTTGAAAGTGTATTAAGAATATAAAGGAATGTATAAGAAGGGAATACACAGGACCCAAAAATCCCTCCTCAGAATCACCTCTAAGCTGGGACTCTCTCTTGTTATCCAGCTGTTACTGGACATCTCCACCTGGATGTCATATAGGTACTTCAAATTCAGCTTGTCCAAAATGGAACTCATTCTCTCTCCTTAATCTACAATCCCTTAAATCTTCTTCTCCACTCAATTTTCCAAGTCAAAAACTGGGAAGTTATCCTCAGCTCTACCTTTTCCCTCGACACTGTACTGCCTACTAATCAATAAACTGTGTCCAGTAGGTGGCTTAGTGGTTGAGCATTGACCTAGGAACCAAGAGGTCACTGGTTTGATTCCCTCGGCACATGCCGGGGTTGCAGGCTCAAACCCCAGTAGGGGGCATGCAAGAGGCAACTGATCTATGCTTATCAATGTTTCTTTCTTTTTTTATATTACATGGCACATTTTTAAAAAATTCTTTATTGTTAAAAGTATTATGTAAGTCTCCTTTTTCCCACATTGACCTCTCCCCAGCCATTCCCACTCCCCAGCACATGCCCTCCTCCCCACCCCCCAGTCTGTGTCCATTGGTTATGCTCATTAGCATCCATACAAGTTCAATGTTTCTTTCTATCCCTTTCCCTTCCTCACTCTCTAAAAATCAATAAAAACATATTTTAAATAAAAAACTGTGTAGATTTGAATGCTTAAATAGCATTCCAATCCACCCATAGCTCATCCTCCCCACTGTACATCCCCAATTCATCAACCCCCCTTAGACCAGAGAAATAAGCTCAATATTTCTTTTGCTATGACCCAACTCATTCTATCCCTCCATTTACAAAACATCTAAAGGGAACATTCTAAAACTAAAATCTGCTTAAGTCAACTTCTGCTTTCAAAACTCCTTCCTGTCTCCTCAGGACCTTGAAAGTGAAGTTAAAACAGTGGTGAGATGAAAGTATTGGCCCCAGCTAAATTGTACCCATCATTCCCTCTTCCCCTGAGAGCTTCATATTGTTTACCCCAATTACATGGCTATAGTATAGGCCTATTAACTGTCCTAATTCATTATTAGTGTTTCATACTGTTTTATACTTCTATACCACCTCTACTCAGAAAGTGTTCTCCCTCTTCCTCCACCAACCTGGTGAATCTTACATACCTTCTCTGTGAGGTCTTTCCTATCCCCTTCTCCCCACTAAGCCTCTCTTTTGTACACTAGTGTTCCATGTGAGGTCTTTAACACACCTGTTGCACTGTAAATGTCTGCTCAAACTGAGGCCTTTCCAAGGTAGGAATAATATCTTATTCATCTCTGTATTTTTAGCACTCAAGAAAAGACCTAGCCAAAATCAAATATTCAATAAAGATTTGTGGAATGAATTAATGGCCTTACTAAGTCTCTATCCTCAATAACAACAGGTCAATGCCTAATGAGAATTCCTTGACTTTGGCCGGAACAGAATCTGAGAAATTTCAAGGAACTTGAAGTCTGGCCTTGGCTGATGCTCAGGCTCCTATCTCCAGCTAAGCTCCTCCATATCCACCTCCAGATAAGAAGCACAAAGAGAAACAGAGAAAATCAGTACCACATGTCCTTGAGTTTTTGGTCACATAATTCCTCCACTCTCTTCAAATCTTCCCTTCATCCTTAAAGGCCTAATTTGGAACTTCTCTTTCCCCAGTCCATAAAGAGATTTGCCCTCTTCTGAAGTAGTGAAAGGCTATTTACCTGGGCAAGTCTGGCATCCATTGCAGACCACCTTGTTGGGTTAGTTTAGTTGGATTTCCAAGGAATCACAGAATGTCAGGGCAGGAACAGCCCTTGGAGATAATCTGGTCTGAATGTCTCATTGTGCCAATGACCCTGAAGATTTAAGGGAGAAGTGCTTTGCCGTATATCCCAAGTCTCCTAGGGAATAGGATCATGTAGATTTCTGGCCCCATTCTAGACCCATGAAATCAGAAATTAGGGTCTGGGGGATAACATTAGAGAAGCCTTATCTATCCTGTGCTACATCTACATTGTGTGTTCTCAACTACCTCAGCAGAGGCTATTTAACTGCAGAGGTTCTTTTTTTGCTAGCTCTCTGTGTCCCCCATAGCATCCAGCACAGTAGTGCCTTATAACATTTTCTTTAGTGTTTAACCTCTGGGCTGCTTACCCATGAAAAAAACTCAGATGAACAAAGAAACCTGACTTGAAGTTAGTCTAACTGAGGACATGAAGGAAGAGGTGGTGTGGGCAACCCTCCCCAAACTATACTTTCTGTCTGATTTTCCAAGTGCCAAGGTCATCCGTGACCAAAATGATTTCAGGCTGGAAAATTCTATTTCCTAGGAAAATAGAGGGTTAATTACCTGGAACCTCCTCAACCATTTTTCTTAACTCTTCTTTTGGGAGAAAAATCAACATTCCAAAACACACACACATACACAAATGCATGCAAATGCATAATTTTGTGAACATCCATGGGGGTCACATCTCACACACTCTGTTAGTGCCTATCCCCAGCCTGGGCAGTGATCTCAGATAGCCAGGAAGTGTAATCACAATACAAAAGCTCACTATTGTCATAAGGATGAGCTCTTAAGGCAGGAAGGTAGCCTGAGACAATTTGGTAATTCTTCTAATAAGGAGGATGACAAAATATGTTTTCTGCTTGAGCCTCAGTTTTATAGAATTTCATACTATGCCCCTTCCCCAAGATTCTGACCAGTCAAGATTTCACTATGCCGAGAAGGCCAGATACCTTGGTTTAGCTCCCCACTGGCTCCAATGACCCTGCAGCCAGATGCCTCTGGGAAGAAAAGTGGCCATAATGAACAGACACAAGACCAGCCTCAGTTTGGCCTGCAAAGTTCTTTCCATTACCAAAAAGCCTCTGCCCTATGCCTGGATCTTTGAGCACAGTTGGACAGGTGGGAGTGCTGGCTAGAGGAAGGAAAGGTTGCTCACCCCCTCACTCATTTGACTAGTCATCCACTTGCAGCAACCTGGACAGCAAATACTCTCTGGATCCAACTACTATTATTTTTATTGTCTAAAGTTTTACATATGTCTTCTTTTTCCCCTGATGGATCCCGCCATCCACTCCCACCCCAGGCAAGCCTCCACCGCCCCAATGTCTGTGTCCATTGGTTATGCTAACATGCATGCATACAAGTCCTTTGGTTGCTCTCTAAACTATTAATTTGCATCCATTGCTTGTCGGGTATAAGCAAGTCATCTTTTCTGTCAAAGAACAGTTTACTAGTAGACAGCTGCCATTTTGGCTCACTTGACTTGGCAGCCACCATTTGGTAGCATGACTTGCAGCTCCCCTGGGGGTCACCGTCTTGAAATGGCAAAGGCCAACCCCACCCTTCAAATTTGCCAATCATAAAAGACTGAGCTCCAATCAAGAGTGAGGAACAGGTCACATGCATCAGGATTAAAAAGCTGAGCAGACCTCCTTCCTGCTCAGTGTGCATGTGCTTCCAGACCATGTGCTGTGCACCTTCCTGCAGGAGTAAAGATATATGCCTTGCTGCCTGGCTCCTGAGTATACTTTGTGTTCTACCAGGACCCCTGAATTGGAGGGCTCGCCTTATTTCTTACAGTTCATGGGCAGATCATCCTGGATTAAAGGATGGATGCTACAGTTTTCACCAAGTGGCCTAGGCAGGGCCTTGCTCTCATGGAGTTTGAAGTTTAGCAGGGCTTTTCCTTCATAGAAAGAAAGTAAGACACAGCACTCATGCTTCCCAGGCCTGATTCCCCCAAAACCACCATGGTTTTGAAGCTGGAAAAGGTCATGGGCACTAGAGTGAGCCCTGTGCATGTGAGTGCTCCCACTCCCCCATTAGCTGGACGTGATCTTTGAGTTATGTTCCTCCAAGTGAGATGGTCGGGCCCTGAGTCATCTGTATTTTCTCATTGCAACGTCAGTGTGGCTCAGGAAACATTTACCAAATTGGCCTGGCTTTGCTATCAAGGGTTTCCTGACTGATGCTTCATGTTACAAACAATTGAGATAAAAGACCAGTAGCATCCAGAAGACACCTAGAAAAAGAAACATTCCATTTCCACCCAGGCCGTGCAGCTTGATAATTCCATCTGATCCCTTTTGTTTTCTTCGCTTTAGTATTGTCAGCTGAAGTCAGTGGAGCTCAGAAGACCCATGAATCAGATAAACTTTCTGATACTTTTTAAATCTCTAAAATTTTATGGGAAGGACAATAAACCATTATACTCCTGGAGGAAGGAAGGGAGGGACCCTCCTAAGATCTCCTAATCTGAGACATTTTAATCAAGAATAGAAAGAACTACCATCAATGTGGGCATTATCTTCCTGCAGGGCCCTATGTGTGTGCTTTACATATATTATCTAACTTAATCCTTATAGTGACCCTATAGCTGAGGTGCTACAAGTAGGTACACTTCACAGAAAAGTGTAATGACTTGCTCAAGGCCATACAGCTCATATGAGTTAGAGCCAAGATTCAGACCAAGAGCTGTGGAACTCCAAAGCCCAGGCTCTTAGCCACTGCACCAGTGTTTCTCAAAGCAGGATATTAGTTAACATGAGCAGATTCCAAGGCCTCAGATCTATTGTCTCAGAATCCTGGGAGGTGGGCCCAGGAATCTGCATATTCCAAACCACACCGCGGGGTTCTGAGGCACTGAAAAGTTTTAGAGTGCTGGCTGACACTGCTGCCTCCTGATTTGGCATACAATAAGGTTAGAATGCTAAAACCCAACGTTGCTTAGCAATTTTCCCAGCACATCAGCTGCCCAGTACTGGTCACTGAAAACCAGGAATCTGTTAAGTCAGACCAACACAGCTTATCCCCTTTACCTAGACCAGGGACTCTATACCTTTATGGAGTCACATACCCTTTTGAGAATTTCTCCAAAGCTCTGGATTGTCCCCTAAATGCATCTACACAGAGGCCTGCACTCCTTTCGTGGCCCCCTCATAAAATATTCATATACACAACCCTCTTCATAGTTCCAGGGGATATATACATCTCCTGAAGTTCCTTCATAAACCATCCCACCCATATAGCCCTAGGTCTCCACATTACAGAAACATCTGATCTAGAAATCTGAAAACAGACTTGGTTCTGTGGTTATGTTTTTTTCTAATGTTATCTGTGTTAGAGATGCACACTGAAACATTATAGGTGAAATGATATGTTGTCTGTGATTTGTTTTAAAATGCTCCCAGGCATGTGGGGGTGAGGGGCATGGGAAGTGGCAGAATAGATCTATAAGGTTGGCTATGAGGCTTGGAGATGGGTTCATGAGATATATTCTAATATTCTATCTATTTTTGTATCTGTTTAGAAATGTCCATAATAAAAACTATAAAAATTTAGTTGAACTGCATGGTTTGTGAATTATAGTCCCAACAAAGCTGATTTTTTAAAAAGTAACCTCTTATTCTGGAGCTGCCTTAATCTGTCAATGGACACACTGAAGACCAAGAAAGACCCACTTATTTTTCTGCCTGCTGATCTTTCAGGTCACAGCAACAGTCAAAACATCCTGATTTTGCTAAGCTAGTAGCAAACTCTATGCTAAGCAGGCCACATTAGGGGATTGGGAAGACTAGTTGCTGCATATGAAGGGCCACAAGCAGGAGGCCTAATTGCTTCTACTAATAAGTATTACTCTGCTAATAATGAGCATAATAATGACAATTATCACTTACAACCCATGTCAGAGCACTTTACAAAGAGAAACTTAACTGAAAGTAACCAATACCCTCTCAAGAGACCAAAAAATGTAGCAGTGAACTATTAATAGGCCAACTTCCCTGCTGTCTAATGCTTAGAATAAGAATGAGGTTTCCTGAATGGATTTTCAAATTTCTTCAAGCTAGCAATTGGTGATGAGGTTTGTTAACAAGACAGAGACCAGAATAATCACCAACAAGTTTTCTATACAGAAGGCTATGGGGGCGGGGGTAAGGAATGATTGCCTGTATGCAAACATCTGCAGAATTCCCTCTTCCCCCTAGGTCACTGGTCGGCAAACTGCGGCTCACGAGCCAAATGCGGCTCTTTGGCCCCTTGAGTGTGGCTCTTCCTTACCCTTAGGAGTACCCTAATTAAGTTAAGAACAATGTACCTACCTATATAGTTTAAGTTTAAAAAATTTGGCTCTCAAAAGAAATTTCAATCATTGTACTGTTGATATTTGGCTCTGTTGACTAGTGAGTTTGCCGACCACTGCCCTAGGTGCTGATGATGCCTGAAGAGCCACCTCCAGTGGACCCCCAAGTATTGTGGCTCTTACTTACCTAGAGCAATTTGCAGAGTTGACTTAACCACACCTTCATTTGGCATATGTCCTTCTGTGACTAACTTCTTTGTAAAATGGGATGACAATGATCTCTACCTCAGAGGGTTAATGTGAGGTTTAAATGAGATTATCTACATAAAGCTCTTAGAACAGGGCCTGGGCACGGCACCTACATCTGTTAGTTACCCTCATTAATATTGTTTTCTTTAGATGGCTGCAAAGCAAACTGAGCCATTCCTCCAAATTTCATCTGGATTGGAGGGCAAATGACCAGAGTGTGATCCTCGCCTCTGATCTTCACCCAGGGCTGGCCATTCATTTACCAAGACTACAAGTGCAGTAACTTAAGCTCTGATGGATTACACTGAATCAGCTCCGCACATTCAAGTGGGCAATTGTTCCTCTCACAAATTCTCCAAAAGGAAGACCTACGTCAGCCACAAATGGAGAAGAGATGACCCCCTTCTGAAACTTACTCCTTCTCTATTTTATTTCTTTAATTAGTTTTAATTAGCTTAATTTTTAAAATAACTTTGACTATTTATTTTAAAAAAATTTCTTTCCAGAGAGACATTAAGGCATTTTTAATCAGTCCACCCCTCTAAGGATGCTCTCTGAAGTCCAGCTAGTCTCCAACACTGCAAAGGGCGCCCTGTAATCTGCTCTTAAACATACACTCTGCTCCCTATTTTGATTCTCTGTGAGTGGTACTCAATGATGCCAGCTTGACAAACAAGACCAAAAGAAAACTCCACAACTCTATTAAACAAGCAACATGGCGCATTTGATTTTCCCGGAATAGAATCTTGAGTGCCTCTTGGATGAATTTTAAAAAAATAAAAACAAATCCTTTAGTGGCTCTAACAGAAACCATAAGGAGAGAATAACTAGAAAGCTCAGAGTGAGTCCAGCTATGCAACAAAACAGGCCCCAGTGCCATTGGTCACAGCCACATTCCTCTGGGTCCCTGTAGACCACATCTGCAAAGAGCCACAGGCTTTTGGGGCCTGGTGAACAGGGGTCAACATGTGACAGATTGTGTGTAGCCCAGAGCCCAAAGAGCCTATTAATATCTCTGCAATAATAGTCTTTCTGGGTGATACTGGTCCCATTATTCTCCTTGTTCCATTTTTCTGCCCAGACCCAGGGTTTCGGGAGCAAGCTCTGGCTCCTTTTGATGACAGGACTTGGTTGTGAGAAACCACAAATGGGAAATGATGGCATATGCACTCTGAGCCATATTTGCAGAGGACTCCACAGCAGCGGCACACAGTACCACAGCCATTGCAGGAGAAGAGCAGGCCTCTTCATTTCCAGTAATTCCCTGAGGAACCATTCTTCCACCAATTTACCACCCACCATGCAGCCCAATGCCTCTGGATCCTTTTTTTTTTTTTTACATCCCTGTCTCTCTAACCCGAGACTGATGCTAGATGCCAAAGTGATAGCCACTCTGTGGGTGCAGATCCAGGAACCCATGTGTCAGCAAAGCAGCTTGTTCCTCTGGGCAATCTGGATCCAGCTATAGATTGGGGAAGGGGAGTCATGAGGGAGAGTGCAGACCTGGGCAAGAAACACAGCGAAGTGCAATTTTCCTTAAGCACCTAGGAATCATAAGCTTTGCCAAACACTGTGGTGAATTTTAAAAATAACAGTTCTAACAGGAACAAGACAGGGATCTCCACTTTCACCTCTCTTATTCAACATAGTACTGGAAGTCCTAGCCACAGCAATCAGACTAGAATAAAAAATAAAAGGCACTCAAATTGGAAAGGAGGAAGTAAAGCTGTCATTATTTGCAGATGACATGATATTGTACATCAAAAACCCTAAGGACCCCACCAAAAAACTAATAGATTTAATAAATGAATTAGGCAAAGTAGCAGGATACAAAATGAACATTTGGAGGTTGATGGCATTTTTATACACCAATAATGAACTCTCAGAAAAAGAAACTAAAAACACAGTCCCATTTACCACTACAACAACAACAATAACAACAAATAAGATACCTGGGAATAAACTTAACCAAGGAGGTAAAATATCTGTACTTGGAAAACTATAGGACATTGAAAAAAGAAATAAGGAAAGACACAAATAAGAGGAAGCTGGAAATATACCGTGTTGGGTTAGTTTAGTTGGATTTCCAGGGATATCCAAAAACATATACCATGTTTATGGATAAGAATAATTAACGTCGTTAAAATGTCCATACTACCCAATGCAATTTATAGATTTAACACCATCCCTATTAAAATACCAATGGAATATTTCACAGATCTAGAACACTCCAAAAATTTATATGGAGCCAAAAAAAGACCCGGAATAGTCACAGCACTCTTGAAAAAGAAGAATAAAATAGGAGGGATCACAATACCAGTTATCAAACTACACTACAAAGCCATTATGATCAAAACAGCCTGGTATTAAGACAAGAACAGAAAAAAAAAGACAAGAACAGGCATATAGATCAATGGAACAGAACCCAGAACCCATAAATTGACCCAAGCCATTACACTCAATTAATATTTGACAAAGGAGGCAAAGCATACAATGGAGTAAAGACAATCTTTTTAATAAATGGTGTTGGGAAAACTGGACAGGTAAATGCAAAAGAAAAAGAAGTGAAGAATACCACATGATCTCACTTATTCATGGA
>NW_006289084.1:89179-93116 GCF_000327345.1 Myotis davidii
TTTTGAAAAGTTCTAGCCCTGGCCAGGTAGCTCAGTTGGTTAGAGTGTTGTCCCAATATGTCAAGATGCTGGGTTCAATCCCTGGTCAGGGCACATACGGGAATCAACCAATGAATACCTAAATAAGTGGAACAAAAAATCTCTCCCTCTCTCTTATCAATTTAAAGAGTCATTATTAAACAAATAAAGTGGTTTAAAAAAAAGCCACAATTCTAGATTGGTTCCACTCCGTTCCCCAAATCTCTGTTGCTAACTGCAGTGCAAACAGGGAAATAACATTGTTTTTGTGATGAGTGTAAATGAGGAACAGGTAGACCTCCAGTCAATTAACTGGAGAGTCAGTTACTATTCAGGAAACATCTACTATGTGCCAGACACTTCTGTGGACACTAGGAATCCAATAGTGAACAAGACAGAGTCTCTGACCACAAGAAGCTTACAATTTAGTGGATGAGATAGACAAGAAAGAGAGAAAGTAACTGCAAGTATCCATGAGTGCTATAAAGTAGACACAATATGGTGTTATATGGACAGACTAGGGTGGGATTGTGATTTTAGAGAAGGTGATCAGGGCAGGCCTCCCTGAGAAGGGGCATTTCGCTGAGGCCTGAGTGAACAGAAGGAGTCAGCCATGGAAAAGGTATGTTATATCAGAAGAAAGAGCAAATGCAGAAACCCTGGTGAGATAAGAAAGTGATTGGTTCACTCAAAGGCATAAACACAGATAGATAGAAGACCCAGACTCATTATCAGTATATCTTAGATGGGGGCCAGGAAGCTTCTTTTTTTATTGTTGAAGTATTATATTTTCTCCCTTTTTGCCTCCCTCCACCCAACACCTGCCCCACCCCAAGCCTTCCCCATACTATTGTCTGTGTCCATGGGCAATGAATATATGCATGTATGTCCTTTGGTTAATTTCTTCCTGTCCCCTCCCTCTCCTGAGATCTCATATTTTGTTCCATACATCCATACCTCTGGATCTAATTTGTGCAGTTTATTGTGTTCATTACATTCCACATATAAGTGAGATCATGTGGTATTTGTCTTTCCTGACTGGCTTATTTCACTTAGCATAATACTCTGCAGGTCTCTCCATGCTGTCTCAAAGTGTAAGAGATCTTTTTTATAGCCGAGTAGTATTTTCTGTGTAAATGTACCACAACTTTTTTATCCACTCATCTACTGATGGGCACTTGGGCTCTTCAGGAAGTTTCATTTAAATATAGATGAGCCGAAACCGGTTTGGCTCAGTGGTGGCTTATTTCACTTAGCATAATACTCTGCAGGTCTCTCCATGCTGTCTCAAAGTGTAAGAGATCTTTTTTATAGCCGAGTAGTATTTTCTGTGTAAATGTACCACAACTTTTTTATCCACTCATCTACTGATGGGCACTTGGGCTCTTCAGGAAGTTTCATTTAAATATAGATGAGCCGAAACCGGTTTGGCTCAGTGGATAGAGCGTAGATAGTTATATAGATATTATTGATTTCAGAGAGGAAGAGAGAGGGAGATAGAAATAGAAACATTAATGATGTGAGAGAATCATTGACCGACTGCCTCTGCACGCCCTCTACTGGGAATCAAATCCACAACCTGGGCACATGCCCTGATCAGGGATCAAACCATGAGCTCCTGGTCCATAAGTCGATGTTCAACTACTGAGCAACACCATCCGGGCCAGGAGGCTTCATTTTTTTAAAAATATATTTTATTGATTTTTTACAGAGAGGAAGGGAGAGGGACAGAGAGTCAGAAACATCGATGAGAGAGAAACACCAATCAGCTGCCTCCTGCACACCCCCAACTGGGGATGTGCCCACAACCAAGGTACATGCCCTTGACTGGAATCGAACCCGGGACCCTTGAGTCTGCAGGCCGATGCTCTATCTGCTGAGCCAAACCAGCTAGGGCGAGGCTTCATTTTTAATAAGTATCACCCATGATTTTGAGGTGCAGGCCCAGTTGAGAACCCCCCAGGATACACTGTATTCAGAACCCTGTCCCAAAGTCTACAACATCATCCTAGTGAGCAGACCTGTGCTAAGCATTGTTCACTGAAAAAGGGAAAGATTTTCCAACAGTAATTTCACCAGAAAGTTCCTTGGGAGAAGAGATTTTTTGTATATTTAATGCCTAAAATTGTCCCTAGTACACAATAATATCTGATGAATAAATGGTGGCTGACAAAAAAAAGGCTCCTGATGTTCAATGAGTTAATTTTCAACGAACCAGAATTGTCTCAAACCTTCAGAAAAACAAGGGAATAAAGCTGTTTCTTGCCTAGCTGGTGTGGCTCAGTGGTTGAACGTAGACACAAGAACCAAGAGGTTGCCAGTTTGATTCCCAGTCAGGGCACATGCCCAGGTTGTGGGCTTGGTCCCCGGTGGGGGACATACAGGAGGCAGCTGATCAATGATGTTTCTCTTTCATCGATGTTTCTCTTTCTCTATCCCTCTCCCTTCCTCTCTCTCCAAAGATCAATTAAAAAATTTTTAAAGCATAGAAGAAATACATGTATGCATTTCAATATAAAAACATACATTCTTTTTAAAAGCTATTTCTTTGTGCTTTCTAGTTACCCAAGAATGCTTCATGAGAACCTCCCACTTTCTGAGAAGCCGTGTCCAGGATAGTCTCTGCATTTTGAGGTAGGACTCAGTCTCACTGCAGGGCCCTGTGGGCTCAGAGGAATGAGAACTGGTTGAATCAGATGAGACCACACTTGGGCTCCCTGGAAGACCCACATGCAAATTCCTTGATGCCAGGTGCCACCTACAGGCTGCTGGGAGTCTGGCTGATTTATTCAGGAATCCTGGCCTATGTTGTTGTGGGACTGCCCATGCCTTCTGTAGTTTCAATGCGATCCAATTGGGTAACTAAGATTTAGGCTATGTTTTGGTCCCTCCCACCTGCTCCTTTATGCATCCCTCCCAACAACATTTCCTCAGGCAGCCAGGACCATTGAGGTACCTTTAATGACCCATGGTTGCATTTGGCTCAGAGGCAGGCCCACCACACCTAGGCAGAGTTGTCAAATTTTCATTCCAGGTCCTTCGCTCTCTGTCCCTCCCTCTTTGACAAACAAAACCTTCCTAATGCATTATTTTTTCCCCATTACTCCCATTAAATACAAATAAGAATGATGAGCATTATATATTAAAAAGAAGAAGAAAAGGGGGGGAAGGAGAGGGAGATGACTCGAGGGAGAAGAAAACAGACTAGAAACCTTAGGACATGAAGAAGAACAATGGTAATATGTTCCTTGTGTATTCTTTTTGTCTCACATATCTTAGACTTTGGAAGAAGCCAACAACTGAGAAAGGACAAGAGACACAATCACAGAAAAAAATCCCTAAGCAAAGCCTGCTCTCCTTAGCCAAAGGAATAGGAAAGAGTAAGGCTATAAGATAAAAAAAATTTAAATAATTGCTCTGTACCAGCCAGACACCACAGAAAGACTGTGGCCCCATCCTTACTAAAGCCAGCAAAGGCCTAGTGAGGAGCCCACACTTCCACCCTCATAAGGCTATAAAAGGTGCCCCTAAAACAAAAACAAAAAACAAAAAAGGTGCCCCTACCTCCTACTAGAGTGCTATCAGAGGAGGCCTAGTGGAAAATGAGGAATTTCACTGCTGCTCAGTAGTCTTGAAGCTCTGCCACATTGGATGGCATCTATACTAATAAAAGGGTAATGTGCTACTTAGACTAGGTCGACTGAACATCTTCCGAACATCCAACTTCCTTCCAGACAAAGCCGTGGTGGCGGGGGCCAAGGCAGAGGCAGTTAAGGGCAATCAGGCAGGCAGGGGAGCAAGCAGTTAGGGGTGATCAGGTTTGTCGGGGAGCAAGCAGTTAGGGGGCAATCAGGCCGGCAGGGGAGGGCAGTTGGGAGCTATCAGGCAGGTAGGGGAGGGCCGTTGGGGGTGATCAGGG
>NW_006289084.1:93206-103060 GCF_000327345.1 Myotis davidii
AAGTAGGTGAGTCAGAGCTCCAGACCAAAGCAGAGCATCAGTTGCTGTCATCATGGTGATCCTCTGGTGATTACTGAAAATTCTTTGCTCCCATGTGCCACAATCCCTCCCTGCACTGGCACCTGCTGCTGGCCCCAGTAGCCCCACAGGGCTTCTCCATCTCCCCCTGCTCTTGAGGAGCATTCGGGGTTGGCAGCTGCTTCTCCCACCTGCTGCTGGCTATGGCCCCACTCACACCCGCAGCTGGTGCCAGAGCCGCTGCTCTCACCCATTGCTGGTGCCCGAAGCCGGTCCCGATCATTTGGCATCATCAGCAGGTGTGAGTGGTTAGGGTTTCAACCCCAATCACCCCTAAGGGCTTCTCCACCTCCCCCTGCTCCTGAAGGGTGATTTGGGCAGCAGCCACCACTCGCACCTGCTGCTGGCGCTGGCCTCAATCGCTCCATGCTGTGGTGGTGGGGCTGCCAGCAGATAGGGGACCTGGGGTTGTGGAGGATGGGCTGAGACCTGCCCCCATGCCCACCACAGCCCACAGTTCCTTTCAAGGTGCATGAACTCGTGCACTGGGCCCTTAGTACAGATATAAAAGAAAGAAATAAAATTGTCCCTATTGCCAATGACATGATAGTCAAATTGAAAATCCCAAGCAAATTACAATCTCTTAGAACTAATAAGTGAGTTCAGCAAGGTCATGGGATATAAGAGCAACATAAAAAATCAACTGTATTTCTGCATAGTAGCAATAAACATACAGACACAAAAATTTAAAAATATAGTACCATTTACAATCACTCAAAAATTAAAATAAGTGTAAAACTAACAAAATATATATACCACTTGTTTGCTGAAAACTACAAAACACTGATAAAAGAAATCCAAGCTGAAACTGGTTTGGCTCAGTGGATAGAGCGTCGGCCTGAGGACTGAAAGGTCCCAGGTTCGATTCCAGTCAAGGGCATGTACCTGGGTTGCGGGCACATCCCCAGTGGGAGATGTGCAGGAGGCAGCTGATCGATGTTTCTCTCTCATCGATGTTTCTAACACTCTATCTCTCTCCCTTCCTCTCTGTAAAAAATCAATAAAAAATATATTTTTAAAAAAGGAAATCCAAGATATAAATAAATGGAGAGCCATATGCATGTTCATGGATGAGAAGATTCAATACAGTAAAGATGGCAATTCTTCCCCACCACCAAATTATGTGTAGGTTTAATACAAATCCAAGCAATTTTATTCTAAAATTTATATGAAAAGGCAGATGAACTAGACTAGATAAAAACAATTTTGAAACAACAAATATGAGTAATTAGTCTGCTTCATTTTAGGATTTACTATATAACCACATTAATCAAGATAATGTAGTATTCGCAGAGTGATAAACACATAGATTAATGAACAAAACAGAGAACCCAGAACAATACGCACACTAATATGCCCAACTGATCATTGACAAAGGTACAAATGGTGCTGGAGCAAGTAGGCATTCATACAACTAATAATAATAATAATAATAACAATAACTATTCAAAGCAGATGATGGATTTAAATGTAAAATATAAATGTAAAAAGATGCCTGGCTAGTGTGGCTCAGCGGTTGAGCATTGACCCATGAACCAGGAGGTTGAGCTTAGATTCCTGGTTAGGGCACATGCTTGGCTTGATCCCAAGTGTGAGAGATGCCAGAGGTAGCCAATCAATGGTTCTTTCATCATTGATGTGTGTTTTTTCATGTTTTTTAAATATAGTTTTATTGATTTCAGAGAGGAAGGGAGAGGGAGAGAGATAGAAATATCATTGATGAGAGAGAATCATTGATTGGCTGCCTCCTACACATCCCACACTTGTAGGATTGAGCCCACAAACCGGGCATGTGCCCTGATCCGGAATCGAACTGTGACCTCCTGGTTCACAGGTTGACACTCAACCACTGAGCCAAACCAGCCAGGCTCATTGATGTTCCTGTCTCTCTCTTTCTCCTTTTCCCTTCTTCTCTCTGAAGTCAATAAAAACCAATTTTTTTAAGTAAAAAAATTTTTTAGAAAAAACCTTAGGAGAAAATCTACAGGATCAGGGCTAAGCAAAATTCTTAGACTTGACACCAAAAGCATGATCCATGAAAGGAGAAATTTATAAAATGGACTTCATCAAAACAAAAACTTTTGTCCTGTGAAATACCTTGTTAAGAAGAAGAAAAGCTACAAACTGGGAGAAAATATTTGCAAAGAACATGTCCAACACCATACTAGTATCTAAAATATAACAAGAACTCTCAAACTCAACCACAGAAAAACAATCCAATTAGAAAATGGCCAAATAATATGAACAGACATTTCACAAAAAAGAATCTACAGTTAACCAATAAGTAAATGAATACATATTCAATATCACTAGCTATTAGGGAAATAAAAAAATTAAAACCACAATGAGACTCCTATCAGAATATTAAAATGAAAAAAATAGCAGTACCGCCAAATGCTGGTGAGGATATAGAGAAACTGAATCATTCATACACTGCTGGTGGGGATGTAAAATGGTACAGTCACTCTGGAAAACAGTTTGGCAGTTTCTTAAAAAGATAAACATACAAGTACAATGAGACCCAGCAATTACACTCTTGGGCATCTATCGCAGTGAATCAAACTTATGATCACACAAACACCTGTACACAATGTTCATAGCAGCTTTATTTGTAATAGCCCAAAATCAGAATTATCCCTGATGTCCTCCAACCGGTGAATGATTAAGCAAACTGATACATCCATTCAATGGAATACTACTCAGCTATAAAAGAAACAAGTCTTGATTCATGCAACAACCTGGATGGATCTCCAGAGAATTATGCTGAGTGGGGAAGAAAAAGCCAATTCCTAAAGGTTATAATTTTATTCGGATACAGTTCTTGAAATTACAGAATTAAAGAAGTGGAAAACAGTTATTGGTTGCCAGGGGTTGTGGAGAGGGTTAGGGTGAGAGAGAAGTGGGTGTGGCTATAAAAGTGCAACAGGAGGGGCCCTTGTAGAGATGGAAATACAATCTACCTATCTGATTGTATTGATGTCAATCCCTGGATTGTAATACTGTGCTATAGTTTTTCAAACTGTTACCATTGGGAAAAATGGGGTAAAGGGTACCTGGGATCTCTCTGTATTATTTCTTACAACTCCATGTGAACCTATTTCAAAATAAAAAAGTTTTAAAAAGACTTTTTGCGCCTCTGTTTATTCCCTTCTCTTGGGCTCTGTTATAGTAATCTATGCTACGGTGTTAGTGGGCAGTGAAGACACTGATATTATCCCCGCCTCCCACTTATATTTCAACAGGGGCTTCCTGGAGATCATACAAGGGTAACTATTGGTAGAAGAAACTATCTTGAATTTAAAATCAAAATACCTCAAGTCTCTACAATGTGACCTCAGAGAAATTGCTTAGCTTCTCTGAGATTCCATTTTATCACCTATAATAAATTTTGAAGATTAAATGAAAATATGGAAACACTTGGTAAATTCCAAAGCAATACACAAAAGAAAGGTTTGTCCTCTCTTCCTCCTTTCCTGTCTTAATTACTTCTGTTGAAGGAAGGGACTGTGTCTTAGGCCTTCTTGTATCTTCATGGCTTAGCCCACATCCCTGCCTTAGGAGGTGTTTGGGAAGTGCTTAATAATGCTGATAATGGCAGAATGCTTAAAATCAGGAGATGCCATGACCAGGTGCTCAGTTGGTTGGAGTATCATCCTGTACACCAAAAGGCTGCAGGTTCGATCCCCAGTTGGGGTAAATACAGGAGGCAACAAATTGATGTTTCTCTCTCAACAACAAAACAGGGATTGGCTCTAATGTGAGAAAAGGAAAGTTCAGCCATCATTGGGACAGAGGTCTTTGCTCAGTGAGACTTTGAAGAACCCTTTTAGTAGCATCCCACATAGACAGCTTTCTGGCTTGGAGATAACTCCACTCAAAGATATCATGGGATGGAGAGCCAGAGCCCCTGGAACAGGTCAGCATCCAGTTTGGAAGACCAGAAAAGATTAAGAGAAGAAAAGCATTTCACTTTGACCAAGAACTTTCCTCTCCATTATCACCTTTGCTCCTCATGGCTGTTCCTGAGGCAGGTATAGCAGAGAGTATCACTGATCTACATTTGCAAACCCAGGGCTGAGACTTGCCCAAAGTTCACACTGTGAATGAGTCAGTAGCACTGCTGGGGGCTGACTCGTGGGCCAGACATTTCCACAGAATGGAGGGTGTCCAAATGGAAAAGCTAAAATTAAGAAAATGCAGCTCTTCCCTGCTCCAACCTGGAGCCTCTCCTGAGAGAATTGTGGCCAGGCCTCACCATGTCTTTCTACACAACTTCCTATCTGAAGGAGCCACTGTCATGGTGCTGCTCTGGGAGATGACTTCCCTCCCTTCCAGGGGGTAGGGGAGGCCAGGGGATTGTCAAGGGCGGGGGGAAAAAAAGGACACATATGTAATACCCTTTGTAATACTTTAAGCAATAAAAAAAATAAAAAATAAATAAAAAAAGGCAGAGAAATCAGTTTGGAGTTTGGGTCTCGCCCAGAGCCTCTCACAGGTGGCTCTCCAGGGCCTTCCCAGAATCCTCTTCCAGTTTCTTCTCAGTGGCCATGCTGGGGGTAGAATGGGGAGGGCATTTTTCTTCTTACGGGTTCCAAAGGCTCAGTGTGTCCTTAGAGGCTCACTCAGAGACATAAGAGAACCAAGTCAGGGCCTCCTTGGAAGGCAGCCTGAGAAGGAGGTAGCAGCCCCCCACCCAAGGTCTGGATGTTTTCCCTAAGGACCCCAACTCTCCAAGCTGCCCCACCAGGTCTGTGATAAGACTGAAGTGTGAGAATGAACACGCTGTTCACTCTGGAGGCGGAGTACCGGAAGCCATTTGCTTGGATTAGCTCATCCATTTGCAGGTTGCCAACTTGGAAAGCAGAGAGCAGTTTTGAGGCCAAGAAGGTTTGAATAGGGAGGGAGGAGGAGGGAGAGGTTGCAAGGGGGACTCTTGAGCCATCAGCAAATCATCGGCAAGCCCTGAGTACCTCCTCCTTGTGTGGCCCAATGCTGTGCCCCAGGGCCACTGCTTCTGCCCTCTGGTTGCTTCTAGTCTAGCATGAGGGAACAGAGCTCTCAGGGAAGATATGAGGCAAGAGATATGACAACAAGAGCATACGCTCAGCCAGTCAGTTTTGGCTTCCAGGCAACTTGTGGAACCTTCAGCAACTCACCTAACCATTCATTTGTTCATTCATTCATTCACTCATTAGCCATTACTTCACTTAATAAACATTTATTAAGTACCTATTATGGGCTGGGCATTGGAGGTATGGTGGTGAACAGGGACGGTACTCTGCCCTACTGGAGTTTACTGCCTAACAGGGGCAAAAGAGGAAGGGGGGGGGTCCTTTATAGAGGGTAGTTAAAAGAGGCTTTCATTACTACGAGGCCACACCCTCCGTCTTAAAGAGCCACAGATGCTCTCCAGTTAGTCCTGCCAAACCTGAAATCTGAGTATCTTGAAGAAACTGCCAACATTTTGCAAACATATAAGACTCAAAAATGGGTCCCTAGCACCTCATAAAAACCTTCTCCCCTCACAGGGCCTCTCATGCATAAGGGGAGGTTTGAAGAGGGACGAAAGAGGGAAGTGAGTTTGCAGTGAGGCCTCTGGAACATCCAGCTGTTCAGTCAGTGTGTCATTCGGTAATCCCTCCCCTCCAAAAGCTCCATAAAGTTCCTCCCTGTTTCTTAAAAACACAGTAACTTATTACCAGTTAGTTGTACTTTCCTTTACTCATCTACTCAAGAAGAATCCACTGAGCAGCCACAAAGCTGACATTTCTCTGGGACCTGAGGACTCAAGAGTGAACTCTCGGGGAGCTTAAAGTCTAATCAGTGGAAGTGATAGAGATTTAATTAATTTCATGAACAGCTAATTAATTACAATTGTGCTAAATACTTTGAAAGAGATTATAATAGGGAAACCAGTAATCATTGGAGGGGCCAAGGAAGGCTTTCCTGAAGAGGTGATATTTAAAGCTGAAACATGAAGGATGAGCAGTATTTAGCTAGGTAAGGAAGCAGGAGAGGGAGAAGTGTTGTATTACAAAGGACACAGCAAGCAAAAGACCGGAGGCCAGATGATGTGGTACTTTCAAAGTACAGTAAGAAGGCCAGGGTTTGGGTTGAGTGAAGTTAAGCTAGAGAGACTCGATTTGAGTTCTAGGAGAAAGGCAAGGAGGGACTAGACAGGTGGGGCCTCACACGCCACGAGAAAGATTTGTGTTGCATCTGAAGAACCTTGGGGAGCCAGTGAAGGATTTGGGGCAAGAGACAGAATCAGGTTTGCATTGGCTTTGAGAGGCAGCCAAGAGTGGAAATGGGGAGTCAGTTGGAAAGCTGCTACACTCATTCAGGTAGGAGATGATGGCAGAAGCCTCAATTAGTGGTGCATGGTAAAGATGGAGAGCAGTGGACAGAGTCCAGATGCAGTTAGGAAGTAGAATCAACAGGCCATCGTGGTGGATTGTCTGTAAAAAGGAGGATCTGTTCTCATTCTCTAGAGTTGGGAGCGAAAACACATAAGAAAAAATCTTCCGAACCCAGGGCTTGATAGAGTTCTTAGACATACCAAAAGCACTTTCCTTAAATAAAAAAAGGGTCAAACTATTGATACATGCAAAGACTTGGATGTATATCAAAGGCATTATGTTCAGTAAAAAACAACAACCTCTAAAAGTTACATACTGTATGATTCCATGTTTATAACACTCTTATAATGACAAAATTATAGAGATAGAGAGCAGATTAGTAGTTTCCAGTGATAGGGAGTGGGGGCAGGGGTGAGTGGATGTGACTATATAGGGGTAGCTTTAGGGAGACTTTTGTGGTGATGGAATAGTTCTGTACTTGATTATGGTGTTGGTTACACAATGTGATAAAATGACACAGAACTACATACACACATTGTACTAGTGTCAATTGTACCAGGTTTCGATAGTGAACTATATTAATATAAGATTTAGCCAGGGGGGAAAACTAGATGAAGAATACACAGGAACTCTTGGTATAATATTCACAACTTCCTGTGAATTTATACTTACTTAATTTTTTTAAATTTGAAAACAAAGAGACAAAGCATGGTGCCTGGGATGTAGAAAGTGATGAAATAATGCCACTATTAAAACAAGATGTTGCCCCTTGTTTTCAGGGAGCCTCTAGCTCAGCCCTGTGGGCAGGGAACTAAAAGGGCCTGTGGCTAGGGTAATATTCAAGAGTCTGGGAAATTTGGGCTATGTTAAGAAGAAGGAACATAAGGAGGGTAAGGGGATCTACAAGGGCTTTTTTTAAAAATTAAAAGTACAAAACGGACAAATTAGAGGTTGGGATTACAGAAAGATTACCGTTTAAGGTCTTTGAAATACACACCAGCACTCAAGACTTTGTTTATAGATCATTAACTCTTTAACCAAAACTTTGGGGAGTAATGGTCAGGGAAGTCTTAGGATAGAAAGGTCCCTTGGTGGCATATCAGTAAGAATGACTGTCCTACTGGGACCATGTTACTTCTTTAATAACTCCTCCTGACAAAAAATCACATTTTTCTTGTGTGCAGTGGGTTGGGATTTGGGGGACACAGAGGTGAAACTTTCCCATCCAGTTTTCCCATTCATTGATTATTGCTTAGTATTTCTCCCTTAGAGTTTCAGCCCTTCAGTTTAAGCCAGATTCCCTGTTACAACCCTACCTAAACTTACCTAAGCATAGATTTTGATAAGGGGAGACTACGATAGCTCTCAGTTGAGGAAAGAAGGGAACAGAGGATATGGGTAAGAAGGGGGAGAAGTCCTCCCTTCATGTCCTTCCTGGACAATTCATCTTATCAAGGCACATTGCCCACCCTTACTTTTCACTGTTGAGAGCTCAGTTCAGTGGGGTAGAGCAAACGGACCATGATAATGTTGTTGTTGTTGATGATGATGATGATGATGATGATGATGATGATGATATGAGCTGCCATGTGTTAAGTACCTACTATTTACCAGGAACTATGCATACATTTTCTCTAATTCTCACAACAAATCTTACAAAGAATGTGCTATTTTTAGCACCTCTTTAAAGATGTAGAAACAGCTTCAGAGAGGCCAAGAAACTTTGTATAGCCAGGTTAGGAATCCAGGTCTATTCTGACCCCAAAGGACCACTTTGAAAGAGACTATAATAGGAAACACCTCAGCCAGTGGATGGGTCAGGAAAGGGTTTCCAGAGGAAGAGTTCAAAGGACTTTTCTCAGGATACCCTCTCCATGCTTGGGAGCCAGCTGGAACTTGCTCACCTGTTGCTGTTAGGCTCCCTCTCCCTGTGACAGGCTGTAAGATGGAAATCAGATAAAGAACCAGGGGATGATCAGAATCCCATGTTCATACATGTTTTGTTTCAAACCTCTTGCTTTATCAAGTTGTGACACCCTCCCCCCACCACCAAGTCCTCTCTTAGAAACCTAGGTAACCTAAAATCCGAGCAGTATAATTTCAGGGTGCCTATCCTTCCCCTTATTTTCAAAGCCTGAACTTCCACCATTTCTTTAGCTTAGGACCCCCTTTTTTCCTGTGTGGGGGCTAGGTCCTCTCAGCTGCACAAATGCACTCCCTCCCCCAGGGGAGACATGCTATCGTGTTCTCACAGTGAATCCCAAGTGAATCTCAAATAGGAAAAAACTTTTGATGGATAAGGAGACAAAGAGAGGTGGAAAATTTACAAGGGAGAAAGACCAGGCTGGGATGAGGACAGGGCTGAATAATGGTGGTGTGTTAATAAATATTAATTTTGTGGGTGAGTCAGAGGGGAAAATCAGTGTTTGTGAAAGTAGTAAAATAACAGGCTTAAAGTCTTAATGCAAAGAAAACCAACAAATGAAAATGCAGGCACTGAAAAAATGAGCAGAAGTAAGAACAACTAAGTTAATAGTAGCTGATTATAAGTTATGGAAATACAGATATATACACATCCTATATAATTAAAGCCCAGTGACCCTTATGGTGGAACAACCAGAATGACTGGTCGCTATGACATGCACTGGCCACCAGGGGGCAGACGCTCAATGAAGGAGCTGCCCCCTGGTGGTCAGTGCGAGAACCACTCAGCCAGAAGCCAGGCTGGAGAGCACAGTGGCTGTGGCATGAGCCTCTCCTGCCTTTGGGACAGCGCTAAGAAACTGCGAGTCAAGTGGTAAGGAGCAAGGAGGAGGTGGGCAGTAAGGAGCGGGCAGTCAGTAAGGAGCAAGCCGATGGGCAGTTCGGAGTGAGGGGTCCTGGATTGCGAGAGGGATGTCTGACTGCAAGTTTAGGCCTGATCTAAACCGGCAGTTGGACATTCCCAGATGGGTCCCAGATTGTGAGAGGGCACAGGCCAGGCTAAGGGATACCCTCCCCTGCACGAATTTCACGCATCAAGACTCTAGTGCAGCAGTGGGCAAACTACAGCCTGCGGGCTGGGTCCAGCCCATTTGAAATGAATAAGGCCTGGTCCACCCCAATTGCCCTCCCTCCCCTGCAGGCCCAGTCACCCCTAACTGCCCTCCTGTGCTGGCCTGGTCGCCCAAATGTTTACTTGAATTTATATTAGTTCACACAAACACTCCATCCATGCTTTTGTTCCGGCCCTCCGGTCCAGTTTAAGAACCCATTGTGGCCCTCAAGTCAAAAAGTTTGCCCACCCCTGCTCTAGTGTGTGTGTGTGTGTGTGTGTGTGTGTGTGTATTACTATATCATATATATAGTATAGTACAATAATATGATATGAATAATAAAATAACATAATATCCTATATAATAAAGAAGTAATATGCAA
>NW_006289084.1:103202-105803 GCF_000327345.1 Myotis davidii
TGGCACCGGGCCAGGGGACCTGAGGGTGCACTGGGGGACCTGAGGCTGTGCTCCCTGCCTACCTGGGCTTGACAGGGGTGGGGTCAGCTGGGCCTGGATCTCCCCCAATGGGGGTGGGGCCGACCGGGTCTGGGTCTTGCGTGATTTTGAGGTGCACACGGGTGGGCAGGGACTCTACTCTGGGTCCTGCGGTGTGCCCCAGATTCTGACAGGAAGAAGATTTTCATATACATTATACTAATTTTCTTTCATTGCTGACACTTCTTTATAAAGAAAGGGCAAATAGCAATATTAAAATATTTCCTCTAATTAATTCCCTTTTAATGTGCACGAATTTCATGCACTGGACCACTAGTGATATAATAAATGTATTGACAAAGAGAAAAGTATCCCTTGCTATCCAGGAGCTGGCCTGGCACTATCAGTTAGGCCTTGGTGTGGCCAGCAGCTGGCCCTGCACTCACAGCTGAGCCTTGGTGTTCTTCTGTTGAACATAAACAATTTCACAAGCATCAACATCAGACAAGGTCTCTCTGTGACAGTGTGGACCAAGGCAAAAACAAGACCACTCCTTAATCATGTCTGAACTCAGACAAAACATGAACATTGAACAAACCACAGAAATGACCAAATATTGCCCTCTCCTGGCTAATGTGAGGAGCTGCCACTTCTTGACCAATTATGGCTTTGGCCTGGCTGTAATCTATCTTCATTCTAGATGAGATTTATTGAAATACCCAGTCATAGCATTGGCTCTGCTTCCTGATAGCACCCAATCCAGAGCCCAAATTCTATGTGTACTTTCTGCCTTCTTCTTGAGATGGCCATGGCTCCTGATAGTTTGATTATTCCTTTCTTCCTAGCTGCTGGAAAGTATTGTGTGTGTGGGGGGGGGGGGCAGAGAGAAACAGATATAAGGGTATCTCACACACATAGTTTTTTCCTACATGATTCTATCTTAAACTCATAATTTAACATTAAGTGGAACCTTGGTTGGACCTCTGAAAAACAGCAAAATCTTCTTAATGGAAAGAGCCATAGTTCACAATAGATGAGGAGCACAGGTGGCTGAAGTTTAACTTCGCTCCAGCTATAAAAAAAAGATTGAGCTATGAAAATTAATCATCTGAATCAAAATGTCTAGAGCTAGTTCAACTAGTTTAGAAGCAGCATCATTTGCATGCTAATTATGTACTAATTACCTTATCTATTCATTAACAGAGGTTGAGGGAAACTCTACTTAGTTATATCCAGTTAGGCATTAGTTGAAGTTACTGTTTTACTCGAAAATAAGATATTTTTAAACAGTCTATGAACTGTACTTCTTACAAGTGGGCCTTCAGCTACTAATTATTCAGAAATGGTGAGACCAAAAACCCGTCACATATTTTGGGGTTCTTCAGTTGATTCATGGAGCAAAGACACAGAGTCAATGCAGTTATTCAGGCCATTTTGACAAACAAATAATTTCATAACTCTTCACTATTAGGACAGTTTTGAGCCCCTTCTCCTCTAATTCAGGGTTTCTCCACCTTGCATTATTGATATTTTGGGGCTACATAATTGTTTGGGGGTGGGAGACTCAGTCTTGTACATTATAGAATGTTTAGTAGCAGCCCTGCCCTCTGCCCACTATACTAGTTTACCAGTGGCATACCCCTTCCTCACACCCCCTTGTGACAATCAAAATTATCTCCAGTTGAGAATCACTATTCTAACTCCACCGTTTTTACTAAATGGCTTGCCCCTCTAAACCCTTTGCTTCTCTTCCCCACTCATTTAACACTAGATTGCCCAAGGAAGTCATTTTGACTGCTTTTTAATTTCAATTAGAAAAACAATGATGTATATAATGACAGAATTTCTTAGAGTTTTGTGACTTTTTATACAACATATAAATGCATTTATTAATAATTGTAGTTACCTCCCCCTCCTTCATTTCCGGTATATATATATGTGTTATACCTATATTGCCCGAAAGCAGTCATTTTGACTGCTTGGGGGGGAAATTTTTAAAAAAGTGCATAGAAGAAGAAGGCCGCCGAATTTTGAGGAACGATTGGACAACAACATTACCGGAAATACATGCATTTATTGGGATTTTATATGCTCGTGGAGCCTACGAGGCAAAAAATTTAAAACTCAGTTATTTATCGTCAGCAAAGTAGGGTCCCGAATTTTTTAGAAAAACTATGGCCAGAGCAAAGTTCAAGCAAATCCTACGATTTATTCGTTTTGATAAAAGAACCAAAAGAAGTAGGCACCTACAAATAAATAAGTTTGCCTTGGTTTCGGAAATATGGGACAAGTTCATTGAAAATAGTCAAGCTTGCTATCAACCAGGGCAAAATGTAACAGTTGACGAGCAATTATTTCCGTCAAAAGCCAGGTGCAGGTTTACACAGTATATGCCTAATAAACCCAACAAATTTGGCATCAAATTCTGGCTTGCATCAGATGTTAGTAGCAAATATGTTTTGAATGGTTTTCCTTATTTGGGGAAAGATGAACAACAACCATCATCAATGCTTCTCAGTGAACATGTTGTTCTGAAACTTGTCGAGCCATATACAGGCTGTGGAAGAAATGTTATGAACAATA
>NW_006289084.1:105827-107749 GCF_000327345.1 Myotis davidii
TTGCGCAATAAGGTAAACTAGTACTTGTTATTCGAATCTTTATGCAGTGATACTTGTTCTAATAAGTTGTTTATTTTATTTCTTTTGCACCCTAAATTCATGAAAGAAATGTCGAATAACTTGTTATATAACTGTAAATAATATAAAAAGTATTAAAAATTAATTTTAAACAAATTTCTTTACACATTAGTTATTCTTTCACAATGCAGTCATTTTGACGGCTTTTGGGCAATATAGGTATATACTAAATTTCAGTCTTTCTAGTGTTAAAATAGATGGTGGGGTGTCATCTGGAGTCTTGACGCTAAGCCTATTGCTGCCTCTACACAGGTGAAAGCCACCTAAAACCAAGGAGAAGTTGAAGGAATGAGACTCAGAACAAACCCCCATTCAAACTATTGAAATGGAGGAGGGTTTCTGGGTGTTGATCACTGGCCCCTTGGCCTTGGGAGCATTCCCAGAGGTGCCCTTTGCTTAACTCTCTTTGCCTGAGAAGTATAGGAGTGACCCCCTGCCTCCTTGCTGCCTAAGTGCTCAATAGTAGGCACCTACTCTGCCTTGGCCCTGGGTTAAAGAGATGGCTCAGGCACACATGTAATAGACAATCCTAATACAATCTGACTAGGAATCTGAGAGAGAAACGAATATTGTGGGTTTCACAAAAAAGGCACCTGGCCAAGCTTGGAGGGTCAGGGAAGGGGCCCCAAGAAGGTGATATTTGAGGTAGTTATGAAGAAAGAAGAGAAATGACTAAGGCAAAGGCTATGCTAAGTTGGGCTGTGTTAGGTTGTGCTAGGCTAGGCTAGGTTAAGGCCAGAGAAAAACCTAGAAGAGATGGATGGATTAGCATGGCCTGTGTGTGGAGAGTAATGGTAACCCCAAGTTGCTGGGTCTTGACTCCAAGCCTATTGCTGCTTCCACACAGGTGAAGAGCCACCCAAAACATGTTTTGGGAGTCAGTTTTAAGAGAGGAGAGATAAAGGGCAGAGTGATAGTCAGGGAGGGACCTGCTCATGAAGGGCCTTGTATGCCACTCTAAGAAGGGCCTTCTTCCTCCTGAATGGTTATAGGTATGGGGGTCCAGAATGAGTCACCCCAAGATGTGCCCTGTGGCATGTAGATTGTTTTAAACTAAAGGCATCTTTACTGCAGGTTCAGGAGAAACTTCCTACCCTCACCCTTGACACCCTGGAACAGCGGTGGGCAACCTTTTTGTGAGTACGTGCCAAAACCAGCAAAATCTCTGACTCAAAATTCTTCTGCATGCTAACTCTAATTTTTTGAGAACATGTTACACCTACTTGATATCTCTTAAGGTGTACATATGTGAAGAACCTTGAAGAAATAATAAAATTCATTCGAGCGACAAAAACACAGTATATGATGATAAAAATACATTTATTTTTAATGTATACACAGTATGTGATGATGAAAAATACATTTAGTTTTAATGTATACATTTGATATTATCAGTGGGACTTTTGCTGCTGCTGCATCACTGATGACAGAGATTTTACATCAGGTTTATATTTTGTGATCTTTTCGCTTCCAGGGATGCTCTCTACTGCCCTATCATAGCAGTTATTTTTAAAGATTTTCATCCCATTGTGTTTAATTATTAATATTTACTAGATTTCACTCGATGGAGGACAGGGTCAGAATGTTCCTGCTAATGGTTAGGTTCCTGGCCCCTAGTACAGTGCCTGGCACTTCATAAGTGTGTAATTGCTGAATGCATGAACAGAGCTATGATATTGTGTTCACAGTTTGTCCTTCCCATCCCTATTGGATAGTGCTATTCAAGAGTTGATGCAATTTAATGCATGACTAAGAAAACCAAACACCACCAAAATCATTCTGTTTTGAAGTGCAGTAGTATGTTTGCAGACCAGAGGTTTAATTAAAAATGAATGACTTCTGTA
>NW_006289084.1:108246-121720 GCF_000327345.1 Myotis davidii
AGTGGGCCTTTTGCTGCTGCATCAATGATGACAGATATTTTACATCGGGTTTATATTTCGTGACCTTCAGAGATATGCACGAGCTACTACTTTCATCCGTCAGCCTACTCCTATTACGAGACTTAACAAAATTCATCACTGAGAACAAAGATTCACAAGCATATGTGGATGAAACCAAAACGCTGGTCAGATCTAGGAAGGCAGGGAGTGTCAAGGCAGAGGCATAGAAATTGCTCTTCCCCTCTCTCGTCAATCCATGTCTGTGGTCTTTAAGATAACTTGCTATGTAAAATTATTTATTTATGTAAGATGCACTTACACTGAATTTATCTGAAAAATAAAAAAGTCGATATTAAGAAAAAAATTGTAAATGGGAGATTATAAGAGAGGGTTTCGCGTGCCAGCAAAAGTTACTGGCGTGTCATGTTTGGTACGCGTGCCAGGGGTTGCCCACCCCTGCCCTAGAATAATTTGAATTGGAGGCCTTGCCTATAAGAGATTATCTACAACACGGGTCCTCAAACTTTTTAAACAGGGGGCCAGTTCACTGTCCCTCAGACCGTTGGAGGGCCGGACTATAGTTTAAAAAAAAAAAAACTATGAACAAATTCCTATGCACACTGCACATATCTTATTTTGAATTAAAAAACAAAATGGGAACAAATACAATATTTGTATTTGCATGTGGCCTGTGGGCCGTAGTTTGAGGACCCCTGATCTACAACAACCTTTTTCACTCATATATATGACAGGGCAAACTTCTCTTTACTAAAGGTCTACTCTTCTTATCATGCTGCAATGACCTTTGAAGCCCCCAAGGCAACTTACGTCATTCCTAGCTCAGAATGTCTTATATGCTCATGTTCCCTTTCTATCTCTGAATCTTTCTTGCATGTGGAGTCTCTGACTGTATTCAGGGTTCCAATACAAAGGTATGTATAAAATTTGGTTATTTCCTCTTGTCAATCTAATTTGTCTCATGTAGATTTATTAGACCTGCCAAAAAACAAAAACAAAAAAACAAAAAAAAAAACAACACATCAAAAAAACCTTGAGGATAGAGGAAAGTTTGTTCCTCCTCCACAAAGTTCTTAAAATACCCCCTGAAACACATAGTGGAATTGTTAAAATGCAGGTTTCCTGCTCCTGTTCCCAAAGATGTTGATTCATCTGGACTGAACTTGAGGCCCAGGCATTTACGTTTTATTCTTTATACTGTTAATAAGGTGGATTATGCAGATTGATTTTCAAACATGGAATCTGCTTGACATTACATTATTGAATAACCCCACTTGGTTAGGGCGTATTATTTATTTCATATGTTACTGAATTCTATCTGCTAGTATATTGTTGAGGATTTTTGAGTCTATAATCATGAGGAGATGTTAGTCTACAGTTTGATAGACTGATTTTTTTTACTGTCTTTGTCTGGTTTTGGTATCAGGCTGATGCCAGCCTCATAAAATGAGTTGAAAAATATTCCTTTCTCCTTTATTTTCTTAGCTGGGGGAGGTAGGACTGGTATTATTTCTCTTGAAATGTTTGGTAGAATTCACCAGTGAAGCCATCTGGGTCTGGGATTTTCTTTGTAGAATGTTTTAAATTACTAATAAAATTTCGTTAATAATTATGGAACTATTCAGGGTTTAGTTCCATTCAGTTTAACTGAATAGTTCTTCTTGGGTGTGTATTAGTAGTTTGTGGTTTTCAATGAACTGGAACATTTCATCTAAATTATCAAATTTATGTCTGGAGTTGTTGGAATTATTTCCTTATTATTCTTTTGATGTCTGCAATCTCTGCATTGATATCCCCTGTTTCATCCCTGATATTAGTAATTTATGTCTATTTTATTTTTGTCAGCCTTGCCAGAGTGCCAGAGGTCTGTCATGTTCATTGACTTTTTCAAAGAAACTGCTTTAGATTTCATTGCTTTTTTTCTATTATTTTTCTGTTTTTCAATTTCATTGATACCTGCTCTTCATCATTTCCTTGTTTCTGCTTTCTTTGGACTTATTTTGTTCTTTCTGTAGTTTCTTGAGATGGGAGTTTGGGTTATTGATTTCAGACCTTTCTTCTCTCCTTATGCATTTAATGTGTTTCCCTCTCAGCACAGCTTAAGCTGCATCCACAAATTTTTTAATTTGTTTAGTTTCATTATTATTCAGTTCAAAGTATTTTTAAATTTCTCTTGACTCTTCTTCACTGACCTATGGATTATTTATAAATCTGTAGCTTAGATTCCAAGTATTAAGAGATTTTCCTCTTATCTTTCGGTTAATGATTTCTAATTTGATTCCATTGTAATCAGAGGACATACTCTGTATGATGTCAATTCTTTTAAATTTACTGAGATTTTTTTTTATAACCCAGGATATGGACCATCTTGGTGAATGTCCTATGCACACTTGAAAAAAATGTATATTTTGCTGGAGTGGGTAGAGCGTCTTAGAAATGTCAATTCGATCTAGCTGGATGATGATATTGTTGAGTTCTATACCCTTGCTAATTTTGTCTCAGGCATCTACATTTTCAACCAGATTTGGGAAAATAATGCCTTCACTTGAGACCCACTGCTCTGGGGACTGAGTAAGGGATGGTGAAAATAAAATTATTTTATTTATTTATTTTTCCTTTTCATTGATTTTATTGGGATGACACTGGTTAACAAAATGATACAGGTTTCAGGTGCACGATTCTACAACACAACATCTGTACACTGTATTGTGTGTTCACCACTCCAAGTCAAGTTTCTGTCCATCATGGTTTATCACCTTATCCCCTCCTCCACCTTCCTCCCCTTCACCAATTACCACACCGTTGCCAGTCCATGATTTTTCTCCCTTTTTTTCTTTTTTGCTCTGCTCCCCCAACCCAGCCCCCCAATCCCTTCCCCATTCCAGACAGCTGTCAGCCTGTTCTCTATTAGTCTGTCTCTATTTTGCTCGTTAGTTCAAAGGGCAGCAGGGAAAAGACTCCCTGAACCCAAGTCTCTCCCACACAGGCACAGAAAGGGAGGGTTTTCACTGACCTAAATAAATCTCCATGTTCCCTGGGACCAAGTATCTGGAATTAGATACATTTAGCTGATGAAGTCTTTCCACCCACAGAGCAGGATGTTAAGATTAATTGGCCTGTAAGAGCGTTGTGATTGGGGAAAGGGAGCACAAGGAGTTGAAGCATTACACTGAAGTTTCTGTTACAATTGTTCCTATTACAACTTTGCCCAAGGCCAGCCATCTGGCTCTGAACGCCTGTGGGAGACTGGTATTAAGGCCCTCAGAATTCTGGCAGCTCCAGGGCATGTGGGAATGAAGGAAACCTTGATGTTCCTGGTCTGGGCCTTCACCCCAGGATGGTCCTCCCCAGTCCAATGCCCACGCTCATCTGGGCACAGTTCTCCAGGGTACAGGTTGTCCAGAAGATCAAAGCCAAAGGATCAAAGACAACACTTTCCGTCCCTTCTTCCCTGGAGCAGCAGCAGTAAGGGCCACATGTTCCTCTTAGCAAGTTCTGTGTGTTCACTCCAGCCCCCAAAGCATAATGCCCTCTCCTCTTGTCTGAGCATGGACCCCGAAACTCCCCAGTTCCAGTTTCAATTTTCCCTGGGAGCAGTGGGGTGGTGGTGACAGTGTGAGGAATTGGGAGGGGTGCATGGAGAACCCCAAGTTTTATCCAGATCTCCCATTCCTCATTTTCCTTTCCTCCTCCCAAAGTATGATTGGAACACAGGTATGGGCTCCCAAGGGGGCCAGGTATATGAAAGGGAATGGAAGACCAAAAAAGAAAGTGGTCAAATGCAGTGGTTTTTAACTATCAATGGGTCCCAGAGTCTTTTGAAAATTTGATGAAATAGTTTTGGACTTTCTCCTCAGGAAAAAAAAATGACCTTGGGTAAGACTCACAATTATGCCTTCAGTTTTAGGCTGTTTGCAACCCCTGATGAGTAGTCCTTGGACCCCACTCTAAGAACTTCTGCATTAGAGAAAGTGGCAACCTATATGCCCTGATTCCCCCTCATGTAGCAGAAAGCCTCCTTTCTTTCTGACCTTCATCTTCTTTTTTTTTTTAAGGGGAGAATGATGATTTTTATTTTTATTTTTAAATATATTTTATTGATTTTTTATAGAGGGGAAGGGAGAGGGATAGAGAGTTAGAAACATCGATGAGAGAGAAACATCTATCAGCCTCTTGCACACCTCCTACTGGGGATGTGCCTGCAACCAAGGTACATGCCCTTGACCAGAATCGAACCTGGGACCCTTGAGTCCGCAGGCTGACACTCTATCTTCTGAGCCAAACGGGTTAGGGCTCCTTCATTTTCTTGAGTGCCCAAGATGATGTCTTATTGTTATATCTAATGAAAAAATAAAAATAAGCAGAATCTTTAAGGGACCCCAAATAGCCAAAACAATATTGAAAAAGAAAAAAAGACTGGAAGACTCACACTTCCTGATTTCAAAACTTATTACAAAGCAATAATAATTAAAACAGTGTGGCACTGACATAAAGACAGACATATACACCAATGGAATAGGAAATAAAGTTCAGAAACTAACCTTCACATACTGGGTCAAATAGGTTTTTTTTTTTTAAATATGTCTTTATTGATTTCAGAGATGTAGAAACATCCACGATGAAAAAGAATCATTGGTAGGCTGCCTCCTGCATGCCCCACACTGGGATCTAGCCCACAATCCAGCCATATGCCCCGAATGGGAATCGAACCATGACCTTCTGGTTCATAGGTCAATGCTCAACTATTGAGCCATGCTGGTCAGGTTAGGGTCAAATAGATTTTTTGTTGTTGCTATTTTTTAAGTCTTTATTGTTGAAAATATTACATATGTCCCCTTTGTTCCCCCATTGACCTCTTCCAGCCTGCCCCTGCCCTCTTAGGGTCAAATAGTTTTTAATAAGGGTGCCAAAACAATTCAATGGGGGGGAAAGAAAAGTATTTTCAACAAATGGTACTGGGAAAACTGGATATCCACATGCAAAAGAATGAATTTGGACCCTTACCTAACACCATATGAAATTTTAACTCAAATGGATCAAGGACGTACATGTAAGACCTAAAAAATAAAACTCTTAGAAGAAAACATCAGACAAAACCTTAGATTTGGCAATGAGTTTTTGGATATGACACCAAAGGCACAGTTAAGAAAAAAATAGACAAATTAGGCTCAATGAAAATGAAAAAGTTTTATGTACCAAAAGACAGTATCAACAAAGGAAAAAGGCAAGCCACAGAGTGGAAGAAAATATTTGCAAAACGAGTATCTGATAAGGCAGTGGTTCTCAATCTGTGGGTCGCGACCCCTTTGGCGGTCAAATGATCCTTTCACAGGGGTCGCCTAAGACCATCCTGCATATCAGATATTTACATTACGATTCATAACAGTAGCAACATTACAGTTATGAAGTAGCAACGAAAATAATTTAATGGTTGGGTCACAACATGAGGAACTGTATTTAAAGGGCCAGAAGATTGAGAACCACTGTGATAAGGTATTAATTTCCAGACTATACAGAGAACTCCTAAAATTAAACAACAAACCCAAACCAAAAATGGGCAAAGGACTTGAATAGCCATTTCTCCAAAAAAGATATACAAATGGCCAACAAGCACTTAAAGAGATGCTTAAAATCACTACTCTTTAGGGAAATGCGAATCAAAACCACAATGAGATGCTACTTCATACCCAATAGCTACCATCAAAAAAACAGAAAACAAATTTTGGCAAGGATGTGGAGAAATTGGAACCTCTGTACACTGTTGGTAGGAATGTAAAAAGGTACAACCACTGTGGAAAACAGTAGGGAGGTTACTCAAAAAAATTAAAAGTAGAACAACCATCTGACCCAGCAATTCCACTTTTGGGTATATACCCCAAAAAATGAAAAGCAGTGTCTCAAAGGTACATTTGTACACCCATGCTCATTGCAGCATTATTCATAATAGCTAAAACATCAAATCAACCTGAGTGTTTATTAATGGATAAATGGATAAGAAAAATGTTGGAATACTATGCTGCTGTAAAAAGGAAGGAACTCCTACCCATTTGCAACAGCATTGATGGAGCTGGAGAGCATTATGCTAACTGAAATAGGTCAGTCAGAGAAAGATAAATATCACATGATCTCACTCATTTGTGGATTATAATGAACAACATAAACCGATGAACAAAAACAGATGTAGAGACAGAGAAGCATTGATCAGATGCTCAAAACTCAGAGGGAAGGTAGGGGAGGGTGGTGGTGAGAGGGAGAGATCAACCAAAGGACTTGTATGCATGCATTTAAGCATAAGCAATGGATGTGGACATCAGGGGTGAGGGTGAGGGCAGGATTGGGGGATGAGGGGACATTGGGGGGATAAGGACACATTTGTCATATCTTAATCAATAAAGGGGGGAAAAGAAAAATGTGGTATATACACACAATGGAATATTATTCAGACTTAAAAAGAAAGGAAATTCTACAATATGCTACAACATAGATGAACCTTAAGAGCATTATGTTAAGTGAAATGAGACAGTCATAAAAAGACAAATATTATATGATTCCACTTCTATGAGGGACGTAGAGTAGTAAAAATTATAAAGACATAAAGTAGAATGGTGGTTGCCAGGAGCTGGGAGGAAGGGAAATTAGGGAGTTATTGTTTAATGGATATAGTTTCAGTTTTATAAAATAAAAAGTTATGAGGTTGGATGATGGTGATGGTCAGACATCAATGTAAATGTATTTAGTAAATGAATTATGTACTTAAATGATTAAGATGGCAAACTTTATGTTGTGTATTTTACCACAATTAAAAAAAAAAGATAATAGGCAAACAGTAGGCCATAGCACTAGCTATTCACCTAGCACTTGATCACCAAAGAATAATTCTCCCTATTTAGTTTCATGTCCTTCAGCCTACATTTGATATCATTGATTTGTCCTTCCAGTCTGTTGCCATTTGGGCTATTTCCAGGATGCAAAATCCATTGATTTTTCAGGTGTTACTATGTCTAAAAACAGATCCTGATGACTAGAATATCTTCTATGACTTCAAATTTGTGCAAAATAAGTTATAAGGAATTAGTCACAAGGGTGAAAGGGTATTGCAAACTTGAACTTAGTTGCAGCACCAAGGGAACTTAAAGCTTACAAATATATTGGGTTTGGGGTGTAAGAAGAGAAAAAGAGGATTTGATGGGGGCTTTGAAACCCTATTGAAAAAAACTTCTGTTTATCCCACAGGAACAATACAGTGGGCCCTAAAATGAATCTTAAATAATTTTTGATGTCACTTACTTTATACTCTTTAACTGATATATCTCAGGCTTTCTCAAACAAGACCATTCTTTATGTTATCAGGCAAAAGAAAGACAAAAATTGACTTGGCTCTCCTGCTTTGTCTCACCTGTCAGCCCACTGAGCATTTTCTCAGGAACATTCCAAGGGCAGTGACTAAGTGAGATCAAGGGCATTATCTGCATTTATCTCTTCCCTTTGCCATGTCCAGATCATTCAGTAACTGTTGTCCCAAACACAATGCTCCTGCTCAGGCCCAGACAAGTGCAAGTAGTTGTACTCACGTAGCTCTAGCTCCTGGGGCTAGGCGGTATCTCTGAAGGACACAGAAGAATCCATCTATCTGCAGAGTTACTGGCTCTTGCATCAGATTCCTGCTCATAAATGCGTATTTCCACCACACATGGAATTCTGTGCTCTACTGGTCCTGAAGGATAAACAAACACTGGTCAAGTTGAGGGAAGCAGTTGGATGCTGTGATACTCTGGAATGTTTGAGAAACGTAACTTGCACCTTAGGGTACTGGCCTCAGACCCTGGAGCCAGATAAGGCACAATGAGCTCCATTTTATAGAGTATAGTAAATGAAATCATTTCAGGACAAGAGCTCAAATCCATACCATTTTATACCTCACTCAGTTATGCAGTTTCTCTTTAAACATTATTAAAGTTTCATTTATTTTAAAATTATTGGGGATAGTCCCATGGTTCAAAACTAAAAAGATACAAAAAGGCCTTCAGGGAAAAGCCTCCCTTCATGCCTAGCCTCACCCAGGTTCCCTTACTGGAGGCCAGTTTCTTCTTAGGTCCTTTCACTGACATTTTGTTTCATTCTTTAGTACAGTATGTCCTCTCCAAATTTGGATTGGGATTTTTTCTCAGCATTCTAGCTTGTTTCTGCAAACACAAAAGTGCTTGCTCTTCACTTATAATCAGACGTTACAAAATAAGTCTTTCTTTTGCAAAGCACTGCTCTACAAAGTTGCTATTGCTTGGACTGCATTTTCAGCAATTTGAATCTTATCAATAAGAACTAATCTTTACAGCCTGCCCTAGGCCCTGTGAGGGACCCGAAGTTGAATAAAGCCTTTGTTACTGCCCTAAGGGAACTTCTTTGTTAATTGGGGACACCGAGTGGCCTATCCAAAATAAATGGCTGGTGGGGGTACATTGGAGATTGGTGGGACTTTATGGAAAGCTTTGAATGCCGGAAGGAGAAATTTTAATTCAATACTGTTGTTCTTCAGTAACCTGGTGTAAATGTCTTATGAATCAGAGTAGATCTAGGCTCCAATGCCATCTCTGTTGCTTGACGAATTTTCATAACCTCTCTGAGACCCAGTTCCTTCCACTGTAATATAAGGATAATCATTTGCTGCCACAGCCTTGTTTTGAGGACTAGATGAGATGATGAAGATGTAGCACCTGGCATACAATGGGTGCTCAAAAAGTGGGTTGATTGTACTTTTTTGTAGGAAGAACTACATGAAATTTTGGCCTACAAGGACTGTGTGTGTGTTGTGTATATTAGGAGTACTGACAGTTAGGTTCAGGAGCTCTAAGGAGTGTGAGCAGAGAGGGGGCAGAGGACAAGATGGTAGCATTATCTAATGTGGAAGCTAATGCTGAATCCATGGGGTTGAGCTTCCTCCACTGACACACTAGGATAAGAAATGAGGTGATCTTTGACAGTTCATGAGCTTGATCATGACATGGTAAAATTAATGTTTGACAGGATTCGTATAAGAGCAGTTTGGAGACTGAACTGGAGGCAGAGAGGCCAGGTAAGGCTTGTCATCAAGGTAATAGATTCAGAGACCTGGTGCCTTGGTAAGGATAGAGGGAAGTAATGAATTAATGGTGACCAGAGAACTGCCAGCCAGAGCAACTGGAGCTATGATAATGCCTTTAAGAGAACAAGGGAGGGGGGCTCAGTTTGGAGGGGAAAATAAGGTGGTACATTCCAGATGTGTCCTTGGGACATCAAGACATCTAAGTGGGGGGAAAAAACCCCTCCTCTGGAGTAGGTAGCTTCCTGTTAATGGAAGAAATGCAGCTGAAAAGGTTACACATCCCTAGGGAATGTTGAGACAGAGCAGATCACACTGGGCCAAATCTTCAGTTTCCTGATCCTCCAATATTTTCAACATAAGAAATCCCCCTAAAAGGAGAGAGGGAGAAGCAGACTGTGGCTTTCGATGTTGACTTGAGATTAGCAACTGTCTGATTGCCATGGTGACGAGGACGAGGAACATGATGCTTTTGCCATTAAGCGAATCTTAGGGTTGTGTTCTTTTGTGTTGCCTGGTAACAAATGTTCTGAGCATCTCTGTGTGCCTAAGTCTGAACCAGGTGAGGGATGGACCTGGGACTGCACCTGACAGGCTGTGTAAGTCGATTTAGGGGGCCTCAGTTATACCATACTGCCTGGTAGCACTGGCCCTGGGCTCAGCACCATTTCTCTCTGGATTAGGGGAGAAAGAGGAGCCCTCCATGATACCCACTTTTCAAGTCCTCATTACTCTGGATGCATTCCTAACTCCTATGTCTTGATGGTCTGAGTGGCATCTTTTCTTATGCTTGCTGCCCAGACGATGAGGCAGATAAAAGTGCTCAGAGCTAATACTGGGACATGACATAGAGATCAGAGAGGCTACATGTTGTCTGATTCCAATTGTCTGAAATATCCAGAATAGACAAATCCATAGAGACAGAAAGCAGATTAGTGGTTGCCAGGGGTAGGGGGAGGGAGGAATAGAGAGTGACTGCTAATGGGTACAGGTTTTCCTTTTGGAGTAATGAAATGTTACAGAATTAGATAGTGGTGATGGTTGAACAACTCTGTGAATATCCTAAAAAACACTGAATTGTATACTTTAAAGGAATAAGCATTATATGTGATTTATAGCTCAATAAAGCTGTAATGTATTATATTTTTAATCCTCACCAGAGGGTATTTTTCCATTGAATGTTAGAGAGAATGGAAGGAAAGGAGGATGGAGAGAGAGGAAGAATGAGAGAGAGAGAGAGAGAGAGAGAGAGAGAGAGAGAGAGATTGGTTTTCTCCCAAATTCACCTGACTGGGTGGGGATAGAACCTGTAACCCAGGTATGTGCCCTTGACCAGGAATCTAACCAGTGACCCTTCGCTGTGCAGACCAACTCTATAACAACTAAGCCACACTGACCAGGGCAATAAAGCTGTTAATTTTTAAGTATTTTTATTGATTTTGATTTTTTAGAGAGAGAAAAGGACTGAGAGATAGAAACATCAATGAGAGAGAAACATAGGTTGGCTGCTTTCTGTATGCCCCCTACTAGGGACCAACCCCACAACCTGGACGTGTGTCCTGACCAGGAATGGAACCAGTGACCTCTTGGTGCATGGGATGACATTCAATCCACTGAGCAACATCAGGCAGGCAAGGTGTGTGTGTGTGTGTGTGTGTGTGTGTGTGTTTAATGATCAGGTAGATTTCTGTATTCATGTCTCATATGCAACACATATATATGTATACACTGAGAGGTGGTTGTATTTTCACTGTCAAATCTCTCTTAAGACTTGGTATTACTACATTAATCCTTACCAATTGTTTTATGTTTTCTAAATCCTCCTTTGCTAAAACTAAAAAGCCATAGAAATGGGGTAAAGAGGGGTAGGTGGAGGGCTGTTTACTCTTATTATGAGGGTTTAAAAAGGTTTAAATGAAACATACCAATATGCCTCAGTGGTTGAGCATTGACCTATGAACCAGGAGGTCATGGTTGATTCCTGGTCAGGGCACATGCCAGGGTCGAGGGTTCAATCCCCAGTAGGGGGTGAGCAGGAGGCAGCTGATTGGTGATTCTCATCATTGATGTTTCTATTTCTCTCTCCCTCTCCCTTCCTCTCTGAAATCAATAAAAAATATTTTTTAAGAAACCTACCAAAACAAAAGCCCAACAAACCCATGAAAGTGACTAGTATATATACTTGACATAACCTCAGGTTTCATTGGCCTTGACAGTATTGCAGAGGAATCTTGACATAAGGATAAAGTGTGTTCACCCCATTTCCCTAGAATTCTAAGAATGAACATGTTTTTTCTCAACATCTGGCCAACATTTGAGTCATCTCCCCCATTTGACTGTGCAATCAATATGGTTTTCAATGCATGGCTCAGCACACATCCTCATCCATACTGCAGTGGAAATTTCCCCCAGAGCTTTATGAAATTCAGTTCAACAAATGTTTGACACAGCCACTAACATTGGGGTCTGCCCCAAGAACCTAGAGAACCAATGCAGACTATATTTGGAAAGCCCCCAGTACCTAGGCATGGTTCTACCACTAAGTGTGTGACCTTGGTTAAATCTTGCTCCATGAGTTCGCCCCCCCCCCACCCCCGCCCCATTCTGGTACATGTCCTTTGTAAAATGAGGGAGAGGAGTTTGACTAATTGCTATCTAAGGGTCTTTCCAACTTAGCCATTTTATGGTTTATAGAACCAGAGCTAATGAGGTGTATTAACTGAGAAGAGTAGCCAGGAGGGGTTTAATGCTGAGAGTAGAATTGAGAATTAGTGAGGTATTTCCAGAGGCCAAGAAAAGAGGGGCAGGAAGCAAATGATGTGCCAGTTCATATAGGCTGATTTCCATGGAGAAAGAAACTGGTGATTTGGAGGGTATTTATGCTTGCCCTGGATTAAGAAACAAGCCAAGAGAAATGGGGCTTGTTTTTGTGACTGTTTAGGAACTTTTCTTAAGTTTATAATGGTTAAAATAACTCCGGGGGGGTTGACCTCAGAAGTTGTCTGTGTTTTAGGGGTGTTAGGAACTGGAAAACTCCTTTGCCACCCCTGCCCCCCCATCAAATACCTCATTTTCTAGCTTACTATTATAAATCCAAAACAAAGTCAAACAAAAAGCCCACACACAATCAACAAATCTCAGGAATCATATTAACATTGATGGGGGAGGGGCTTACTGCCAGGCTCTGTATCGAGAACTTTATTGCCATCCCATATCTCATTTAATCCTCCCAACAATTCTCTGAGGTAGGGACTATTAATGGGCATGTCCTGCAGATGAGGAAATTGAGGCACCTAGTTTGTGCTCAGCACTCTTCTAGAAACTCTGGGGGATATAAGAAAGAAAAGGAATGGGACAGGACATTCCCTAAAATCCGGTCTGGTTCTGTTAACGAAAATTGTCTATTACAAAGTCACTGAAAAGATCCACAAGAGCTGAAGGAGAGCATAAATTGTTTGCTAGTGGTAAGTTCTCATTTCCTAACTTGTGGACAAATTTTCAATTTTTCTATGTTCCAGTACAAGGAGAACCATGACTTGTCTATTGCAATTTATGTAGGAGATTGAATGTACCCTTAACAGTTTTATCATGGTTCCTGCAATTACCATCTTTCACTCTCTGAAAAGCAGAGGGGTGGCATGTGACCTTCTGTCTCCATGATGCTTGAATACCAGGCTTTGCCTCCAGGAAGAAATGGACACCTTTCCAGGGAGAAGAGGGTATGTATTTCCAAAAATGGAAGGAAGTTTAGCACAGCCCGGCCTCCCCCACTATCCTGCCCTGGCTCTGACCCCAGGCAGGGTCAAGAGCAGCCCACCCATTCTTCCAACGCACTGTGTTCTTTCCATCTCTGTGCCTTTGGACAGGGTGTTCTCAAGGCCTCTCAATCTATTCTCCCTCTCCACAGACAAGTTCCAAATTTAGGCAAAATCCAGCTCAAATATTGTGGCTGCATCTTGTGAGCCCCATTGCCCTTGTATCCCATTCCCCTGTTACTAGCAGATTGTATTTCTTTCCCTTTCTCCTGGGCACCAATGAGAGGACTGGAGTAAATCATAGTACGGCCAGTATGTGCATGGCAGACTCCCCAGGTAGGCCCATTTTTTCAACTACATACCCTCCCCAAACACACACACACACACACACACACACACACACACACACACACAGCCCATCTTGCATGCATCTTACAGAAGACAGTAGAGTATTGCAGTTAAGTAGGTAAACTCAGGATCTACACAGCCTGAGTTTCAGACCCAGCTTTGTCACTAACTGAATGACCTTGGGAAAGTAACTAACCCATTCTGTGACTCAGCCATCTCATCTATACAATGGGAACAATAATACTTCTCTCATAGAGTCATTTTAAGGATTAAATGC
>NW_006289084.1:121803-128979 GCF_000327345.1 Myotis davidii
CACAGCACAGTGTGTAGCATATAGTAATTGCTCAATCAATGGTATTTAGTATTATTATTGCACAGATTTTGATATATAAAGAATGCCAAATACATTTTTCAGTGAATATCTAAATGGTTCACACAGTAAGGCTTTAGGGGCTTAAATTAGGAAGAGGTCAGAGAAAATTGGGCTACTCAAGGAAGCTGCTTATACTGACCTCAGTATTATCTCTCACTGCACCTTGTTCTTTTCCTTCAATGCATATATCACAATTTGTCATTATACATGTATTTGTTTACTTGTCTGGTACCTCTCTCAATCAACTAAGACCAAGGCCCATGTGTTTCCACCACCACTGTATCTCCTATACCTGGAACAGTGCTCAAGAAATATTCATTGAATTAATGAATAAATGAAAGAAGAATTTAGGGCACATGTGGGATTCGAATGGTCTCAAGGGATGGGTAACAGTTGATTAGGTAGGTAAGAAGGCTTCCATATGGAAGGAAATCTTGAGAAAGCTGAGCATGTATGAGGCACTCAGGGGAATACAGCCAGTAGGTCCATTTAGCTGGAAGAGCAAGAGACTGTTTGCATAGCTCAGCTTGTATGGAAGGGGTCGGGTAGTGAGGTAGAATGGCTTTGAACACCAGGCCACTTAGGGATTCATTCTTTTAGCCAAGGTTTTAGCCTTTATCAAATATTCCTAGGAAAGATATGTATTATCAGCTAAGTCCAACTGGGTATGCCTTCATTTACTTGCTCTTTGCCTTAGGGAAAATTTTTCTAGAGTGAAAATGATAATATCAGGAGACCACTGGAAAGACGAAAGAGTGCCCTAGAGATGACCCAAAAGCATATAAAGAGGAGGGTTAAGACAAACCTTATCCACCTCCAGTGTTGCCTTCGTCTGGAACCTGAACCCCAAACTATTTATAGTTTGTTTCATAAAAAGAAAAAATGACTCTTCTTTATAAGAGGTGTGGACAAGAAGTAGGTGTGCCTGTGTGACAATGAGAGGCTTTTGATTACTAATTAAATCTCTATTTTTTATAGGTCTATTTAACTTTTCTGTTTCTTCTTGAATCAATTTTGGTAGTATGTGTGTTTCTGGGAATCTGTCCATTTCACCTACGTTATCTAATTTATTACCATGCATTTTTCTGGTATTAAAAATCCTTTGGAAAAATCATTTTTAATAACTGCATAACATTCTATTGTTTGGCTGCACCATAGTTTATTTAACCATTTTCCTAATGGTTCTCCTAGGGCTGAAATGAATGTCTTTGTACAAACCTATTTCCTTAAGATAAATTTGTAGATATGGAATTTCTAGGAAATAAAGGTCGAAACTCTTCCAAAGACTCTTCATGCATGCTGCCAAATTGCCATTCAGCAAGGCCAGACCAATTTGTCCTCCTTGTCAGTACATGGAAATGCTTTGTAATATTAGGGGATTATGACTTTTTAAAAAATATATATTTTATTGATTTTCCACAGAAAGGAAAGGAGAGGGATAGAGAGTCAGGAACATCGATGAGAGAGAAATATTGATCAGCTGCCTCCTGCACACCCTCCGCTGGGGATGTGCCCGCAACCAAGGTACATGCCCTTGACTGGAATCAAACCTGGGACCCCTCAGTCCGAAGGCCGACGCTCTATCTACTGAGCCAAACCGGTCAGGGCATGAGGATTATGACTTTTAAACATCTTTGCTGATTTGGTAGGTGGGAGATGCTCTCTTATTTTTAGCTGTCATTTTAAAATTTCAAGCGAGACCAAAATCTGTTAATGTTTTATTACCCATTTGTGTTTCTTCATATGTGATTACTCTGTTTAGGTTTTTTGTGCATTTGTTGTTTGCTCTTTTAGTGTCTTTCTTATTGATTTACAACATCTCTATTAATTGTTTATATTTATTGGAAGAATTTTCAGAGATATTTTTGCCTTTTATCTTGTTTATGCTGTTTCTTGATATTCAGAAGATTTAATTTTTATGTAGGCATACCAGTCAATTTCTTTCTTTGTGATCTCTTCTATCACATGTATGCTAAAAAGCACTTCCTCATCCAGGAATTGGATGGATAATCTCATTTTCTCCATTTTAAAAATTTATCTTTTACACAGGCAGAATTTATTTCAGTGTGTATGATGTCATTATTTTCCCAAGTCACAAATCACCTTAGTACTGTTTATGGAATCACCTTTTCCTTTCCCATTGCTCTGTGATCTTTACCTTATAAATTCATAGGGTTTTAAGTGTACATATGTACATACATATGTTTTGTTTTTTTGAGGCTGTTTGTTATGTTCCATTGATCTGTCTCTTCTTGCACCACTGTCACACTGTTTTAAATGCTATGGTTTTATAGTATATTTTGATAGCATCACTCCTCTGACTCAAACTTTTCTTAGCTGTTTATGTAAGTTTACTGTCCCACATAAATATTACAACGATTTGTTAAGAGGACTGCTTCCCTCCAGAGCCTACCTAAGTTATCCAACATGGAGGCTGCCTAAATCACCTCTCTGGCTCATTAGACAGCATCCTCAGAAGGAACACTGAGCCAGGCTCCAATAATGCCTTTAGCTTACATACCTTCTTTAGCTCCTAGCAGCGGTTCTCAACCTGTGGGTCGCGACCCCTTTGGCGGTTGAACGACCCTTTCACAGGGGTCGCCTAAGGCCATCCTGCATATCAGATATTTACATTAGGATTGATAACAGTAGCAACATTACAGTTATGAAGTAACAACAAAAATTATTTTATGGTTGGGTCACAACATGAGGAACTGTATTTAAAGGGCCAGAAGGTTGAGAACTACTGTGAGAGAGAAGTAAAGAAGGAGAATATTTTGGCCACACGTCTCTGAAGAGCTGAAATAAAAAGGAATACTTTATTATGCCAACCACTTTCAAAGTCTATTTTTCCCTCTCTCCAAGGTGGAATTACTCTCTCAAGTGACAATTTTTTTAATTTAATGTGCTTTAATTTTATTATTAACATTATAAAATTACATCTATAAATGTTCTTGGGTTTGTCTCTATGTGGAATATGAACTTTTTACTTAGCTTCTCTGAGTTGTAGTTACCTCATCTATAAAATGGCAATAGTGACCTCCTCATGCAACTTGCCTGGCTCAGAATTTGGCTCAGAGTAGGCAATCAATAAATGACCACTGTAGCATAATTGTGAGAGGTAGTAGAGCATATGGATTAAGATTACAGGCCCTGGGGACAGACTTCTTGGGTTCAAATCTTATCTTCACCACTAATTAATTTTCTGATCTTGAACAAGTTACTTAACCTGAACATGCTTTGGTTGCCTCTTCTGCAAAATGCAGGTAATGGAAGTATCTGCTTCATTGGGTGAAAGGAACAAGTTCATCCTATAAAACACTTAGCACAGTTTCTGGCACATATTAGTCACTCAATTAACATTAGTCATTCCTATTAACTAGTGGTGCCCTTAGTGGTGGTGTTACTGATAATGTTAAACTTAGTTATTTGGGTGCACAATCAAGAATGTATTACCTAATACCACCATCTATTGCTTATTTTCAGAAATTCCAAATCTATCCTTCAAACAACAGTCATTTGGTTGGGAGAATATCTTAAAAAATAATAATAACAGTCCTTGAGACGTTGATGCTCTATGATGTGGGAATTTTGTGGTGTGTCAGCCTGTGTGCACATGCGCCAACATGGTCTCAAATGACTATACCCAGCAAGCAACCCAAAGCTATGGGGCCTACCCCACCCAGCCTGGGCAGGGTTATTCCCAGCAGAACAACCAGCCCTATGGACAACAGAGTTATGGTGGCTACAGCCAGTCTGGGGACACTTCAGGCTATGGCCAGAGCACCTATGATTCTTATGGACAGACCCAGGACACAGGCTAGGGTACTCAGTCAGCTCCCCAGGGATATGGCTCAAACGGTGGCTATGGCGGTGGTCAGAGTTCTCAGTCATCTTATGGGCAGCAGTTTTACCCTGGCTATGGCCAGCAGCCGGCTCCTGGCAGCACCTCAGGAAGTTACAGTAGCAGTTCTCAGAGCAGCCCCCGAGTGGGGGCTATGGTCAGCAGTCTAGCTGTGGTGGACAGCCACCAGCTATGGACAGCAGAAAAGCTCCTAGAATCCTCCTCAGGGCTATGGACAGCAGAACCAGTACAACAGTAGCAGTGGCAGAGGGGGTGGTGGAGGAGTTAACTATGGCCAAGATCAGTCCTCCATGAGTGGTGGCAGCAGTGGCAGCATTTATGGCAATCAGGACCAAAGTGGTGATGGTGGCAGTGGCTATGATGGAAGCCAGAAAGACCATGGGGGACAAGGCCAGGGTGGTGGTGTTGGTTACAACTGCAGCAGTGGTGGCTATGAACCCAGAGGTCTTGGAGGTGGCCACGGAGGTCGAGGGGCATGGGCAGAAGTGACCTTGGTGGTTGCAATACATTTGGTGGCCCTTGGGACCAAGGATCTTGGTACGATTCTGAACAGGATAATTCAGACAACAATACTATCTTCACGCAAGGTCTGGGTGAGAATATTACAATTGAGTGTGTGGCTGATTACTTCAAGCAGAATGGTATTACTAAGACAAACTAAAAACAGGATAACCCATGTTTAATCTGTACACAGACAAGGAACTGAGCAAGCTGAAGAGAGAGGCAATGGTATAATTTGATGACCCACCTTCTGCTAAAGTAGCTATTGACTGGTTTGATGGTAAAGAATTATCTGGGAATCCTATCAAGGTTTCATTTGCTACTCGGCGTGCAGATTTTAATCGAGGTGGTAGCAATGGTCATGGAGGCCAAGGACGAGGAAGATCCATGGGCCGTGGAGGTTATGTAAGTGGTGGCAGTGGTGGCGGTGGCCGAAGAGGATTCCCAAATGGAGGTGGTGGTGGCAGTGGAGGACAGCAGCGAGCTGGGGACTGGAAGTGTCCTGTGAGAACATGGACTTTTCTTGGAGGAATGAATGCAACCATGTTAGGCCCCTAAACCAGATGGTTTAGGACAGGGACTAGGAGGTTCTTATAGGGGGGTAGCTATGGAGATGATCATTGTGGAGGCGAAGAAGCTGTGATCAGGGTGGCCATGGAGGCTATGACGGGGACCGTGGGGGCTTCCAAGGGGCTGGCGTGCTGGGGACAGAGGTGGTTTTGTCCCTGGCAAGATGGACTCCAGGAGTGACCACAAACAGGATCACAGGGAGAGGTCATATTAGCCCACCTCCTGAAGTTCTGGAACAGCTTTACTTCTATACCCAGTGTGACACTCGTTATTTTGTAACTTTCCAACTCCTGATGCACCCACAGTTTTTTGTGTCGGACTATGTGATTGTAACTATATATCTGGTTCCCATTATAAACCATCATTTTAGTTTAAAAAAATAATGATAAGATTCATTTTTAGGAATACAAAAATTGGGGAGCCCTGGCCAGTGTGGCTCAGTTGGTTGGAGCATTCTTCATGCACCAAAAGGTGGAAGGTTTGATTCCTAGTCAGGGCAGATACCCAGGCTGTGGGTTTGGTCCCTGGTCAGGGCACTTATGGGAGGTAGCCATTCAATCCCTCTCTCCTCCTCCACCTTCTCCTCCTCCTCCTCCTCCTCCTCCTCCTCCTCCTGCTCCTTCTTCTTCTAAAAGCAATTAAAACTTTTTTAAATGGCGGTAAATATCATGATTTCAATTTTTCTGTAGACTGTCTGGACTTATATTTATAGCAATCAGTGTTCTTGGTTGCAAACAACAGAAACCGACTCTGGATGAATTAAGCAAACTTTTTAGCATTTCACAAAATCAGCAGGATGGCAGATTAACCAGCCCAGGGAAATGAGAAAGAGACAAGGGAGGCTTGTCAGTGAGGACCCTAGTTAAGGTCATGTCACAGGGCCACTTTGATTAATATGTTACCACTGGCGAATTGCTACCTCCATCACCTCTAGTTATCATCACAACAAAACGCTGATGCCTCTGGACTGCGTGATCCAACATTGGCTTCTGGAGCCTCTGCTAGATGTAGTTTCTATGAATGAATTCAAAACTGCCTCTTTTTGTATAAATCTCTCAAAATTCAAAGTCTTTGATGAGATCCGGGGTCTGCTCTTGGTTCCCTAACCAGCTAGGGCGTGTGAAGATACATGTGCTTCTCTTAGTTTCCATGGTGGGAGGTGAGTCCTTGCCTGCATGATTCACAATGGATTACCTCCAAAAAGAAAAGAGTTTAGATAATCACCTCAGGTAGGGTTGCGAGATAAAATACAGGACACAGTAAAATTTGAATTTCAGAAAAGCAATGAGTGCTTTTTTTTATAAGTATGCAAACATTGTATGGAACATAGCAAAAAAAAAAGCTAAAAAAACAATTATGCCTAGTTTAAGTGAGAAGGGCACAGTGAAATTAATACTCTCAAATATTGCCAGTTGGTTTATCCATTAGTATACCCCCACATATCAGGGTTCTCCAGAAAAACAGGACCAATAGGATTTATTATAAGGAATTGGCTCATGTGATCATGTAGTCTGAGAGGTCTCATAATCAACTATATGCAAGCTGGAGACTCAAGAGAGCCAATGGTATAGTTCAGTCCGAGTCTGGGGAAAGCTTGAGAGCCAGGGGAGCTAATGGTGTAAGTCCCAGTCCAAAGTCAGGAGAAGACCAACGTTCCAGATCAGCAGGTGGACAAGAAGCAGGCATTCTATTTAGGTCCTCAATGGATTGGATGGTGCCCACCCTGATTGGGGAGTGGAATCTATTTTACTGAGTCCACCAATTTAAAAGCTAATCTCATCTGACAACACCCTCACAGACATACCCAGAAATAATGTTTAATCTGGGCACCCTGTGGCCCAATCAGGTTGACACATAAAATTAACCATCACACCAAGTTCATGAAAAATATTCACAACCTCTGACCCAATAATTCTTTTTTTCAAAATTTCATTTTATGAAAGAGAATTACAGGTCAATATCCCTCGTGAACATAGATGCCAAAATCCTCAACAAAATCTTAGCAAATCAGATCCAGCAGTACATCAGAAAGATCATACACCATGACCAAGTAGGATTTATCCCAGGGATGCAAGGATGGTACAATATCCAAAAAATCAATAAACGTGATACATCACATAAACAAACTGAAAGAAAAAAACCACATGGTCATATCAATTGATGCAGAAAAAGTCCTCAAC
>NW_006289084.1:130760-142747 GCF_000327345.1 Myotis davidii
TGTTGTAGAACTGAATACTCAGAACATTTCAGGACTCTAAAAAAAGATATAGAGGAAAACATGAACAAATGGAAGGGGAAAAATGGACACATATGTGGTACCCTTTGTAATACTTTAAGCAATAAAAAAATATATATAAAAATATATTTTTTATTGATTTCAGAGAGGAAGGCAGAGGGAGAGAGAGAGATAGAAACATCAATGATGAGAGAGAATCATTGATTGGCTGCCTCCTGCACACACCCTACTGGGAATCAAGCGCACAACCCAGGCATGTGACCTCCTGGCTGCTTCTATTTTCTTAATAAAACAAAATGCATGGTGATCAATTAAGGGTGATAATAAAAAGGCAACATTAGAGAGATTTGAAAAGAATAGAGATGGTATGCTCTCAGAGAAGGAGACTGGGAGAGAGAATGGACTGTGACTGTCATATAATTCTTGAACATCACTGTCCATTTGTGAATTATGGTAAAAAAAAATTTTTTTAAAGCAAACCCCTCCCCATCTCCTATCCCAAGTACTCATTGATCTATTTTCTGCTATTATAGATTAGATTGCATTTCCTGGAGATTTATATAATTGGAATTATAATATGTATATCTTTTTGTCCCCAAGTAGTTAATATTTTCAATACTATTGTAAATGGTATTTTTCTCATTTCAATTTTTGATGGTTCATTATTATTAAATATAAATAAATTAATATATATGTCAATCTTGTATCCTTCAATTTTGCTAAACTCTCTCATTAGTTCTGTAGCTTATTTGTAGAATCCATTGGATTTTCTATATAAGTGATCATGTCATCTATAAATAAAAAGTTTTACTTTTTCAAGTGAAAGCATCCAATAGAGTACTGTGCTTTCTGTTACATGTTCAGTTGTTTATGTTTAGTTAGGGAATGAGGGACAGTTGGGTTTAACCAGGGTTGGAAAAGGTCTAGTGTATGACCAAGAGAGAGGGTGGCTAATGTGGGATAGAGAAAAAGGTGGTTGGAAGTGAAGAACATCAAGGAAGTAGACAGCTAGGGTGGGTGATGTATCATCCTTTTAGATGCTAAAGTTGCCAGGAAAGGTGAACCAGAATTAGCTTGGGGAGGACAATTGAGTCTGGAGGAAAACACTCCCTTAGTTGAATTTACATACCTGCTCTGGGCTTCTGGGGATTTAGGGATTTAGGGTATAGATCCAAGACACTCTGGAACGCTTCCTCCCTCCCCAGTATGTGCCCATAGTCAGGTGAGCCAGCACTCACTGGGGCTGGCCCACGCTCCACTCTTCCTGCCTGAGACGCCTCCACCCTCAGACAATCCAGCTCAAAGCTCTCAATAACCTAGACCTTTTTTGAAGCATAGGCCTCTTTACTTTCCTCCTGGGGCAAGTAGAATTCAGAGCTCCATGTCACAAGCCCTGGCCTTCCTTTGTGGTAAAATCGAGTAAGGGAGAAAAAAATAAATTTTATTTTTTTAAATATATTTTTATTGATTTCAGAGGAAGGGAGAGGGAGAGAAAGATAGAAACATCAATGATGAGAGAGAATCATTGACCGGCTGCCTCCTGCATGCCCCCTACTGGGGCTAGAGCTGGCAACCCCGGGCATGTGCCCTTGACCAGAATTGAGCCAGGGACCCTTTATTCCGAAGGCCAATGCTCTATCTACTGAGCCAAACCAGCTGGGGCAAAATAAATTTTATTTAGTGATAAACTTAAAACAGAGAAAACAGGTGATAATTAAACAGATTATACTGCCACATAGAAAAAAAATCAACAAAGGAATAATTCCAGCATTTAAACCCTAGATATTTCTGGTTGGTAGGATAGTGGAATTATACCTATACATGTGCAGAGGTATGGACTCTGTGTGTGTCTGTCTGCCTGCCTGTGTGTGTCTGTCTGTGTGTCTGTGTATCTGTGAGCCTGCGGACACACACAAACACAAAGAGATAGGGGAAATTTGTCTTTAACACCTACTGCCTGCCACTTAGTTGGTGATTTCTCCCATTTTATTTTATTCTCTTGTTCCAAGGTTACACATGTGCCCATATTTTTCTTAGACTACAGAGGATGCCTGCTGTGTGCCCTATGAGGAATAATTCTCTCTATTTCCACCCCTACTCACCACTTCTCTTCTAGGTGTCAATGGATATGAATGGGTTAATAAGATTAAAAACAACCTACTATTGCTTTAGCAAACCACTGAGTTTCCTAGGCAACATAGTACCTTGACTTCTCCTGTTTCTTCCTGTTTCTAAAAGCCCCTATGGAAGGAATGGTGAAAATATTAACCTTGGCCAGCATTCAAGTCTCTGCTCTACCCCTCCCCATCCCCACTCTTCTCCTCCAGCAGTCGACCTTGCCTCCTACTTCATGGAAAACATTGATGCTATCAGATTTGAATTCCCTCAACCTTGAGATTCTCTCTCTCTCTCTCTCTCTCTCTCTCTCTCTCTCTCTCTCTCTCTCTCTCTCTCTCTCTCTCTCTCCTATCCCTGTGGCAGGAAGTCAGATAGGAGAGGATGAAATCCAAATCTCCTGTATTTTCAACCTCTAAGCATCTCCTGGCTATGTACCATAGCCTGAGTCTATTACAGCTTTCAAAAAAAAAAATCAAACCAAGAAATCCAATTTTCCTCTTTCTGCCACACACCCTCCCTTTAGTTGAACTTCTCAAGGTTACTGTGAGAGCTACATTCCTCAGTCCTCACATCCCACTCACTCACTCCCTAGGCCACTGGAACAAGGCTTCAGCCCTTTTGCCACACCATGAGGACTCTGGCATAGATAACCCAGGACTTCCAAGTGGTCTAGTCCAATTTAGTCTTCAGCTTTCACCTTTCTAGATTCCTCTGTAGCACTCAACAGTGTGAACCTCTCCCTTCCTGGAAACTCCCTCCTCATGTTATTTCTGTCAGACCACACTCCCCCAGTTATCTTTCTCTCGACTGGGAATTTTTATTTTCAATATCCTTGGCGGGTTCCTCTTCCTCCACCTACCCCTAAGATTCTGTTAATTTCCCCCCAAGATTCTATCTTGGCTCTCTTTTTCTCTCTACAACTGGTTAACAACCTATAGATGCCAGGCAAGTAATATGAATGAGTAATGCAAAGATGGTGGATTTTTTACAAATACTAACCCTCTTCTCTTTCATTTTCCACTTTCAATAGGGTGATGGGTATAAAAAAAATTAACTATCCTTGTTAATATTAACATAAACAGAGAAAATATAATAAAAGACAACTGATATTTGGTCTCAGCATTGGAGGATACAGTAGGGAAGAGAGGGCCTCCTTCAGGTTGTGTCCTTTGAAGGAGGCAGCTGCTAATCAGCTGTGGCCAATTGTTGACACACATGGCTCTAATACTTTTAAGAGAAGTCAGAAATAAGGACCTTATAAAAAAATCTTTTGGCTAAATGTTTACATCTAATGTTTTTAAAATTAACCTAATGTGAGGGTCAAATAAACAATCATTGGAATTGGCTCTTGTCAGCAGGGCCAACAATTTTCAACCTTGGATTAACACATTGTGCAATAAGTCTTGGTGAGACCTCTGTCCTATATTCCCCCTGGTAATCTGCTTCAATGCCAGTGATTTCACTCACAGGCTGATATCTCTCCTCTTTATCATTCTAGCCTGTGAGTCTATCCTGAGTCCCATGCCCAAATATTCAACTGGATATCTCCAGTAGGATATTCATTATGTCTGTCCTTTTCAAACATGAATATGCACGTAACTCATATGGGGGTCTAGTTAAAATGGAGATTCTAATTCAGTAGGCTTGGGATGCTGCCCAAGATCGTGTATTTCTAACAAGCTCCCAGTTGATGCCCACACTGCTGATGCATGAGCCACACTTTAAGACACAACCCCCATCTGAATACAAGGTCCTTTCTGCAAGTTTTCCCTTCCCACTTTTTAACTTCTTATGGTTGATAATACACCATTTACAAAGTGGGTATGGAGGGAATGGGAGAAGTAAAGGAGGAAACCTAAGCCCTGTCCCATCCAACCCCTTATCTTATTTAATCCTGCCTTTATGTCCTCACTATCACAATGTTGATTTAGGCCCTCATTTTCCCTTGCAGTAGGCCTCCTCATTGGTGCCTCTGCTCCAGTATCCATCCCTCCAATGTGCCCTCCATGCTCCAACCACCATGATACTTTTATTTATTTTTTAAAAATACTTTTATTGATTTCAGAGAGGAAGGGAGATAGAAAGACAGAAACATCAATGCTGAGAGGGAATCATTGATCAGCTGCCTCCTGCACGCCCCCCACTAGGGACTGAACCCGAAATCCAGGCATGTGTCCCGTGACCTTCTGGTTCATAGGTGGCCGTTCAACCACTGAGCCACAATAGCTGGGCCCAGAATGATACTTTTAAAAAGCCAAAATCTCATGTAAAGTCTGGCCTCTGGTTTTGAATCCCAGATTTGCCTCTTTCTAACTGGGTGACTTTGGGCAAGTAACTTAAACTCCCTGTGTATCAGTTTCCTCATCTATAAAAAGAGGATGGTAATAGAACCTACCGCATTGTGAGATAAGTGAGGCAATATACATAAAGTGTGTGTAGCACTCAGTAAATACACATTAACTGTGATATTGGCCATATCACTCCTAGCTTCAGGATAGAGTATTGAGAGTAAGGAGGAAGTAGAAAGAGATAACGCTGGACTCGTAGGCTGAGGCCAGATCATAGGTTAGAGTCCTGGGTTAGATTCCTTGGGAAAGCAGACTCTGTGGCGGAGGTTAGTATACAGGAAGTTTGTTGTAGAATGCTCTTGGAATCTACATTTGAAAGGGAAGGAAAGGAAGCAGGATCTGACAAACTGTATTGACCATTCATTGCCTGCAGGCTGCCTTGAGAAGGAGGTGTAACTTTCGCCTACGAAGCTCTCTTCAGCCCAGTGCAATCTCAGAAAGAAGAGTCTTGGTTGCAAGCTCTCAGACACTAACACTTTCAGTAGTCGGGGAGCAGGGGAAATGAGTGAGTGCTTGTCCACTACAGTGATAAACCATAAGTCCAGTTAAAAACTCTGGACTTGATGTCATTGACAATGGGGACTTATTAAAGGGTCTCCCCAGAATGGGGCAGGCTGTTTGGCATCTCAGTGCCTTTGCTCAGATTGCTTCCTATACCTCTGTGTTTCTTACCTGGATTGGAATCACCTTGGGTGCTTGTGCACTTGCTGGAACTGGAAATAAAATAGGCTAATAGTGAACAGCCAAGAGTTTCAGTGGTTGGGATAATTAGCAAGTTTATTATAATACAATATTGTTGTCTATATTCACCATACTGTGTCTTAGGTCTCCAGGGCTAATTTACTATGTATTGCAAGTTCTTAAACAACATCTGTTCTGTTTCCCCATCCCCATCTCCAATTCCACCCATGAGTGAGATCATACAGTATTTGTCTTTCTCTGTCTGATTTATCTCACTTAGCATAGATCCATGGCACATAATAAGTGCTCAAACAATGACAGCTATTACTAAAGATGAAGATTCTCAGGTTTTGCTTTAGACTTAATGGATCAGAACCTTTGGGGGCTGATCTTAGGAATAGACATTTTAATAAGTACCCTCTTCCCCCACCCTGATTATTTTTATATTCACCAAAGTTTGAAAAACATTGGTTTCCCTAGAAAACTCAACCCTTCTTTGTCTACCTGGTGAACATTTTAAAGACTAAGCTCAAAGGCACCTCATGTGAGAACCTTCCTAGATCAGACTTCCCGTGTTTCCCTTGCCTATCTTCCCTTGATGACATGCAGACCTCTACCACAGTTACCTTTTGACTGTCTCTAACACCTCTTGCTAGATGGTGAGCTCCTTCCTTGAGGGACAAGACTTTGCATCCCTAGCATCTGCCACAGAGCCTAACATAGAACAAGATTCAATAGAGGATGGTCAAGTGGATGTGGATGGACAGCCCCCTTTGAGTCTCTTTAAAATATCATTACCGAGTATTATCTATTCTAGTTTCTAAAATTGAAAATATGGAATCCATATACTTTTATTACTACAGACATGAAAATTTTATATTTTAAAAAATATTTTAAAATTTCTTTTTAGAGAGAGAAGGGACAGAGAGAAAGAGAGATAAACGTCAATGTGAGAGCACCCCCATTACCAGGGATGGAACCAAAAGCCTGGGCATGTTCCCTGACTGGAAATCAAAATGGACACCCAACCAACTGAGCCACAACAGTTAGGGCAACAACTTTAGAATTTTATTTTTCATATTTTAAAAATGTGAACTCTGTTTAGCTGTATGTCCTCCAGATTTTTTTCTGTGCATATATATTTAAAATAATGGATTTTCATATTCAAATCAATTCAAGTCCACAAATTAAGCACTATTCTAAGTAGAGGGGGATACAGCTGTGAGGGAAATAGACAAAATCTCTGTTCTCTTTGTAGCTTATATTCAAGTTGGAGGAGGTAACCCACAGGTGAGTAAATGATATTGTATATTAGGAAGCAGTAAATGTGATAGCGGAAAGAAAAAAAAAAGCCAGGGAAAGGGATGGGGAGTTGAAGGAGGGTGCTTTGAGATTTGAAAGCAGTGAAGGAATGATCTATGAGGATATCTGGGGAAGAGCATTCCAACAAAAGGAATCACAGATACAGATGAATTGGAATGTGCCTGATTGTTCGAGAACCAGCAAGGAGGCCACTGTGGCTGGAGCAGAGTGATGAAGGAAAGAAGTGGGAAACCAAGGTCCTAAATTCCTAAAGGTAAGGGTAGGGTGAGGCAGTAAAAATTCTGTAGAGCCTTGCAGGCCACTATAAAGACTTTGGGCTCTTACTCTGAGTGAGATGGGAACATCTTTGTATACTTACATTGCTTCCAGTTTTTTTGCTGCTATATATTATGTTTTGTGGTTTTTCCATACAAATCTCTGAGTACTTCACTAGGAAAAATTTCTAGAAGTTAGATTCCTTGGTCACAGGTTATGAATAATTTGAAGCTCTTGATGTATATTGCTAAAAGGGTTTTCTAGAAATTCTGTATCCATTTACAATATACTTTAATTCAACAAATATTTATTAATCACCTAATACATGGCAGAGATGGTCTAAGGCAGGGGTGGGCAAACTTTTTGACTCGAGGGCCACAATGGGTTCTTAAACTGGACCGGAGGGCCGGAACAAAAGCATGGATGGAGTGTTTGTGTGAACTAATATAAATTCAAAGTAAACATCATTACATAAAAGGGTACGGTCTTTTTTTTTTAATTTTATTCATTTCAAATGGGCCGGATCCGGCCTGCGGGCCGTAGTTTGCCCACGGCTGGTCTAAGGGCTTAAATACATTGGTGAACAGAATGAATCTTTTATTCTAGAAATTTTACTCTCACCAGCATTTTGTCAGGGTGCTCCTCCTGCTACATGCTTGCCAACACCGAGTATTGCCATTCTTAAAGAGCTTTAAGAAACAAAAGGCAAAAAAAAATGCTCCATTGATATGAATAATGACAAATGGTATGTTGTTAATATGTTCTTTTGGATTTATTTGATTACTGCTGAGGTTTAATTACTTCCCACACTTTCTAGCTAATCAGCCAATTGTCTTATTTCTCTTTAAAAGCCCTTAAAAACCTCTGAATATAATTTAAAGGAGGCAAGAACTTCAAAAAGATTAAAAAACTTAACATATATCTTGGGAAATAAGTAGTCCTCAGGTCAAGTACATAGGCTTTGCAAATTGATTTGAAGCCAAAGAGCATGTAAAATGCAACTCTCGTTCGGAAGGACTCGTCATCTTGCTCACTTCCAGAGAACTTGAGAACTGCCACTCTGGAAGAGACCTTTCCACCTAATATAGTGACATAAGGCAGAATGGTGGGATGCTTTTCTTCAGCAATCTCAGCATCCCAGTGTTACCTAAGAGCCCACTTTATTTAATGTCAAATCTGCTTTGAAAGCATTTATATTTTCAAGCTGAATCACTTCTTGAGGTTTTAAATTGCCGACATTTCCTACCTTCTGTGTGAAGCAGGATGTCCTTTCCTCTTACCCCTCCAAGGGACTATAGACTGTAGCAGAATGGACTCTGGACTGTGATAAATGAAAATTATAAATCTCCCCAGCCTGCTATAAGAAGATTTCCCCTGCTTTTAAAAAAATTGAGATATAATTTTAAATGACATGTAACATTGTGCAAGTTTAAGGTGTACAACCTATTGATTTGACAAATTTATATTGCAATATGGTTGACAGTGTAGTCAGCTAACACCTCTGTCGGTGTCACATAATTATTTCTTCTACTGGTGGGAGCAATTCAAATCTAATCTCTTAGTACGTTTAATATAATAGTTTTATTGTCTATATTCACTGTACCATATATTAGAGCTCCAGGATTTATTTACCTACTAGTTGCACGTTTGGAACCTTTAAACATATATTTTATTGATTTTTTACAGAGAAGAAGGGAGAGGTAAAGAGAGTTAGAAACATCGATGAGAGAGGTCAATTGATCAGCTGCCTCCGGTCAATCAGCTGCCTCCTGCACGCCCCCCACTGGGGATGTGCCCGCAATCAAGGTACATGCCCCTGACCAGAATGGAACCTGGGACCCTTCAGTCCGCAGGCCGATGCTCTATCCACTGAGCCAAACCGGTTCGGCAAGTTTGGAACCTTTAAACAACATCTTTCCAGTTCTCCCACCCCTTATCCCCTGGTAACCACCATTCCACTCTGTGGCCTTTTTCCCTGTCCTTTTAAAAAATATTTTATTTATTTCAGAGAGGGGAAGGGAAATGGAGAGAGAAATAGAAACATCAATAATGAGAATCATTGATTGGCTGCCTCCTTCATGCCCTACATTGGGGATCAAGCCTGCAACCTGGGCATGTGCCCTGACAGAGTCGAACTGTGACCTCTTGGTTCATAGGTGGATGTTCAACTACTGAGCCATGCCAGGCCACTCTGTGGTCTTTTGAGTTGTTATTGTTGATGTTATTAGATTCCACACATAAGAGATATCACATAGTATTTGTCTTTCTCTGTCTAACATATCTCCCACTTTTAATAGTGGTTGCATTTGAGAAGAGAGAATCAAGGGTGGGCAGAGAGGCTTTAATTTGTATTTTATATCTTTCTAGAGTTTGACTTTTACACCTTAGGAATAAATGAGTATGACTTTGAAAAATTCCAACAAGGGTTATATGGGTGGGAGCTAATGGCTTGTTCTACTTCTTCTTTTTTACTTTGTGCCTCTCTTTGTTAGAATAAAAACTGATGAATTGTTTATTATTTTAAGAATTTCCCAATTTGGTAGAGCAAAAATGTGTGTGTGTGTGTGTGTGTGTGTGTGTGTGTGTGTGTGTGAGAGAGAGAGAGAGAGAGAGAGAGAGAAGAGAGAGAGAGAGAGAGAGAGAGAGAAGTCTGCAGGAATATAAACCAAACTGCTAATGTGTGAGCCAGATTTAAAGATTGTTTGGGGAGTGGGAGAGGGAGATGAGTTTCATTCTTTACTTTATACACATATGTATACGTATTGTTTAAGTTTGTTATAATGAACATGTATTACCATTCTACAGTTTTTCAGAAAAGAAATAATAAACTATTCCCCCCTGAAGTTAACAGTAACATATGCTCATTGTGGAAAATATAGAAAAGTATAAAGAAGTTAACAATCACAACAGTTAGCATTTTAGCATGTTTCCTTTCAGGCTTCCTTTTATGCATTATTTTTACATAGCTGAGTTTATACTGTACATCAGGGGTCCTCAAACTTTTTAAACAGGGGGCCAGTTCACTGTCCCTCAGACCGTTGGAGGGCCGGACTATCGTTTAAAAAAAAACTATGAACAAATTCCTATGCACACTGCACATATCTTATTTTGAAGTAAAAAAACAAAACGGGAACAAATACAATATTTGTATTTGCATGTGGCCCGCGGGCCCGTAGTTTGAGGACCCCTGCTGTACATAGTTTGTATCCTGTTTTGCTCTTTTAAGATTAAAAAGTAATTCTCCCATGTCATAATAATATTTGGATGGCTGTATCATACACCATTTTATGGTTTTGTCACAATTCAAGCCAATTAATTATCTATTTCTTAAAGTTGAACATTCAGGTTCTTTCCAGTTTTTCCATATCAAAAATGATTCTCTGGTGAGCATCTTGGTAATGAAATCTTTGTTTGCATTTCTGAATATTTCCTTGGAGTGAATTCCTTGATGTGAAGTTACTGGATCAAACAATAGCTTTCTAGAAGTGGAATTAATGGATAGAAAATATTTTCATGGTTAACAAAAGGTTATACTAATTTTTACTCCCCCCAATAGTGTGACAAGATTATCGTCCGTCACACTCTTGCTAGCATTGCATATCATCCTTGTTCTTTTATCTCACCTATGGGAAAGTTGTCAGTGACAGTGGTATCTCCATTTTTCACTGCTAGCAAGACTAAACATTTCTCATATGCTTATTCACCATTGTTATCCCCTCTCTGTGAACTACTTATTTCTATTTTTGCCCATTTATTGACTAGAATCTCCTGAGTTTTCTTATAAATTCAAATGAGCTCATAAAAGAAATCTACATGTTGTCATATTGATTGCAAACAAAAATATTTTTCACAAGTTTGTTGGTTTGTAAAAATGTCTTGGCCATACAGGTGTGTGTGTGTGTGTGTGTGTGTGTGTTTTTAAGGTAATTAGATCCTAAGTACAGTCTTGAGTTTGGGGTTGTTTCCCTTTGATTAAATTGAAGAGCTTTTTAAAATACACTTTTATTGATTTCAGAGAGAAAGGGAGAGGAAGAGAGATAGAACATCAATGATGAGAGAGAATCATTGATCAGCTGCCTCCTGCACGCCCCCAACTGGGGAATCAAGCCCACAACTGGGCAAGCGCGCTGACAGAGAATCCAACCATCACCTCCTGGTTAATGGGTCAACGCTCAACCACTGAGCCAAGCCGGCTGGGCTGATTAAATCGCAGAGTTTTGACAAAAGATCTGAGGGCCATTTCAGATAACCGTAAATTTAGATCTGGGGAGGTGGGGGGAGGATGAGTGGGTTGATTTAGAGATTGTTAAGCTTACATGAACTTTTAAATGATTTAAGAAGATGGGGTGGGTGAGGGCAGGGATAGAAACAGTTTGTACCAGAAACTTTGAGAATTCTGAGGTAAGAAGCCAATTCTCTAAAGTCTCCTGTGTGTTGGGACAGGGGGTGGGGGGTGGTAAATGATGAGCAAGTGAACAGAATTCCTGAGGGAAAAGTACAGCTCTGGGCTGCAGATGTGGGCATGGCTTGGTTTTAATTATTTACCCCTCTCTATCCTTTCTTCGGTTCCCTTCCCCCGGCCACAATAAAGAAGGTCAGAAAAGACTAAAGGGGGTAGACAGCTTCCATAAGGCCTGCTCCAGTGTAGCCGTTTAGCACATCAAAGGCCAGATGAAATACCTAGAAAAAGAAGGAACCAAACCTAGGATCATTCCAAACGCCAGCCTTCCTCTGGACCTCAATACAGGGTTGTTGTGATTGCCAAGGGTAGCTCGACAGAGCTCAGAAGAACGATGCCAAACAAAGAAAGTTTCCTCATTATTCTAAGCCGCCCCCCACCCCCACCCCACCCCGCGTTCCAACCACACAAAAGAGCAGCGACTGAACGTAGATTGCTGATGATGCGTTGGGACTGAGCAAATTAGTGATTGTAAAAGGTTTTAGGTTTCCAGAGTAAATCTGGCGATTGATCTGTTTCCCCAGATATTGGGAGAGTTGTCAGCAGGGGGGCTGTGCACTGACTTCAGCAATCCTGGGGGTGTCTGCCCCACAGCATCTGGGGGAAGGATTGGAAAAAGGCCGTCAAAGAGAGCAAACAAGGGTTCCCAAAAGTGAAAATGGGGCTGGGTCTTGAAAGTGGAAAAGGGAGCTCAAGGAGTGAGGTTTCTCTTATGAGAAAGTCTCCTGGTCTGAGGGATGGCTGGGAAAACATGAGGCTTTGAAATAGAAGGCACGGGAGAACCC
>NW_006289084.1:142860-143349 GCF_000327345.1 Myotis davidii
GGTGAGCGAGAGGATGGCATCGGGAGGGGTCCGGAGCCTCGCAGGTGGAGCTGAGGGGTGGGCTCAGTTATCTCAGCAGTAGAGGAGGCTGGATCCCACTGGGGGAGGGGATCCACGCTCCACAGGAAGGTGGGGGGCCTGAGCTAGGCGGAGCCAGACTCGGCCCAGCGCCGCGCGTCAGCAGCTTCGAGACAGACAAGGCTGGGACGCTCCGCCCACTTCTGCCCCGCCCCCTCCCCTCCTGGCCCCGCCTCCTCCCCTGTCTAGTCCTTGTTCGCCGAGCCCCGTGCGCACTAGCTCTCGGAGAGGGTGGAGATAGCCTCAAGTTCCGGAGCTTTCCCAAGTCCGGCCCAACCTTTGCTCCAGCGATCATGGCTGCCGAGGAAGTGGTGGCGACGGGCGCCGAACCGAGCGAGCTGGAGAGCGGGCTGCTGAACGAGATTTTCACGTCTCCTCTCAACCTGCTGCTGCTCGGCCTCTGCATCTTCC
>NW_006289084.1:143714-166067 GCF_000327345.1 Myotis davidii
GGTGTGTGTGGGATACAGCAGAAAGCAGTGTTAGGGGAGTTTTGAAGGTATCGGATTTGGGGATTCCTGGAAGAAGGGGATGGTGTTGTCTTAAGGGTGGCTTAGGGGTGGGCAGTGGGAGGAGGGACGCCCGGCCTTGAAGAGGACGTAAAGGCCGTTTGATGCCAGGAGTAGCCATGGTGGAATGCGAGGGTGTGGGAGAAGGAAAGGGAGATGGGATTAGCAGCAGGTAGAAGCATGGTGCGTGGGGGTGTGATGTGAGTGTGCGCTGTGTGTGCATAGTCAGTGTATGTGGCTTGTTGAGAGCGTGTGGGTGTGTGTGTGTGCGCGCGGACGCTTGGAATATGGCATGTGTCAGGTATGTTTGTGCATGTGTTTGGTATGTGTGTGCACTCTGTGTTTAGCGGACAGGGAAAAGCTGGAAGATAAACAAGGGAGGTTCGTTAAGGAGAAAGGAGCTGGGTGAGGGAGGAATAAAGGCCAAATGTGGCGGACAATGGGAATGTAGTAAGATGAGAAGGTAATACAGTAGTCTATAGGAGGAGAGAAAGGACTAGAAGCCAAAAAAATTAAAAATGGAGGGAGGGAGAAGTGGGAGGATCCTGAGAAACAAAGGGGGTAGGGCTATGAAGGCTACTGGGTGTGGGGATTCAGGAAAAGCCAACCAGAAGAGAAATGAGGGTGGAAGACTGCAGAGCTGTTGGAAGGGGCAGGCTTGAAGGGGCCTTAGAGATGAGGCCTTTTAAGCCCAGTTGAATCAGAATCACCTGATGAGCTTGAGGAAAAATATGGATTTCTGGCCTAATCACCATAACAATGAAAGATCCCCAGGAATCTACATTTAACATGCTACATCTCCAGGCCAATTCGAGATGCAGCCTGGTTTTATAAAATACATATTTGCAGTGGAGGAAGAAGAGATTTTAGCTCCTCCAATATGGATTCCTCTAAAACCAAGGAGCTCTGGGAGTATATACACACTGACCACACTCTCTTTCCTGCTGCCATGGAGAGAGAAGAGTATAGAAGGCAGCAATCTGGCCCTCTCCACTCCCACTTGTTTTACTCTCCCAGTCCAACTAATCAAAATCAGATGTGTTAAAATTAAGGAACGCTCCCATTTAGCAGTTTTTCCTTGTGGATCATTAAGATATACTTTCTGCAGACATGTAACTATCAAAATAATTTGAAGACCACACCTATATTATTTGTCACTTATGGTGGCACACCTAGAGGCATTATCAATAAACATAATCATGTAAATAACTGTTATTATTGAGCCGCACAATAAAGCAGTCGAAACACAAGCATGTGGGGCATCATCATATGATTTTAGTTTGCAAAGTCATTGAGCGGAATGTAGGCCTGTGCAAAAAGCACAAAATTGGGAGTCGAGCAACCTGGGTTCGAGCCCTGGTTGGGTCATTGACCAGCTGTGTGACCCAATGTCAAGCATTGTTCTCTCTGGGCCTTAGTTGTCCCTCTTTAAAATGATGGCCCCTGTGAGATCTCTAAGTCTCAACCCTGCTCTGTCATCCTGTAAGCCCATGAATATGTGACATTGTGTGGAAAGGATACTTCATATTACAAAGGATTCCTAGGAATTATTCATTTCATTCTAGTGCCTCGCCTATGCATGGCACTTTTGTAGGTGCTGGGACTATGGCAGTGAACATACGCGCGCGCGCACATACACACACACACACAAAAAAAAAAAAAAAAAACTCCCACAAATCTCTGCTCATGGAGCTTACATTCTAGTTAATACACATTCTTCAAAGTCCTTTAATGTTCCTCTCAGACTGTGGTTAAGTATTCTGTGAATTTCTGAAATGGTGAGGTCCAAACCAATACAATTGGCCTATTTTTAAGCACTAAGTGCTACTATTCCTATTAGAAAACTATGAAGGTTTTTTTTTTCTTACCTTCTCTGGTGGAAATAGTAGCATATACTAATAATCACGATTTAAAATAACCATTTTTTTTAGAATCTTACTTGCATTTCAAAGTTGAGCATAAATTTCATCTAATTTGTAAAAAAGAAAAAATCCTGGTGGATTGAGGTTTCAGCTGGCCAGGCCATATTGAAACTTGACCCATACTTTTACAAACTTTAATGTCAGGTTTGCTACTCAATCAACCTTTGTGGAAACACATTGGATTCTTTGCATTTATTTGTACAATATTTAAGCAAGTGTAAATATCCACTTTAAGTACCTACACAATGATTCACTACTCTCTTAGGTGGAATTATTTTGAGGTATTGATTCCTCTATTTTCCATGATAATTTTAGGATTTTTAATCTTCCTTCAAGCCCACCAAAAACAGAGTGACAGAGATTATCTCTGTTCTACCTCATCTTCATTGACAGTGAAGATTATGTAACTTGTGGATAGATTTCTGCACCACTAATAATCTCATAAAAGAATTTATCCTGCAGATGCCACATGTTAATGTTTAATACATTCTTACAACCAAAGATCTCTGTCGACATTTATAAGGAAATGTTCTCATTTACTAAAACCTTGGTGTTTATTATCTTAAGAAACCATAACTTTCACTGGTGTAGCCCCAGTGCCTAGAACAGAGCCAGTCTCTGTTTTCAATCTCCTAAAGCTGAACTGTGACCCGTGTACTTAGTATTATCTTGTATTAGTCCCTACCAGCCCCCTTCCCTCCCCCCCGCCCCCCGGGAGATCATCATTTATGGCTTTTTTATTAGCTATTTGAAAAATCACAGGAAATGGATGATAATGTATATTTTGATTGTTTTAGTTATCTAAATAAGTTTAATAACAACAGGCCTTGTAGTATCCACTACATAATGATCAAAGTATCAACATCACTTATGGTTTCCAAATGAAATTGGATATTCCAAAAAGGGGCTTTTGATGTTGATGGGTAAGGAAGCCATTTTCTGTGTATAAGCCACAGAGAAATTGACTAATAAAGATTCTGTCTTTGGTTTTGTTTTGTTTTTAAAGAGGGGCCATATGGGGTCTTTGCCGGAAGAGATGCATCCAGAGGCCTCGCCACATTTTGCCTGGATAAGGAAGCTCTGAAGGATGAGTATGATGACCTTTCTGACCTCACTCCTGCCCAGCAGGAGACCCTGAGTGACTGGGACTCTCAGTTCACTTGTAAGCATTTTTTTTTTAATTTGTGGCTGGATCAAATTTCGACCAGTAATGGGATTCACAGCAGTCCAATAGTTATTACTAAATAACCTGAAACTTGGGAGCATTTTGATAGGCTCCTGAATCTTGGACGGATCAAGTTCATGGCTTGAAGTAATTGCAGTAGTGCTGAGTCACTTGCCATGACTGCATACCAATTTTTAGCTTGTTCTCTATGGAATCTCGGGTTTCTGGTTTTTTTAGTTTTTGAAAGGTTTGCACAGATTCCACACTACGATTTGGTGACTGATATGAGGGGAAAGGCGAGCGGCCATCATGGCTACAGAAAGAGGGGTTTTCATAAGCCCTCTCTTGTAGAGCTTACTGTTTAAAAGCAACCCACATTTCTGCTAAAGAATAGGAGACTTGTATTCTATAAAACAGCTTCTCTTTGAATCTAACTGAGCCTAAATATAGGCTTCATCTACAAATAAATGATGCTTATAATATGCCCAGCAACAACGGTGTCTGCATTTTTAAAAAGAAAAAAAAAACGGAGACACTTGTTTCCTGGCTTCTGCTATGGGCTGAGGTCTTTGGAGGAGAAGTAAGTTTGGAGGTTAAGTTCAAATTTTGAGCACTGAGAAATTGATTTTTGTCAAACCTAAATGTTTAAAGATACCTTTAGCAATATTTCATTGCTAATAATTTAGTAATAATCTTTCCAGCTTTGAAGCAGTATATAAAGACCATGATCATTTCTTTAAGGAATTTTTTCATTTAAAATGTGATTTTCTATTTGCTGTTCCCTATAATCAGTTAAATATTACTGATTATATTGCTTTTTTTCTCCTAAATCCAACCATTTTCTTTGAAACTAATGCTGACTTCAGAGAGAGTTCTTAGTTAATAATTAGTCAGATAAGGCTCTACCTTTAGAGTTTGGATCTCAATCAGATTAAGCATAGCTTTCAAGGCTAGAGGCAAGTCTTTTTACATGGAAAACATAATTTAGCTATCTAACATAGTCCCTCATTTTTGCATCCTCAAGATGCCTTTGAAACAATACATTCTTCTATATGAAACCAATGAGCTGTAATTTATAACTTACAAAGCTCTATTTTCTAGGGCTTGCCTTCATCAGTGGGGTAAAAAGTGTGGTTCCCATCCCCCCTTGAACTAAGCTTAGTCCCAATTTCTGTTGTGAAACTTCAGCTTCAGGGTTGCTGTGGATTCCCCTTAAGGCATGTTTCTCAAGCACCCGCAGCTTTTATTTGTCTTGCACAGTCCCAAGCACCCTAGGGACCTTTATAATATGTTCAGATAGGGAAGTTCCAGTTGATCCTGGTGATTATTGCACACAAAAGCAGCTCGGATTACCTTGTTAGACAGGTTGGTACTCCTTTAATTCCTACCCATATTCGGGAAGAGGAGGCTCTGTCCTCTTGGCCTCTGACATGGAGATGATTAACCCTGTGTTAGCTTGGCCACAAGGAAACAGCCATTATGGTGGTGGTTTGCTGACTCCATCTCCTCCCAAGTCTTTTGCATTCCAGTGTATCCTCTTAAATCTGTTTTCTCCAACATCTGCAGTGCTATGCCTCTACCACTTGCTTTAGCATCATATAGCTTTTTCCTCGTGTTGGGGAAAATTTTCATCTCCTGCTATCCTCTTCATCCACTAGATACTATCATTCATTCCCTCCACTGTCAAACAACCAGTGGTTATTCCTAAGCATTGCTTCATTTCCTCTCTGTACCTCCTTACTCCCTACAATATGCTTTGTATCCTCACAATTGGGTTGAACTTTATAAGGGTTTTCCAAGGACCTGCTTACCAATACTAATTTATCCAGTCCTTATAATAAATCCATCCTGTTCCTCTCCAGAGTCCCCATTTCGGTCCATGGAATCTCCAATTTTCACTTCATTAACTCATGTTTGCAGTTATCCTTTAAATTACCATATGTTCTTCCCTTTCCCTTCCCACACCAACACCCCCCTACTCCTGACTCTTGGTCCTGTGCACCCTTGCTGGCCTCTTGGTCACCCTTTTCCTGGTCTCTCCTTTACTGTCATCTCCCCTCAACACCACAGCGATACCACTATTGCCAAAGCACTATTTTACCTGGTCCTACCTTTGTCATAAACCTCCAGTGCCCTTTGCCACATATAGAAGTCCAAACTCCTCAGGCTGGCTTTCCACATCCTTTATAGTATTTCCCCACACTGCTTAGACAACCTTGCTCCTACTCTACTCCTGCCAACTTGGTCTCTTTATTGCTTCCCAGGTATGTTCATTCTCACCTGCATGCTTTTGTATGTGGTGTTTTCCTATCCAAATCCTTCTGCACAGTTTCTAAAGCATATTCTAACTACTTCATAATGAGCCTTCTAAACATTTGTACACTCATTTGTATACTCATTGCACACTCTGTCAGACATTGCTGTTTCATATTTGTCTTCTGAACAAAACTCTGAGAAGCCCAACACATTGCTAAGTAGATTGTAGGCCTCTAATCGATACTTTAACACGAAATATGGTAGTGACTTGACCATTTGTGGTTTTTTTCTATCCAGTCAAGTATCATCACGTGGGCAAACTGCTGAAGGAGGGAGAGGAGCCCACTGTGTACTCGGATGATGAAGAACCAAAAGATGAGAATGCTCGGAAAAACGATTAAAGCATTCATGGATGCATATCTATTTTTGTATTTTGCAGAATCATTTGTAACATTCCAGTCTGTCTTTAAAATGTGGTGATTTCAATATTTAGAAAAGTTTTGAACTTGCTGTAAATTTTTTTAATTAACATCACTAGTGACACTGAAAAAATTAACTTCTTTGAGTGCATGATGTTTGTGTGTCATAAATGCAGAAAGTGAACTGCAGTGCTGTAATACAAATGTTAGTACTGTTTTTCTTCTATCTGTAGTTAGTACAGGCTGAATTTAAATTTGTTTTTCCTAAAAGATAGGTAAGACTTGGGTATTTCCCCCAAATACGTAGAAATGCAAAATGTGCAAAGTCCTTCAAGCACTAAGAACAAAGGATCAACTTTTAGTCATGATGTTCTCTAAAGACAGCAAATTCCTTATTTCTCAATGGATTTAACTGCATGAATTCCATCTCTAAAGCAAATCTGCAGTGTCCCAAAGGCTTTGATATTTATTAAAGAGAGCTGTCCAGTAAGAAAATGAAATCTCAAAGCTGGGCTTAGTTAGAAGAAATACATTGTTTCTAGACAGCATCATTGTTCAGACACTTGGACACCTTCACTAACTGTTCTCTGTAGTGAGGATTAAAACATGATCTGAACATTCAAAAGGAAGCTTTGGGGAAAATCAGCTGGCCTGCCTAAAAATCTAAATACATGAAGAACATTATAGGGCTATCTTTTCAGTCTCCATGTTCATGGTGGAGCAATGGTTATTTTACATGATTTGACATGAGGGGCATGTAGATCAGGTGATTGCTCTACTAAGAGCCTTCACACACCCCTGAATAATGAGAAAACAGTGCACATCACTAGCCAAGTGGTTTTTGAAGTAAAGTATATTCATAAAGTGGTAACAGTTAACTCTTTTGTCACAAAACTAGAGCCACTGCAAGAGTAGTAGTCAAGTGTCTAGGTCTTTGATATTGGTCTTTTGGTTAACAATAAACTTAGCTAAGTAGACTGTACAGTTGTATGAATTTGTGTTATGTGAACAACTAGTGAAGTTTCAAACTTGTAATTGTAGTTGAATAGTATTTTCCTTGTATTTTCTTGTGAACCATGTTTAATGGTTTTACCTCAAATCAGAAAACAAAATGAAGTGCTTTGGTCAGTTAATAAAATGGTTTTACCCAATATAGTGTGGTGGGTTGTTTTATTTAAAAAAACAAAAACAAATATAAGGAACCAGATCAATCACTTTACCTTAAATACTAAGATTTTCACTTTTGAGTGATTTTTTTTTTTTTGTATTTCAGGAGAAACAAAGGGACAAAACTTCATAGAAGCCTCCCACCACATACCAAATTCCAGCTGTTAAGAAATAGTGGATTGAATTGATTTTTTGTGACTTGTCAAATTCTGCCTCTTTAAATAAGAACTTTCTAAACTCAAAGGCAGACCTCTGCCTTAGGTCTTTATATAGCAAGGATATAAAAGGATAATTTTATTGAAGGGATTGCTACCAAATGCCAAGGTAGAGTTTTAAGGTTTTGTTAAGTCGATTTTTTTGTTCTAATTTATGAATTCATCAGTTGCTCCTTGTATGTGACCAGACTAGGGATCAAACCAGCAACCTTGGGGTATCGGGATGATGCTCTAACCCACTGAGCTATCCAACCAGGCAAAGTTTTGTTTTCATGTACCATCTGATCAGTAAAGTAGTCAAGAATCCTTAGAGTAGCAAACTTCATTCACTTCATGTCAAAAGGGGGATATTAGATTTGCATATATCAGTTGTATAAACATACACAAATGATTACTCTGAATATTAGTGTTTTGGCCTTTTAATGTTTAATGTTGGAAGTTTTCTTATAAGAGATGTAGTCCCTGAATGAAAGAGGGCTCACAGCATGTTTTTGTTATTAAACCATATTATTAACCTGGTTTTTTATTTACATGTGCCCTTTTCCTTAACTAGATTTCATTCAACAAATAAATTGCCCGTTTTGTGCCAAGCAACCTGTTTTACCACCATATGCTTTGGGGGAGAGAGTGGGAGACGAACTTGGGCCACCTTTGCAGCCTGAAATCTCATTTAGATGTTAAGATTAGGCTACTCATTTTACAAAGTTAAATGGGTTTGTCTAATGCCAGGTTAAAGCTTCAATCCCAAATAGCCTGATTTTCCTCCATTCAGAACTAAATCAACATTATACTGACTACATGTAAAAAGATATTATTGTAAGTTAGGACTTGAATCTAAAGACATTACACATCCAGTTCACATATTCATAAGCCATTTTATGTGAAAGGCAATTCAAGATGAGGGAACCACTATGGGCCAGTAGGGAAGGTGTCAGGTGAACATGTTTGCTCTCCACCTACTTTTGTCCAACTCCTGCAGAAACACTGTTCTCACAATCAGCATCTCTGGGTCTGAAGCAGCATATTCTAAGTGTTTTCAGTATCTACACAAATTTGTGACTTCTCTACATACTGTCACATTTACCTTACCTCAGAGGGCAAACCCAAGATCCAGAAAAACCATCCGTACAGTCCTTGCTATTTCACAAAGAGCTCTTTGAACCCAAAAAGGACCCTTTCAGCTCTCAAGTGCCCAGGTTGGACACTCTGCCTTCCTTATATAAATAACTAGAGGCCTGGTGCATGAATTTGTGCACGGGTAGGGTCCCTCAGGGTGGCCTGTGGGGATTGGGCCCCAGCTCTTGCCCCCAGCCTTGCAGCCCTGCAGCCCCAACTGGCACCTCGCCTTGGCCTGGTGCCGGCCCCTCACCTGCTCCACCATCCTGCCTGTGGGGAGATCAATCGGGGCCAGGCCTCCTCCCCGCAGCCCAGGTCCCTCAGCGCCTGGGAGCCGGGTGGCGGCCCTGCCCCCCGCCACTGCCACTGGTCTCCATCTGCAGAGCGATTGGTGGGGCTATCAGGCCCCACTTGCACCCACCTTGGCCTGACACTACCCGCTCACCTGCTCCACCATCCCACCATGGTCTCACTCATAGGGGTCCATCAGGGCCAGCAGTGCCTCCACTGCCGCCCACTGCCAGCACTGCTTTGTTGACGCCTCCTGGTGATCAGTGCAAGTCATAGTGAGCGGTCAAACTCTTGGTCGATCTCCCAGCTGCCCAAGGGGACAATCTGCATATTAGGCTTTTGTTATATAGGGTACTTAGAGGCAGTTTGCTGTACATTTCATGTGAAAGAACAGTTCACTCATGAATGGTCAAGGACTGATTACTAAGGCTCCAGCTCACACCCACACCTGTTTTGGGACACTGCATAACTGTCTAGACTTCCCACCAGACTGGACACCCAGCCCACACCCACACTTATTTTTTGACATTGCATAACTTTATTACTTCCACCAACAGCTGAAGGGATGAGATGAGATTCCATGAAGTCCTTTTGCTACCTTTCCATAGCACTGGTAAAACTTTGGTTGAGGGGAGAAGAATCATAAGTTCCAATATCTTAATTTCAATTTATCCAAAATGAAAATAAAACTGTGGTTTCATGATCTCTGAAAGTTAGTTTCCATTAACTAGCATCACAAAGGGACAAGGTACATAGAGACAATATTGAAAGTAGAGATGTATATTTTCATAGAAAATGTTATTGTAGTGCCCTGGCCAGTGTGGTTCAGTTGGTTGGATATTGTCCCATGCACTGAGAGGTCACTTGTTCAATTCCTGATCAGAGCACATTCCTCAGTTTCATACTTGATCCCCAGTAGGGGATATGCAGGAGGCAGCCAATTAGTTTCTCTCCCTCTCCCTTCCTCTCTCTCTAAAATCAATAAAAACATTTGAAAAGAAAATGTTATTGTAGATGTCCAACATTGCAGCCAATAATATGGTAAATGAACCAAGACTCTATTCACTACAACAATTTTATCTTTAATCTATCTGAAAATTGAATGAGTATCATTTCTTTAACAGTACAAATGGTTAGCAATATTAATGCAAGGCAGCATTCTATAGGTAGAAACTAGCATGGAATTATCAGCATTTATTTAAAAGTTAACATTTAAACTATACTGTAATAAATACAAATACATTTATTTGGTTCTTATTTTCAAATTACCAGTTTGCATGGCTTTCTACCTGAGCAATTCAAACAAATTGATAAAAATACCTTGACAAATTTTGAGCTTTCTTAAAACACTATCAGCAGCACATACAATGAAAAATATGAGAACAATTTTAAAGTTCAGACCCTTACTTCATAGGACATAGAAAACAGATATGGGAAAACACTTTTGCCCCAGTTAAATAACAGCACAACAAAGAAAAACAATGTTAACTAATAGAAAGTAATCATAGTATTTTCAGTTCTGTTCCATTCCCTACTAAGTCATTCAGTTGAAAAGTACAATTATTCTCTTCCATATTTAAGTCCTACACAACAAAAAGAGGTTTAGTTAAGTCTAGAATGTGTTACAACAAGACATAAAAACCCAAGGTTGTTCCAAAAGTAAACATAAAACCAGCATTTTTATTTTCTTCTAGGCCCCAGGATGGTATTTAGATAGCAAACAAAACAAAACAAGACAGAAATTATTACACAGATCTAACTTAGCACCAGCTCTATTATACAAAAAAATGCACATACTGTTTTAAACTATTTTTATTATGTCTCTATGAGCAGCAGATTGTTTCCATGACTAAAAGCTCTACAAAGAAAAATGATCAAATAAGAAATTGAGGTGTGTTTTTTTATTCAGAACATATCTGTTTTCCATTATAAACCCATAACCTTGTTTCAATGGCATGAAACATGAGAAAATAAACAGGCAGGGTCTCATTGAAAGAGAAAAATACCTGGTTGCAGAAAGTTGTCTGACAAAGTACAAGCCATTTATAGTTTTAAAAGGCTGCTTGGACAACAGTACTTTGAACATTAATAGTCAATGCCAGTCTTCAGAAGAGAAAAGGCATTTGCCCCATGAGCGATTTTTCAGATTTGACAAGCCAAACCTAGTTTTGATGGTAGAATAACTGGCTTGAAAGTGGTATTGAAGAAAGCAGAGTCAACAACTCATTTGTTGGTTACTTCATAGGACATAGAAAACAGATATGAGAAAACACTTTTGCCCCAGTTAAATAACAGCACAACAAAGAATAACAATGTTAACTAATAGAAAGTGATGATAGTAAACATAACCTGCTTTGCTACATTCACTTCTGAACTTTTGCATGTACTAGCATACTTCTATTGAATGTGATTAGAAGACATTAATGAAACACGTGGCTCTCACTTTAGATAAATGAAAGATTTTCTAGCCCTTTCAGATATCAGGTTGCTCAAGAAGCTGGTTATGAATACACGTTGTGACTCTCACTCTGGGCAACCACACTGATTGGCATTCTACCTTGGCTTTACCAGCTGGTACTGTACTATCAAGTTAGGACTATTGCAAATGAATCATGTGGTATGAAAATGTTGCCTTCTAATACTTCAGTAGGTTAAAGTCACCATTTTTTGCTGCTGGTAATCTGATCCTATCAATGTCTTCAGTTGCTAAGTCGGTATAGCTTTGTTGGAGATAAAAGGTCATCTACTGGCCCTGAGGTTCTAAATCCAACATAAGGCAGAATGAATCAGTCAAGCTTTCAACATTACATGCACTGCAGTAAGTCTTTAAGAATCTGTAAAATATCTCAATGTAAAAAAACATATTCAAGAACGCCAACCCTTTGTAATACTTTAAGCAATAAAAAAAAGAACTCCAAAAACAGTAGATAAAAAGATAAATTGCTTAAGAGTTTACAAATCTGGCATACATATGACTTTCCCCAGCTAGAAAACTATGGGCATTGCCCTTGATTCTTCCTAACTCCATGGCATTGTTGAGGATTAAGGAGACACTTGTTACTGTTTTAAAAAGTCATTTTGGGGCTATCCAGTGGCTTTTTACAAACTGATGTCATCCAACCCTGAAAAGATTATGTAACCTGAAATGGAATACTGTCATGTCTTTTCTTCTCAAGTGCCATTATTGGTGCCCGAGGATCTTTCAATATTCCCTTTTGCAAGTCCCACTGGTTGTATCACTTCAATCCTGTTGCTTTTCTAGGCTGGAATGTCATAGGGTTCTTCAAAAACAACTCTGCTAATAGTCTACTGTCCCTTTAAGACTCAAAGGACAATCTGAGCCCCTTTTAGATGCTTCTTCCAATACTTTCTTTCTAAAAGGAAAACTCTGAGTACTATGAACATATTAAGATTAATTTCCTTCTGATGGGTGCTCATGAAAACCTCTAATGATATGAAGAAGTCTATGTTCTAGCTGTTGTCTCATTTCCTTTATACATAGTTGTTTCTAGATGAAAGGTAAGAAAGTTTGTTGTACATGGTGTTCTGACGAAATCAAAGAACACGTGAAAAGATCCTTATCCGTTGTTGTCCTCTTTGAAGATAAATGATACTAAATGATGACCTTACGATAGCTAAAGGGTCAAAGAGGCTATCTCAATACTTCTCATCGTTAATTTGCTCTTTCAATGGCACCAAATTAAAGTTATAGTTGAACTGTAGAAATGTCTGCTCTTAGATCAGGAAGTTTTGCAAGTACATTGTTTTACCAACTTTCAGAAACTGGATGTTTTGTATTTCCAAAGCTTGCCAACACACCTGCAGTGATTTTGACCCATAGTTTGGCAAGAGAAACAAGTTTTTTCAATTGACCTTGCTCAAGCTTTTAAATGTTGCTCTCTTGCTCTTGTTACTAACTACACAGCTATACTTGGTTTTAAATGTTCTTTTTGAAAATTGTTTATTGTGAATAAGGGTGTTCCTGATCTAAGAGACCTTTAAAGCATTTAGAAGTATAAAGAATTGCTTTAGTTGTTTTCTAAACAGCTTCTATAGCCAGTGTGCTCCTGATTGTTACATCTAATATTATAATTATCAGAAGTTGGCCTGAAATGTGTAGAATTCTAATGTCTTGTGAATCTTCTTACATTCTGGTTATTTCTTGTCTTCCACATAGTCTGTCTTCTTTGGGGAAAACGCCTTGAATAGAAAGCATTAGTAAATTTTGATGATGATGTTGGAGCACAGAAGAGCCGGTAGTTCACTCTCTGGTAAAATGTATTATAACGGAGCCACCTCCTCTTTCTTGTGATATTATTGCCTAGTAGGTAACTGGAACTGGACTTGCGGTAATTGCCCTGACCAAACATGTATTTGGGGCCTAGCCTTTTCTTCATTTTGCTGTTGCTGTTCTAAACTCTCATGGAATTGTTTTCACCCTCAAGCTATGAACATCTTTGTCCATACTTGAACCTCTTGACCGGTTTCCTAAAATGGTATTTAGAGTGTTTCTCCTCCTCAAAATTTTTACACGCTGAATACAAGGTCGGCTGACTTGATCTAATTTCTTGATTGTTAGTGATGACTTCAGCATTGAGAGATCCTCTTTCAGGTGGATTTTCGTATATGGCCACAGATTTCTCTTCCTCCTCTGTGTTTATGATGGGGGTTTAATTGAAGCATTCAGAATCACTACTAATTTCCTCGAGGAAATCTGCCAACTCTAACTCTGCTGACCTTTTGGGTGGGGAAAATTGGCTTTGACTTCCGGAATTGGAATCTTTGACCTGGTAAGCATGGGTCTCTTCCAACAGATGGCCCTTTCCATCAGTTGGGGTCAACTGATCATCAGATTCACTGGCTGTGTCCCTGGGCTGATTTTTAAACTCCTCAGAACATCCTTCAGCATAATAAACTTGTGCTCTATTTTGTGGCTTTTGCACAGGACTCTGAATATGCAGGTTTTCCATTTGACTCAAGCTGGTTGAGTCACATTGGTACTTTCTCAAATTGATCTGAAATCCATTTCTTGTAGCATGGACAGATCTCTGCCACTGGCATGTGCTTGTTGGGTGACTTGGTTCTAGACAGATAGGAGGATATTTTGGAGTGTGATAATAATAGTTTAATAGAAAGTCAAGGAGGTCACATGTTTCATGGTTTTTCTTGCATAGGTCTTGCTCAGATAATCTGAAAGGATAGTTATTAGAACTGAGGTGGTCTTCCTTCTCAGGAGGCTGACCTTGAATTAATGTAATCTGCAAGGAATTCTGGTCAAAGTCAAAAATGTCATTGCATTCATTGGTGAATAATTGTCCAGTTTCCTTTTTTCTGACTGAATCATTTCCATTTTTTCTACAATGGAGGAAAGATTCATGTAACTGAGCCCTATTTCTTTCCTCCATTTTTTGTTTTTATTTATTATCTAAACTGGCAACCTGTATCTTGGCACTTTCTCCTGACTTTGAAGATATTGGGTATTTAACTTTTCTTTCTTTAGAGTTTTCAATGAATTCCCCAGACCATGAGTAGCTTCAGGGCCTGCAACATCTACTTCTTGTGGGTTAAACTGTGTGGGTTCCTTCAAAGAAAAAGGTTAAAAGTCTGACATAAAAAACTAAACAAATAAAAATGTTCAAAGAAAAGTTGGATTTCTGCCATTTTTGTAATAGGTTTCTAATACCACCTAGGATCAATCGAAATTAGGAACACTGTTGTACTAGGAAACAGGAGGTATAAAATTAAATGTCTCAGTCTAATATGAACTGCTTTTACTAGATTTGTGCCATCCTTATATTACAAGACACCACTATTTACATACTTTCAAAGCACATGACCCTTTTGTTATTTGTTCACAAACTGGGGGTATGAAGAGGAATTAGAAATGCCTTATAGCCCTCCCAGAAAATCCTAGAACAAAAACAAAACAAAACTGGTGGGTGAAACGTGTCTACAAGAGAGTCAACTAACTTGAAAGGTAACCTGTCTTTCTGTTTTTCATCCCAGTTTTTTTCCTATGGATTGCCGATGAGGGTGTTTCTGCCCGCCCTCAGTCAGAAGCAGCACAGCAAGTAGAAAATGTAGCCAATGAAAACGGTTCTATCTGTGGTGTTACAATCCCACCCTGCTGGGGGAGTTTATACAGTGCTTCTACTGACACCTGGTGCAAATCATGGCATAGTGCTTACCCATTAACTAGGATTAGAATTGCGTAATCAGTATAAGGTATCAATGGGGCCAAGAATTGGGCATCATTCACATTTAAAGAGAAATTCTTCAGTGGTTATTAAGGTAAACTTTAAAAGATCCAGCTACCCTTATTCTAAGTGGAAATGCAATATTTTTCTGATCCTGGTTTCACTGATTGTTTGCATTAATGAGAAGGCTGAGATTTCAAATATACATTAAATCAACTCAATTAATGCCATTTACCCTTTGTACAGTATTTAAAAACACTGAATATGGCCCGGCCAGCATGGCTCAGTGGTTGAGCATCGACCTATGAACCAGGAGATCACAGTTCAATTTCTGGTCAGGGCACATGCCTGGGTTGCGGGCTCGATTCCCAGTGTGGGGCAACTGATCAATGATTCTCTCTTATCATTGATATTCCTATCTCTCTCTCCCTTTCCCTTTCTCTCTAAAATCAATAAAAATATATTTTTAAAAAACAAACACTGAATATGGATTTTTAAATGATCAGTTTGGGAGCCTTTCTGACCTTTACTCTGGGACATCTATTAAGTCTGGTTATCTTTAAGAGGTCAGTGAGTGGAGGGAAAAGAAGTTCCAAAATTGGAACTTTCCAAATAAAACAATTGCTGTGTTACATGGGAAATTCCTCAGCAAATACTTTAAGACTAATTAACATGAGCTTGCTATACAAAGCTATCTGTTCAAGACTCTCCCTTCTCATTCAAACTGTTACAGATACATGGACATGTAAAGTTAATGGAAGATTACAAAACTAACACCCACACCATCCATTTCTTCCCCCTGGCATTTTCTGTTAAATCCATTAGGAACCTAGAAAAGTAGATACGCTAGCTATACTGCCCTGGGTAAAACTGTCTTGAAGTTTAGGAACACAACGTGTGTGACAGAAGGCAAAGGTGAGACACAACTCCTTGAGAGAATTTGGGTACACCTTTTGGAAACCCATACTTGGGGTTACTATAGATCAGCTTATTGAAAATAAACTGCAATGTGCCTTCCATAGAATCTATTTTAAATAGTTGATAGCTTAACTGGAAGGGTTGTGTCTCTTACCAAAACTGAACAACAAATGAATGGGAAAGAGCCTTACTGCAATTTTCCTCAGGAGCACCAGTAGCAATCAAGTGGCCTCCAACTGCCTTGAGCCAGTAGCAACTTCCTCTCCTCTCACTCCTCCGAAGTGTTGGGCTCTCCAGGCGGCTCAGCTTTGTCTCTGTCCCGCTTCCTTTGCTGGTGTCTGTCCCTTCAGGGGTCACCTCCTGACCCTGGCCTTCTTCCTCTCTTCCTGGGCTTTCCTCTCCTCCTTTGTTTTTCTGGACAATGATTAAAGGGCAACTATTCAGAAGGTATTTATTTGGCATCTGCTCTCTTCCCCACTCCTTCACCACTGTGGGTGGGAAGAGAAGGGGGCAACATGGACAGACAACAAATCATTTAGGTTTGTAGGAATCTCTCACTGCTAACCCCAGGGCCTGGCAGAGACATAAGACACTGTGATGCATCCATCAAAAGAGAAAAACACATAATTGAGTTGATTAATTAGAAGCAAGTACAGGAGACCTTACAAAAAAAGATTACAGAATTTGAAGGAGGGGCCTCTAGTCTCCACTTTCTCAAACCACAGTCAGGGATTACTGGACCAGCTTTCACAGTAATGATTTCGTTTTTCTTGAGATCAAAACCTTCCATGAGCTGGTTTTACATAGGCAAATAAAGGTAAGTCAAGGCACTCAGAAACCTTAAGGGTGAGAACTGGTCCTTCATATATATTATAACACAGTACACTATCATAAAATAACATACTGGTACCCTAGCTGGTTTGTCTCAGTGGTTAGACTCGTTAGAGCGTCTACCTGCAGACTGAAAGGTCCCAGGTTCAATTCCAGTCAAGGGCACATGCTGGGTTGCAGGCTTGATCCCCAGTAGGGGCCATGCAGGAGGCAGCTGACTGATTCTCTCTCGTCATTGATGTTTCTATCTCTCTCTCCCTCTCCCTTCCTCTCTGAAATCAATAAAAAATAAAAAATAAATTAAAAAAACATACTGGATTAAAAGATTATGGGCTTTTTAAAAATATATATTGTATTGATTTTTTTACAGAGAGGAAGGGAGAGGGATAGAGAGTTAGAAACATCGATGAGAGAGAAACATCGATCAGCTGCCTCCTGCACACCTCCTACTGGGAATGTGCCCGCAACCAAGGTATATGCCCTTGACCAGAATCGAACCTGGGACCCTTGAGTCCACAGGCCGACGCTCTATCCACTGAGTATGGGCTTTTTTTTTAACCTCTGTTTTCTGAAAATATAAACTGTTTTGGTTAGGCCCTGTGGAAACATGGGGAAAGAAACAAAAAAGGACAATTATCTGAGTGAAAACTTAGCCCAAAAGCTGGAGGATTATCTAAACTGCATGTTCGGTTCAAAAATTTTGGGGGAATAGTTACATTGACTAGCCACAACCTCTGGCCAAGTTTCACAGAAGTGACCTCAAGTAAGTCCTATCACCTCAACAGCTAAAAAAGTGAGAGACACAAGGGAAGATACTCTTTATCTCCCTTTTTGAATGGCTGTAATTTACAAGAAAAACTGAAAGAATAAACATGCAAGGGGAGGGGCCAGGAGGTAAAACTGATTTTCAGAGCCCAGAAGTTCTGGCCCATTTGTACCTTGGAAAACCTTTGACAATTCAATAGTACTTTGTAGTCTCAAGCTCCTAAATTGGGAAACAATGATAAATTCAAAGGAATAAAGGTTCACAGAAAGAACTTAGGCCAACAAGAAATATAGTCCCAATAAATCAATCCATACCTTCTTGCCTATGAGTTAGTTTGAATATTGACCATCCTGTTGAAGAAAATCTCTTCTAGACCTGAAAAGAAGTTTAATTAAAAAGGATTTTAGATTGGTAGGCTAGGTAAAAGTTGGTAAATTTTAGGTAAATTGGTATCTTTTAAAAATTTTGGTAGGCTAGAATTTTCACTATAAAAGTTCCTGGTCCTTTTTTAAAAATCATTTTAGCTAAATCAGGCTAGAATTTTCACTATAAAGGTTCCTGGTCCTTTTTTAAAAATCATTTTAGCTTAATCAGGTTAGTCCATTATTTCTCACTACTTGTTCTCCCTAACAAGGATATTTTTTGTCTTTTAAAGTCTCTTGTTTTCAACTGTTTTTGTCATTTTGAGCTTTGTAATAGCACAGCTGAAAGAACTGCATGCAGTTCTACAATCTGAGCCAATTCCTGCCTCCAAATAACTCCTTACGGAAGTGTTTGGTTGTATCATACATAACCTGACCCCAAATATTTCAAAGTTTCATTATAAAAGTTGGCCATTGTGTCTCAGGCCACAGAAATAAAACTAATTTGGCCATGGGCAATTCAAAACCAAATGAATTAAAAATATTCTCTCTATATTCTAGTCCCCACACTGTTCTACTACTTCCGCTGAGCCTTCCTAACAGTCTTGTGGGCTTCAGGATTTTTTTTGGCAGAGACTTGAGGAGCTCACTTAACTGCCACAGGTAACATCACAATGCCATCATCAGGCACAGGCTCTAATAGGCACAAGCTGGGCAGCTGGGCACTGGTATATATGGGTGGTCATTTGCTGTATCTTTTGTCTGACTGAGTAGCTCATAATTTTAAAATGTACATTTTAACAGAAGTATCTTCACACATAGCACACCTACACAGGTTCATACATAGGAAGCTACTTAAGCTAAAAGTCTAAATTCATGCTAAAGATTAATTTAGAGAAAAAGGAGGTTTTAGCAGCATCCTTTCCTCTGCTGGATTAAGATTTCAAGAAAGAGATGACTAAGTAGTCAGACATCAAAAAGGTGACATGACTAGACAGGCTGAGTGTAGTTTGAAAGGAAATAATCCAAGTTTGTTGGGATTATGTTTTAGCAATTTACCTATCAGGCATCTTGAAAATATAATTTGTGACCTCAATAATAGAGAGAGAGTAAATAGTTCTCCTTGTGATTTCAAACTCTCTCTCAGCAGATTGTCAAGTAGAATAAGCACATGAGATACTTCGATAAGAGCCATGAAACATATTTTAATGCCTTCAAGAAGCTATGGCAGAACCCCAGATTATAACAACAATCACTTCAAATCCCAGCTGGCAGCTTGCCTGATAGCAAAAGAATGTTTAAATCAGGATTATTTTTCTTCCTAAACATCCATTTATTAATGACAACACAAATCTTTACATGAGCTATTGATCAGAGCCCAGTGGAGTCTAAGGAAATTTATTCTAGATGCTTCTTTGTAGCTTTTACCTGAACAGTAAGAAATAAAAGAAACTCTGGCTACTTCTTACCTTAATGTTACATGCCAGAGCTTTCCCACCATCCCCTTTAAGCATCAGCTTCATCCCTCAAAGGGTCTCCATGGCTTTTAAGCAGGCACAGTTTACTGCCGATGCTGACTGGCATACAAGAAGCATGCCATCTCATAAAGACGATGCGAACTTTCAAACATTCTATCAGGTTTTGTAGTTGAGCATAGCAACAATTAAGGTAATCTAATTAGGAATTTACAATACTCCTTAATTCACATCTTAGTGGTGGCCGATGCAGAAGAAATCTGACTGCTCAGAAAGGAGGTTCCAAATCCATGGGAAGGCGACCTCTATTCATAGGTTCCCTTCTGATTCTTAATCTCCTCTCTGTGAGCAATTTCCGCTCTACTGAAAGCTGACTTCTGTTCTGCCCTAACTAGTTCTCTGATCGGACTCACAAAAAAATGAGTTCGCGGGTCACAGGTTCGCCATCACTATCCTAGACCAAAGTGATTTGTTAGGTTATATTAGAATTTCCTTTTAGAGGAAAAAAAAAAAAGCTTTTTTTTCCAGGCCAATTTCTAGACAGTATCCAGGAAGTAAAGCAGTAGACCTTCCTGTCAGGCACCAACGCAACGTGCTGGTGGGGAGTCCTCCCAGAGCTGGACGGAGGGTGAAACAAGGACCCTGTGGAGAGGGGAATATCTAGGCTAAGGAGCACAGGCCTGGGTCTCCAGTCAGGGTCATCTCTGGGTGGTATTGTAAGAAGCAGCTATATCAGATAGTTGACAGAAAAACCATTTATTTTTTTTCTAGATAATTTTTGATGATTTCTAAATATCAAATCGATGATAAAAGAATTTTGAACACTGGCCAGTGTGTTCAGTGGTTAGAGCGTCGGCCCAAGGACCGAAGGGTCTCATGTTTGATTCTTAGTCAAGGGCACCATACCTAGGTTGCATGGCTCAGGTCTGGGAGCATGTGGGAGGGAATCAATCGACATGTCTCTCTCACATCAATGTTTTTCTCTCTCCCTCCTCACTCCCTCTCTCTCTATTCCCTCTCTCTCCCTCCCTCCCTTCCACTCTCTAAAAATCAATTGAAAAAAAAATATCCCCCGTATGGTTTAATAACAACAACAAAAGAAGAATTTTGAAACTGACCTTCATCAAGGCTATTTTTAAAAAATGTAACCCAGACTTTGAAAGCAATCCAAGAGAAGCATTCGAAAATGTTTAAAACAAAGGCAGTATCACTGAAAAAATGGAGAACATGACAAACCTGATTCCTTTGAAGTGATTAACTATTTTGTGTGTACTTTTACTGTAATATTTTTTAAAACATTGATTTAAATTAGGTCATATAAATAGATACCTATCCACTATAGCCAAATTTGGGGGTTCAGTATATCTTAATTGAATGTCAAATGAATTTTTCTCCTAAAGAAGCTTAGTGTTGATTCTCATGCTGCAAATTGCACCAAACTTACTGGACTTTTTTCTCCAATTGCTATTTAGATAATGTTTTTGGAAAAGAACATGTTTATGCTCATATCATCTCAGTTCGGTGTTGCTACCATAAGGATTTCTACAACCTACTATCATAGATTCTGCTTTTGATGGCCTTTTAAACAACCAGTTTGTGCAAACTTTGTCTCTTAAATAGAGTTGACTCGTATTGTCCTTCAAGACAGTTATTAAAGAAATTTGTACCTATGATGTTAACCAAGACTTAGTAATAAATTTTATATTAGAATTTCCATCATCTGGCTATATACGTTTGAGTCTAAATGTCCCCAAAGTTGACATTAATGAGAAAATCAGGTGATGTAGATTCTGAGTACATCTACTTTTAGAGGAAAAAAAAAGCTTTTTTTTTTTTTTAAATTGGGAAGTGCTACTTCAAGTTAGCAAATAGAAGCAGAAATCCCTAATTCTCAGTATTAGTGATATTCACCTCGAGACAGCTTAAAATAGTTTGTTAAAGTGAAATGCCCACAAGCAGTCGTGTTTTGGGAGTTTTCTAGTCCCAAAGTAGAGGACAAATTCACTTTGTCACTTATTAGAAGAGGTTGTCTCTTCTTCACTTGAACTTAGAGTTCAGTTTAGTTAAAGTCAATAGACTGGAAGAATAAGAATTAATATGGGCATATAAGACTTAGAAAACAACCTTAGAATGGTTAGCTAGGTGCATGATCACGAATGTGCTACATGTATTTTACTCTTGCCCTCTTTCTGTGACACCTCCAGCAGGTTTTTATGGGACTTATAATATATTGGATATTTGGAATATGTATGGGCAGCTCATTTAATTTTCCTGAATTCATCTAAATTTTCCCATCAGTAAAACAGGCATGGAAATACCTACTCACAGGTTGCTTCATGAATCAAATGAGATAAAGTAGTATAGACAATAGCCATAGCTTATGTTTATTGAATCCAAGCACTATTCTAAGGATTTCACATGTACTCTCCCATTTCATCCTTCCTGAAGTCCTATTATTTTTATTTCACAGTTAAGGAAACTGAGACAGTATATGGAAACTCTTTGCAACCTCTAAAGCATATTAAACAAAAGAAAGCTATTGTCTTAAATATCCCTATAGTATACTTTCCCCTCTCACTTTGACCTAAGTCCAGAAAACGCTAGCACCATTCAAAGTCCAAATTTGTGTTTTGCTCTATTTGTTTGAAAATGTTCCCTTTCACCATCCAAGGTTGCCTGAGGATACGATGACGGTGACGGTGGTGTATGATAACTCTGAAGCAACAGAGCTCTGTGCAGATCAGCACCTCTACCTCATGCCCATAGCAAAATTGATTATCAATGTATGGCTCCCAGAGAGTACAGAACCTATGAGGCCTTTCTTGAACTGGCAAGTTCTTGACCAGCTGAAGAGGCTCATTTGCCCTGATCAGTTAGTTCACCACAGTTCAACTCCAAGAGTATGAAGGATTTCATCCGATTCCAGGGGGAGGCTTAAACACAAAGTTTGGTTTATCAGTGATGGCGAACCTATGACACGCGTGTCAGAGGTGACCCGCGAACTCATTTTTTTAGTTGGTTTTTCTTTGTTAAATGGCATTTAAAGATATAAATATCAAAAATATAAATCTTTGTTTTACTATGGTTGCAAATATCAAAAAATTTCTATATGTGACATGGCACCAGAATTAAGTTAGGGTTTTTCAAAATGCTGACACGCTGAGCTCAAAAGGTTCGCCATCACTGGTCTAGAAAC
>NW_006289084.1:166245-170976 GCF_000327345.1 Myotis davidii
TTAAAAGCCATGGAGACCCTTTGAGGGATGAAGCTGATGCTTAAAGGGGATGGTGGGAAAGCTCTGGCATGTAACATTAAGGTAAGAAGTAGCCAGAGTTTCTTTTATTTCTTACTGTTCAGGTAAAAGCTACAAAGAAGCATCTAGAATAAATTTCCTTAGACTCCACTGGGCTCTGATCAATAGCTCATGTAAAGATTTGTGTTGTCATTAATAAATGGATGTTTAGGAAGAAAAATAATCCTGATTTAAACATTCTTTTGCTATCAGGCAAGCTGCCAGCTGGGATTTGAAGTGATTGTTGTTATAATCTGGGGTTCTGCCATAGCTTCTTGAAGGCATTAAAATATGTTTCATGGCTCTTATCGAAGTATCTCATGTGCTTATTCTACTTGACAATCTGCTGAGAGAGAGTTTGAAATCACAAGGAGAACTATTTACTCTCTCTCTATTATTTATTATCAGGCCTTTAGAATGTTGAATAAAATGGATCAGTAAAGAATGAATTTAATTGGCTTATAACACCCTCCTTAGGAGATTCTGAGAAAGGCTCTAATTATATGTTTTTAATAAGTGGGTACACTGTTAGAAGGGTTATACAGCTTTGAAAAATGACAACTTTAAGGACACTATTCATTTGAATATTGTGGTATAATGGTTGCAAAAATGGCCCTGATTTTCCACCCATCCCTGTATCTACAGCCTTTGTAATGTAACTTTAAGTTATAGCTATCAAAAAATAGCCTATTTTTCCCAGCCCTTGAATGTGAGCTATTTTTTGTTTTATTTTGGTTTGTGGTGTTTGTTTGTGTTCCCCCCTCAATAGAATGTACCAGAAGTGACAGAGTGTCAGACCTAAACCTATGTGTCAAGTAGCCCTTACGCTCCTGGATCCTTACCATGCCAGGAGGACAAATCTGGACTAGCCTGTTGACAATCATTTAACACAATTTAAAAGTACTTCCAAGTGTGAATAAACATTTCTGCAGGCTTCATTGGCTTGCCAGTCCATGACGTCTGCTCTATAGTTTATCTTTTCACAGCCATTTCTCCAGTGAGAGGACTCTACTAGTATACCTCGATTAGAAAACATTGAAGTTATTTTCCGACTTTCCCAAGAGGACCCAATTGTTTTTTAAAAAATGAAAAAACTGGCCTCCCTTAGAATCCTCAGTTCAAATTCCTTATTCCCAACAGCAGCGACAGTAACTAACCAAAAATTTGTTCTTCTCATATTTTCCCCAGTTGTTCACGGGCTTTAGATCTTAAAAGTTTATTAATATTTCATCTTAAAATACTCTCCCAGAATAAAGAACTGATTTTCTAATCTTATTTTTAAAAATTACTGAGGACCTAGTATGTACCAAGAAGTAGGCTTTTTACATATGTCATGGCTTTGATACTACAGCAACTTCTGCCAGATCACTACAAATTAACTAGACAGTGCCTGGCATATAGGTGCACAGTAATGATAATTCCCATTGTGATGCTTTTCCCTTAAGACCTCAGTCCCATGTATAATAAAAAAATAAAAAATAATGTATGTTAGAGAAATAAAATTTAAAAAGACCTCAGTCCCAAAACTAACAAAAAATGAAGAAGGAGGATTGGGGGAGGGAGAAGGAGGAGGAAGGGAAGTTGGAAGAATAGAAAAGAATGAAAAAGAAAAAGAAGGAAGAAAAGGGAGGAGGGAGAGAGGAAAGTGTAGACCTGTGCTTACTGACAGGGAAGGGTGCCCATAATACATTTTAGAAGAAAAAATAAAAGGCAAGTTGCATAATAATAATGTGTAATATAATCTTGCTTTTGTAAAAGTAATATATTAAATGTAAGCAATATATTTAATATAAGAAATAAAGTTTTGTCAAAATGTGCCTTCTGGGATATTGATTTTAAGCTGATTGTTAAGAAACAAAAGACTCAGAAAGAATCTTTGACCTTCTCCCCTTAGCTGCCTAAAGGAATTCAGGTAGAAAATCCTGCTTAAAGGAAGAGAGCATCACCTTAGTATCGTAACATAAACTAAGTGTGGCAGTAAGAAATCCAGCAAAGCCTGTTTGTTAGACTCTCTCTCCTCTGTGTCCCATTGTTTCTGCGTGGCCCAGAAAGAATTTGTTTACCACATGTTTGCTCTTTGTCTACCTGTAATTGCCTGCTTTTCCTTTGAAGTGCCAGACCTCTGGCCCCTTCTCCTTTGTCCAAAATAGCACATAAACCTCAACTGCCCAAGATGTCTTTTGGTCTCATAGCTTATGACAGCCCCACATGTAAATCTGTTATAAAATTTGGACATTTTCTCCTGTTAATCTCTCATGTTATTTTGATTATTAGCCCAGCTAGAACTCAGAAGGTGAGAGGAAAATTATATTTTGAGCCTCCCCACCCCCAACTTTCATTGACATGTACACACACACACACACACACACACACACACACCTCTACATATAAAGTCTAGAAAGATGTATATCAAATTGTCAACAATATTTCCTCTGGGAAATGAAATGGGAGTATAGGACAGGAATGGACTTTCCCATTTTACCTTGAACACTTCTTGTTGCTTCAATTTTTGAATGTTTACAATAAACGTGTTAATTTTGTATTAAATTTTCCATTGAAAACAGTTAGCTCACACAACAACAAACTATTAAAAGGAAGCAATTCACAACTACTAATATAAACTTGCCTAGAAAAGGACCGAAACTGAGTAATACCGTAGCAACTCCCTCCCCCATCAGAGATTCCCCTCTCTCTGCCATCACTGTAAATGCTAAGAGGCATCTGAACCCATAACCAAAGATTGCGTGAGTCAAGGCTGAAGCCTTGGAGATTAGAATAGGTAAAATAGGATTTTCAATAATGAAAGAGCAGTTGACCAATTCAATATTAGATACACCACAGACTATAGAAGGTGTTTTAAAAAATTGCTTGAGACATAATTGATATATGATAACAAAAGGTGCCCATGCATCAAAAGTGTACATTTTGATGAATTTTGACATATGTATACATACCTATGAAACTATCACCACAGTTGAGATAGTGAAAATGCCCATTACCCCAAAAAGTTTCCCTTGTGCCCCTTTGTAATCCTTCCACCACTCACAGCAACCACTAATTGGGCTGCAAATTGTTAAAGTCATAGTTGATTTATCTTATAGTAAAAACAGACAGATGTTTATGGAAAATACTTATACTCAACACTCAACTTTAACATATGCTTTCTTCTAAATCAGGAAACTTTCTCAACTCCAAGCTTTAGTGTGCCAATCCCGAATCTACTTAAAGCTGCCTAGGGTTCTACATTGCTCTTGAAAATAGGTCTAGCCCTGACCAGTTTGGCTCAGTGGATAGAGCGTCGGCCTGCGGACTAAAGGGTCCTGGGTTCGATTCCAGTCAAGGGCATGTACCTTGGTTTCCGGCACATCCCCAGTAGGGGGTGTGCAGGAGGCAGCTGATCGATGTTTCTCTCTCATCGATGTTTCTAACTCTCTATCCCTCTCCCTTCCTCTCTGTAAAAAATAAATAAAAATATATTAGAAAAGGCCTCAGCACAATTATTTAAAAAAAAAGAAAATAGGTCAAAAAAGGTCTGTGCTCTTCCCCCTACACAATCCCTGTTGTTAAACAAAATAAATACCCTGGCCTGGCAGCTCAGTTTGTTGGAGCCTCCTCCCAATATACCAAGTTTGTGGGTCTGATCTCTGGTCAGGGCATATATAAGACTCAACCAATGAATGATAAATAAGTGGAACAACAACTATTTTAAATTAGATATTATTTAGTATATATATCAAAGGAGGTGAAATAACTATGATCAAGTTATTTGGCTATGAATTAAAACTGATTCTTTAAAACACCCTAATTTCCCTCTAAATTCCCTTTTAAAATGTCTGTGCTTCATTTGACAGCAGTGGTAGAATTCATTTAAAATTTTCCCATCATTTTCACTGTCATATGCATTGAGATAACTTTATTCATCAAAGTTGTAAAAGCCTAGTATAAATCAAACCCTGATGGCAAAGAATGCCAAGTGCCATAGTTATAGCCCCCATATATCATCAAAAAGTTAAAGAAATATTTTTATTGATTTCAGAGAGAAAGGGAGAGAGGGATAGAAACATCAATGATGAGAGAGAATCATTGGTCGGCTGCCTCCTACACGCCCCCTACTAGAGATTGAGCCCACAACCCAGGCATGTGCCCTTGACCAGAATTGAACTTGGGACCTTTGAGTATGCAGGCCAATGCTCTATCCACTGAGTTAAACCGATTAGGGCAAAAAGTTAAATTTTAATAAAAGATTTTTAACTATTCCCATTTCCATTATGTTCCGCTATGACCTCCTCAATCCCCTTCCACCACCACATACACACATCTTTCTTCTCTCTCTCTCTCTCTCTCTCTCTCAGATCAATAACATTTTTTACATAAACATATTTATTTTTTAACTGTATTATTGAAAATATTAGAAATGTCTCCATTTTTTGTCCTCCTTTGACCCTCTCCACCCTGCTCCTGCCCCTCCGCTGGCCTTCTCCTGCACTAATGTTGGTCCATGGGCTATGCAACATGCATAAAAGTTTTGTTTAGTCTCTTTCCATTCTGCCCCTTTTCTGAAATACATCAGTCTGTTGCATGTTTCAATGTCTCTGGGTCTGTTTTGTTCATCAGTTTATTTTGTTCATTAGATTCCACAATTAAGTGAGATCATATAATACTTGTCTTTCTCTG
>NW_006289084.1:171049-173350 GCF_000327345.1 Myotis davidii
GTTAAATTTTAATAAAAGATTTTTAACTATTCCCATTTCCATTATGTTCCGCTATGACCTCCTCAATCCCCTTCCACCACCACATACACACATCTTTCTTCTTGGCCTGATTAAAAGCAACACTACTCCAAAGAGGACATAGAGATGTACAAAAAAACATGAAAAAATTCTCAATGTCACTAATCATCAATGAAAATTAAAATCACAATGAGGTATCACCTCGTACCTGCCAGAATGGCTACCATCAATAAATCAACAAATAACAAGTACTGGTAAGGATGTGGAGAAAAGGGAACCCTAGTGCACTGCTGGTAGGAATGCAGACTGGTGCAACTACTATGGAAAACAATATGGAGTTTCCTCAAAAAATTAAAAACGGAACTTCTATTTGACCCAGTAATCCCACTTCTGAAAATATATCCCAAGAAATCATAAACACCAATCAGAAAGGATATATAAGTCATAGACAATATCACATGATCTCACTTATATGTGGAATCTAATGAATAAAATAAACTGACAAACAAAATAGTTCCAGAGGCATGGATATATGGAACAGACTGACAGTTCTCAGAGGGAAGTGAGGTGGGAGGGACAGGAAGAGATTAACCAAAGAACTTATATGCAAATATGAATAGCCCATGAACACAGACAATAGTGTGGTGAAGGCCTGAGGTGGAGTGCGGACTGGGTGGAGGGGGGCAAAAGGGGGAAATGGCAGACATCTGTAATACCATCAACAATAAAAGATAAATTTTAAAAAGCAAGACTCTGAAATCACTTATTCTTTAATACTTTTGCAGAGGCAAATGAGAGCTCTTCTAACCTTAAAAATCATAGTTATTGCATAATATTTACAGTGTGCATTCCAGCAATATCTTGTGTACATAGCTTTGCCAAAGCATTTCACTCAACATGCTCCCCATGCCAGAACAATTATAACAGATTCTCAGAGAACATGGCTGCTTTCTCTAGTCATCTATTTCCTTTTCCTTGCCTCTATATCTAGTAGCAAAGCTGACTGCAATAACTAGAATAAGAGGAGAGAAAAGCAAACAATAGTGAGATGGTCTCACAAGCCTAAAATGGATGTTTTAACCTGCAGTGAAATTCAGTACATTCTGTAGGGTTTGCATCCAAAGTCACTGCAATACCTCCTTTCAGTTCAGAAGATACTAGAGAGATTCCTGCTACATCTCTGGTTTTTTATATTAGAAATATAACTTTAAAACTTTAAAAGTACTTGAGTTGTAAGCAAAGTATCTATCATTCATCCTCTCTCACTTTTTCTCACTTTCATAAATATTTGTTGTCAGAGCGCTAGCAAGGACATTGGAATGAGGCACCTTTTTAAAAACTGAAAAAAATAGGACCATCTGCACAACTCAATATCGTCTTTCAAAGCAGTTCTTTTTCTCCGGGCTTTTGAACCTTAAAGTTAGTCATTTTGAAAGCATTTAAGATATACAAAATTATATCAACATATTTTTATTGTCAGCAGGCAACCTAGATGTATTTGGGTCAAATCAACCTAGCCAATTGCAAAATTCCTGGCTAGTACAGAATCCTAGTAAGTGTTGATCAAATAAACTATTGCCTGATTCTTCAGTAAAAGTTCATGGTTGCACATCTATGTGTTTTGATGCATTATTAACCTGAACAACAATTTTTAAACTGAGGCTGACCATATGCTCTGACCTTTAATCACATCATTAAAATGAGTGGCCTCAGTGTTGCAATAATAGGATATAGTCACAATAGGATCCACTAAATTCTCAAACTAAGATGGTCCTGCTGAGGCACTGAGGGTTTTGGGGACAGAAAGGAAGGGACTCTTGGAGATCTGCAGCTATTCAGCAATGATAAATGCGTGACCATGAAATACGAGCATCCTACTGAGAGCAAATCTCTTCTACCACTGCCCAAAGAAAATCTGCTCTAAAAATATCCAGTATGGTATATTTTGATCTTGAAATGAAGAAAACCAGCTTCATGTTAATTTATCTCTGGGCAACTTTATTTCCTGTTTCCACTTCCCCGTTTTAAAAGATCATACTAATGTTTCCTTTATGTGATAATGTTTGTGAAGGCAAAGTGTTTCCAAGGCTAATAAAGATAAATTAACCTAAAGAAGTGTTTGTGTTAAGCCTTTCTGTGCAAATGCATTTACATAACTCTGTTAGTGAATATGGGAGTCACTCCATGATGGCAAGGGAGGGAGCAATTTTTTTAAAGATATCTTTTATTTATTTCAGAGAGAAAAGGAGAGAGAGAGAGAGAGAGAGAGAGAGAGAGAGAGAG
>NW_006289084.1:173414-175157 GCF_000327345.1 Myotis davidii
GACGCCTCTTGCATGCCCCCACACTGGAAATCGAGCCTGCAACCCCGGCATGTGCCCTGACATGGAATCAAACCGTGGCCTCCTGGTTCATGGGTCGATGCTCATAACTAAGCCACACCAGGCAGGCCACGGAGCAATTTTTAAATTATGCATAGGACAATCACAGACCCGGCTCACCAGTCTTTTGATCTTTTGCCCTTTCATTAGCACCAGGAACATTTTTGTTGTAAAATACGTCTCTCCAGACACTTCCAACCAGGAATACTGATTTATACTTTGGATTGATTTACTATAATGATACTAAAGTAGACTCATTGCTTTCTCTTCTTCACATTAAAAACACAAAAGCTACCAGGTATTTAAAGAAATGTGGCTGAGTATATCCCATACTTTTGACTCACTCATGGAATAGTCAGAATATTATTTGTGGGAAATGCATATCATGAAGTCATCAGTGTTACTTCCCTATTTTATCTTCACAGTCTGAAAAGTACCAGCAAACTTCCTGCCCACGAGTCACCACCTACAGGGCAAAAGCAGCCTTTACATGGAACTGTGCTTGGCACTACTAAGTAGTTTCTTTTTTTTTATTTTTGTCAAATTCACTGATTTTTAAAGATTTTTAAAATTGATTTTTTAGACAGAGAGGAAGAGGGGGGGAACATCAATGGATCTACTGCTTCCTGCACCCCCTCTATTCGGGATTGAGCCTGAAACCCAGGCATGTGCCCTGACCAGGAATAGAATTGGCAACCTTTCAGTGAGTGGGATGATGCCCAACTAACTGAGCCACACTGGCCAAGGCTCCTAAGTAGGTTCTGAAAGCAGCAGTATTTCCCAACCTTTTTAAAACCCCAAGGTAAGCTTATTTGAATACAATTCCTACAAGGTAGGATATTACCCAGTACCTTAAGGCAAGAACGCGATCAAGGGAGGAAAGACTGGAGAAGCCGAAATTCACGTGAATTCTTCACAGTGGACCGCTGTGTCCTGGCATCCTAACCAGGGAACACTACCAGAGAGAAAGAGGTATAATGTTAAAAGTGGATGAAATGCAATAAACAATAAGAAAAAAAGAGAATGCAGAATGAAAACCTAGGATATGTAGTTATATGTATCCTTTTCTTCCCCAGAGGGTCCTGTTGATTGGAATTTTAAAGACAGAAGAATGAGAGGAAGGCAACCTTCTCCCCCAAAACATTCCATCCTCTGCCCAGAGGTCAGCACTCCAGGGTGGGGTGAGGAGGAGAAGGGGATACCTTATCCCAGGCAGGGAGCTGGGACAGGAGGGGAGACGTGCTCTCTCACCTCTTGGCTCAATCCCTCTCCCCTGGGACATAGGGTTGCCTCCTGGAGTTGACTGGCAGACTGGGATCATGCAAAAGTGAGTGGGCATGAAGTGGCATGGAAACCCAGCCTCAATGCCCATTGGCAAGGCAGGAGGGCTAGAAGGGCCATGCTGGCCACAGGGGGTTCAAATGGAAGTCCCTGCAGTGTACACACTGGAGAGCCAGAGTGGGACTTCCTCTGTCCCAGGCTGCACCGAGGGAGAGAGAGGGAGGTTCACGTGGCACTGCCATGCCAGCCAAGCCACCCGCATGCGGCCCTGCATGTGCTGAGGCTCTGGCTACTCCTTGGCGTGGCCGATGATGGGGAGGATGTACAATTCCCTAATTACACAGGAAGACAAGAAGCTAATCCGGAATTAGAATCCTTCCAGGAGCCTGTTGGATATAACATTAT
>NW_006289084.1:175290-184261 GCF_000327345.1 Myotis davidii
AAGGACTTGTATGCATGCATATAAGCATAACCAATGGACATAAGACACTGGGGGATAGGGGAGGCTAGGGGACTGTCTAGGGCGGGGGGAAAAATGGACACATATGTAATACCCTTTGTAATACTTTAAGCAATAAAAAAAATAGAAAATAAAAAATGAAATGGGGGGAAAAAAGTCCCTCTTCCTAGCAAAGGCAAGAATGAATGCTGGGAAGATACACATGTGGCCAATTGTGGTGGCAGAGAGAAATTCTCTCTCTCTCTCTCTCTCTCTCTCTTTCTCTCTCTCTCTCCCCACTTCCCACAACCATTATCTCCACATTCCCAAACTTTTGTGCCTCACCTTTCCTTCTGATTCTGGAAATGACACACGAAACCAGCTAAAGGCCACGCTTGTCACGTGAGTATATGATGGGAAAGCCAGATAAACGGGCCAAATGCAGGTATGATCTTTGGCTGCGACCACATGGAAAGCACATGACGCACCACAGCTAAGATGGTCTCTGCTGACCCTGCCCACCCCCCACACACAGCGTTACTCCACCTCGTCAGCCCATTCTGCTGTACACAGCCGTGCCGCTGGTCTCTTCCCCTTGTCGCTTGTCTCTGTGCTTAACAAGTCAGAATAAAAATCCCTTCCTGCAAGTCACTCCATGTTTTGAGGGATTCCTTTCCAAACAAACAAACATGGCACAGACAGACTGTGACTACTTAAATGCCCTATTCTTTTTTAAAAGCAAAAAAAAAAAACCAAGAAACAGAATTTGAGGGGTCCCAACTATATTGTCTGAAAGCGTGGCTTTCTCAGCACGGAGACAGCCCTACCAATTGCGCCGCCCAAGTTTACACACTTTCAACGGCATGAAGTTTCAGAGGTAGATCAGAGGAAGGCAGGAAAACAGTTCAAAATGGGCCTGATAGTTGAGCAAATCACAAGGCCCAAAGGGTAACCAGTCCTCATGCTCGAACCCGCCGTGCCGCTGGTCTCTTCCCCTTGTCGCTTGTCTCTGTGCTTAACAAGTCAGAATAAAAATCCCTTCCTGCAAGTCACTCCATGTTTTGAGGGATTCCTTTCCAAACAAACAAACATGGCACAGACAGCTGTGACTACTTAAATTGCCCTATTCTTTTTTAAAAGCAAAAAAAAAAACCAAGAAACAGAATTTGAGGGGTCCCAACTATATTGTCTGAAAGCGTGGCTTTCTCAGCACGGAGACAGCCCTACCAATTGCGCCGCCCAAGTTTACACACTTTCAACGGCATGAAGTTTCAGAGGTAGATCAGAGGAAGGCAGGAAAACAGTTCAAAATGGGCCTGATAGTTGAGAAAATGACAAGGCCCAAAGGGTAACCAGTCCTCATGCTCGAACCCGGTTTTCCAGTACAACTGGCTCCTCAGAGTTAGCAACACTGCCAAGTTCTCCGGTGGCGGCTGGCTTTAAATAAAATGGAGAACGCGGTAAACCGAATGTAAAGGAGACATGGGTCGTGAGGACTCCATGAGAATTCCGCGTTCGGGGATGGCCATTTCTCCGACGGCGCGGGCCTCTCCAACTTGATTCTTCCCGGCAACCCGACTCAGAACCAGCCCGTGCCTCATGGGTGAAACCTGCCCTCCCAGCCGGATTGGGAAAGTTCTGATTGTACCTACGCCTCAAGCCGAGACTCTTGACGGGGCCCTAAAGCCAAGTAGCTTTAGGGGCCCGTAGCAAGGACAGTTTCCCGATTCCTGGCGCGTAGATCAAATACGAGAGGGCACCATCATCCCACGAAAGGGGACACCCCTGCCTGCGTACCCCCGGGGAGTGGGCGTCCGGATTTACCTCAGACGGAGCCGTGGCCGGAACGCCCCCTAGTGTGGTGCCAGGGCCGGAGGGGGTGAGGTAAGGTCGGGTGACGGGAGAGGACCAACTTAAAAGACCGGCGCGTCTGTGGAAAACCTGACTCTTCAGAGGCCGGGTGTGAGGGGGATGAGGGGGCCCTGATATCCTAAGTATCTCCTCCCTAAATCCCACCGAAGGTCCGGGGTGGCCCTATCGCAAAGCCCCACAGCTCCGGTTAACCAGGGCGGCCGGCTAGAACTGGATGTGGCCGCCCGCTCTACGAGCAGCGCTGCGGACATTTACCCGGCGCCTCAGAAGCAATTGCGTCTCCGCGCGGGTCACCGTTGAGGTAGCGGATCTGCCGCCGCCGCCTCTTTCCGGCCACCGAAGTCGCGACGGCAACGCTCCCGTCGCTCCCTGAGACTGTGGCCCGTGAGGCCAGGTGTTGAAAGGCACAAGCGACCCCGCAGCAACCAAGTCGGCGACACAAGCACACACCCCGATACCAACGCCTCCAATGCCCCAGGCGGAGCTCCGGACCTGAGCCCGGGCGCCCCCTCTATCCTCAACCAGTCCGCTGGACCAATGGCAACAATACACTAGCCCCGCCCCTTCTATTCCCGTAGGGCCAATCCCGATCTCCAGAGACCGTTCAAGTAGCCCCGCCCCTGCCTAGCGCCAAGCCCGAGCCAAACTTTATCTCACCAGCGGTCGTTCCCGGTGAAGGCCAGGCTTTGCTCCAGCTCCCTCATCCCCAACCCACGCAAAAAAGTTACAATGGGAAAAAGAAGACATCTGTAGAGCTTTAAACAATAAAATAAGTAAATAAGATAATTATAAAAAAATTACAATGACTGCAGCGTACATAATCTACTGACCTCCACAGACCCATTTCCTCTGAATAAACAAATATATGCATCCCTATGTTCACTGCAGCGTTATTTACAATAGCCAAATATTTGGAAGCAGCCCAAATGTCCATCAGTAGATGAGCGGATAAAAAAGCTGTGGTACATTTACACAATAAAATACTACTACTCGGCTATAAAAAAGAAGGAAATCTTACCTTTTGTGACAGTGTTCATGGACCTGACAAGTATTATGCTAAGTGAAATAAGCCAGTTATAGAAAGACAATACCATATGATTTCACTTATATGTGGAATCTAACGAATAAAATAAACAAAATGGAGACAGACTCATAAATGCAGAAAGCAGACTGGCAGCTGTCAGAGGGGAGAGGTGTTGGGGGAATTAAAAACAACACACACACACACACACACCCCTTATAGACACAGATGCAGCATGGTGATTACAAGAGAGAAAGGGGGGTTGAGGGGGAAGAGAGTAAAGGGGGATAAATGGTGAGGGGAAAAGATTTGAATTTGCATGGTAAACACAGAATGCAATATACAGATAATGTATGATGAAATTGTACACTTGAACCTATATAATTTTATAAACTAATGTCACCCCAATGAATTCAAAAAAATTTAAAAACCACAATGAAATATCATTTCACACCTGTCAGAATGGCTATAATCAAGAAATCAACAAACAAGTGTTGAGGAGAATGTGGAGAAAAGGAAACCTTCGCACACTGTCGCTGGGGTTGTAAATGGTGCAGCAGCTAAAGACAACAGTATTCAAGTTCTTCACAAAAATAACAATAAAAAGAACTTCTATATGAACCAGCAATTCACTTCTGGGTATTTATCCGAAGAAATCCAAAACACTAATTTAAAAAGATATATGCAGTCCTATGTTCAGTTCATTGCATTGTTATTTACAATAGCCAACATATGGAAGCAACCCATTAATAGACAATTGGATAAAGAAGATGTGGTACATATGTAAAATGGAATATTACTCAGCCATAGAAAAAATTGAAATCTTGCCATTTGTGACAATATGGATGGGACTAAAGGATACTATGCTAATGAAATAAGTCAGAAAAAGACAAATACTATATGATTTCACTTACATGTGGAATCTAGAAAAATAAAATAAACAAATGAGCAAAACAGAAACAAACTCTTAGATACAGAAAACAGTTGATGGTTGCCAGATGGGAGGGGGGCTGGAGGGTGAGTGAAAAAGATGGAGGGATTAAGAAGTACAAATTGCCAGTTATATAAATAGTCACACGGATGTAAAGTACAGTACAGGGAATATAGTCAATAATATTGCAATAACTATATATATGGAGCCAGATGGGTACTAGATTTAACAGGGTGATCGTTTTGTAAGTTATATAAATATCAAATCACTATGTTGTACACCTGAAACTAATATAATTTTCTATGTCAACTGTAATTGAAAAATAAATTTTTAAAAATGCCACTTGGGCAATAACCGGTTTGGCTCAGTGGATAGAGCATCGGCCTGTGGACTCAGGGGTCCCAGGTTCGATTCCGGTCAAGGGCATGTACCTTGGTTGCGGGCACATTCCTGGTGGGGAGTGTGCAGGAGGTGGCTGATCGATGTTTCTCTCTCATTGGTGTTTCTAACTCTCTGTCCCTCTCCCTTCCTCTCTGTAGAGATCAATAAAATATATTTTTTTAAAAATGCCACTTGGAATAGACACATGCTAACATTTACTAGTTATTAACACTTGGCATAAGGAAAGCAGTTTAGATTAATGGGAAAAAATTTAAGGTACCTGTACAAAATTGCAGTTTTAAAAGTGTTTTCACTTATTTTGTCATATTTGATCCTCACAGTAACCTGAGTACATATCTTTATTTTCATTTTCCAGGGAAGGAAGCTAAGACTCATAGTAGGTTAAGCCAGTCCTCGGGACACTAGAATTCCAGCTCTGTCATTAACCTTGGGGAAGTAACCACGCCTCTGGAGCCTCAGTTCTCCAGCAATAAAATCAAATGAGATGCTCTGTCTATAATTCCTCTACTCGCTGGCTGAGATCAGGGCACTGGGAGCCTGGGCATTTTCATGGTGGCAGGAAATAATTGGGGCACTATAGGTACTTTTTAGAAAGAACAAGCCCTCTTGGAATGTCAAAGCAGACAACATGGTAGCAGTAAATACTCGAAGGAGGAAAATCCAAGAAAGGAAAGACAAGGAAACCCTGAACTCCAAACTTACCAATTCCCTAGGTCTTTGAACTAAAAATTCCAACTCATTTGCTTTAATGATTAAAGAATCTTCTATGGCCCTAGCCGGTTTGGCTCAGTGGATAGAGCGTCAGCCTGCAGACTCAAGGGTCCCAGGTTCGATTCCGGTCAAGGGCATGTACCTTGGTTGCAGGCACATCCCCAGTGGGGGTGTGCAAGAGGCAACTGATCGATGCTTCTCTCTCATCGATGTTTCTAACTATCCCTCTCCTTTCCTCTCTGTAAAAAAAAAAATCAATAAAATACATATTTTTTTAAAAAGAATCTTCTACACACATCTTAATTCAAGTCCGCTTTGGCAAATTATTTTATCATGTTCAGACAATAATTACCACAATGAATTACATAAGGAAATATATTGCACATCCCTGCTTATTCCATATAGCAAAATGGTAGATAAGAAATGAAGCCTAAGGAAGTCATTTGGAAGGAAAACCAACAAGAAAATGGATGCACTCTAATACTTTATGCAAGTCCAGCAATGACACATTTCCCGACTCCCATTAATTAATTTGTTGGAGGAGCACTAAAAGGAAGCGAATATGACTGTATTTGCTTAATTTTACTAAGCAAATACAGGCTTTCTGCTTAGTGTAAAAGGAACTTAAGATGTCAGGTGAAAAGTGGTGATCTTTAAACTGGTTGCCAAGAAACTAACAGTTAATTCCTAAGATGACAGGCCCACTTAATAGTCTGTTCTCTTTGGAACGACTAAAAAAACATGTTTAATTGCAATAGAATCATTTTGGCTTATAGACATCTAATAACTTTTTTCAGTAAATGGCTCTAAGTTAGAATAAATAACACTAACACACTTCACTTAGTTCTTACAAGAATTAAATTAATTGATTCAAAGGATTTTAGAAGTTTTATAAAGTAGTGGCCTAGGAATCAGGAAACCTACATTTAATCCAGACTCTGTCATCAGAACCTGTGTGGCCTATAGTGATTTGTTCTACTTCTCTGGAGCTCAGTTTTACCATCTGTAAAATTAAGGAGAATTAGATTGGATAATCTCTATATGTTGGGTCTAACATTTTAATACTCTATTCACCATTATTATACAAGTTTTGGTAGCTTAAAAGAACAATAATTTACTTTGGGTTTTCCTAAAATGGAATTATTGAAAAATTTTCCGAAATGTCATGCTGCTCCTCAGACACAGTCACTTAGGCATACTGACCCCAACAAAACTGTCCAAATATGAATAGGGAAAATATAATACAGATACAGAAAGAAGAAAAAAATAGACTTTAGATTTTCAGAGACATGAATAAGTAAATGCAAGCCATTTCTTAGTAATTGCAGAACCATACTTTTCTCTTCCAATCTTTTTTTTCCATGCTTTTCTTTTCTAAGGATTTTTTAAAAATATATTTTATTGATTTCTTACAGAGAGGAAGGGAGAGGGACAGAGAGTCAGAAACATCGATCAGCTGCCTCCTGCACACCCCCCACTGGGGATGTGCCCGCAATCAAGGTACATGCCCTTAGCCGGAATCAAACCTGGGACCCTTGAGTCCGCAAGCCGACGCTCTATCCACTGAGCCAAAGCAGTCAGGGCCTTTTCTAAGGATTTTATTACTCTGCTTCTTTTCATAAAATAAATATGGGGCTATTTCTAAAAGGAGTTGAGAAGAGATATTTTAAAAGAAAAATGGTATTATGTGGAGAGGAAGAAAAGCAGAATAAAAAATTATATGTACAGCCTGGCCAGTGTTGCTCAGTGGTTAAGCATCGACTTCTAAACCAGGAGGTCATGGTTCAATTTCTGGTCAGTGCACATGCCCGGATTATGGGCTGGATGCTCAGTAGCCATGGAGGAGGCAGTTGATAAATAAATTATTGTCTCATCACTGATGTTTCTATCTCTTTCTCCCTCTCCCTTCCTCTCTGAAATCAATAAAGCATTTTTTAAAAATTATATGTACAGTATAATCTCAACTAGGCTAGAAAATAGTGCATATACTAGACTGGATGGCCATATAGCAAAAGAATAACAGGCTTGTCTTTTTTTAGATGAATACAGGAATATTTTTTAATTCTAAAATTTTAAATTACAAATTTTTAAAATCAAATTTGTAAAGGTGACATTGGTTACTAAGATTATATAGGTTTCAAGTGTACAATTTTATAATACATCATCTGCATGTTGTTGATAATAGTCATTCTAACAGATGTAAGGTGATATCTCATTGTAGTTTTGATTTGCATTTCCCTAATAGTGAAGTTGAACATCTTTTCATATATCTGTTGGCCATTTGTATGTATTTTTGGGAGAAATGTCTGTTCAGGTCCTCTGTCCATTTTTTTTTCAGTTGGATTGTTTGGTTGGTGTTGAGTTGTTTATATACTTTGGATACTAATCCCTTGTCATAGCTGTTGTTTGGAAATATTTTCTCCCATTTGTTTGGTTGCCTTTTTTTGTTTTGTTGGTGGTTTCTTTTGCTGTGCAGAAGCTTTTTAGTTTGATATAGTCCCATTAATTCATTTTTGCCATTACTACACTTGCTTTTAGGGTCAATTCATAAAATCCTCTTTAAGATCAAGGTCCTTAACTTTAGTACCTATGTTTTCTTCTATGTAATTTATTGTTTCAGATTTTATATTTAGGTCTTTAATCCATTTTGAATTAATTTTTGTATATGGAGACAAACTGTAGTCGTTTCATTCTTTTACATGTGGCTTTCCAATTTTCCCAGCACCATTTATTGAAGGGGATTTCTTTTCTCTATTGTATGTTTTGACTCCTTTGTTGAAAATTATTTGCCCATGTACATGCGGGTTTATTTCTAGGCTCTCAAGTCTGTTCCGCTGGTCTGTGTGTCTCTTTTTCTGCCAATACCATGCTGTTTTGGTTATTGTCACTTTCTGGTATAATTTGAAATCAGAGAATGTTATATCTCCGGGTTCATTCTTTTTTCTTGGGATTGATTTGGCTAGTCAGAATCTTTTTGGTTCCATACAAGTCTGATGAGTTTCTTTTAAAAATGTCATTGAGATATTGATGGAAATTGCATTAAATTTTCATATTGCTTTGGGTAATATGGACATTATAACTATGTTGATTCTTCCAACCTATGAACATGACATATCTTTCCCATTTCATTGTGTCTTTTTCAATCTCTTTTAATAATGATTTGTAGTTTTCAATATATAAATCCTTTACAACCTTTGTTAAGATTATTGCTAAGTACTTTATTGATTTTTGTTGTAGTTGCAAAAGGAATTGTTTTTTTCCATTTCTTCTTCTAAAATTTCATTGTTAGTATATAAGAATACAGTGGATTTTTGTACATTGATTTTGTATCCTGTAACTTCACTATATTTGTTAACTGCTTCTAATAGTTTTTTGATGGAGTCTTTAGAATTTTCTATATAAAATACCATGTCATCTACAAAAAGTGACAATTTTACTTTTTTATTACCGATTTGGGTGCCTTTTATTTCTCGCTCTTATCTTATTGCTCTGGCTAGGACTTCCAGTGCTATGTTGAATAAGAGTGGTGAGAGTGAACATCCTTGTCTTGTTCCTGATATTAGAGGAAAATCTTTCCATTTTTCACCATTAAATATGATGTTGGCTGTGAGTTTGCCATGTACAGCCTTTATTGTGTTGAGGTAGGTTCCCTCTGTTCCCACTTTGCTGAGAGGTTTTTATTTTTCATAAATGGGTGCTGGATTTTATCAAATTCTTTTCTGCATCTATTGGTATGATCATGTGTTTTTATCCTTCATTTTGTTTATGTGGTGTATCACATTTATTAATTTGCATATATTGTACCAAACATGCAACCCTGGAATAAGTCCCACTTAATCATGGTGTATTATCTTTTTTTAAATATATTTTTTATTGATTAAGATATTACATATGTGTCCCTGTCCCCACATCACCCTCCACGCCCCCCCCGTTGTCCGTGTCCATTGGTTAGGCCTCTATGCCTGCATGTAAGTCCTTTGGTTGCTCTTTCCCCTTTACCCCCACCCTTCCCTATCCTCCCTCCAAAGCCCGACAGT
>NW_006289084.1:185587-187727 GCF_000327345.1 Myotis davidii
ACTTCAGCACTGCGCCTCCTCTGAGTCTGGGTATGATATTCTCTTTACTCCTAGTTGTAGAATTTCCACTCAGCCAGCCCCCCTGTGGTTCTGTATGTTGTCCGTTCCCTGTTTCAGGCGTAATTTGAATTGGTTGTTCAAGGCAGCAATCTCCGGCGTTAACCTAGGCCGCCATCTTCGGTTCCGTGTATTATCTTTTTTATGTCAATTATGTATGTATTTAACAAACCAATTAAATCACTATATTTACTTTACATTTACTTTATTTTTTATGATGTGCAGGTTTGATTTTATTTTTATTTTTTTAAAATTTATCCCTATTGTTGAAAGTATTACAGATATCCCCTTTTTTCTCCATTTAACCCCAATTCCCATCCCCTCTCCAGGCCTTCACCCCACTATTGTCTGTGTCCATGGGTTATGCATATATGCATACAAGTTCTTTGGCAGATTTTTCCCTCCCCCACCCCCCACCTTCTGAGGATCCTCAGTCTGTTGCATGCTTCCATGTTCTCTGGATCTATTTTGTTTTTCAATTTATTTTATTCATTAGATTTCACATATAAGTGAGATCATGTGATACCTGTCTTTCTCTGACTGGCTTATTTCACTTAGCATAATACTCTCCAGGTCCCTTCATGCTGTCTCAAAGGGTAAGAGATCCTTCTTTTCTACAGATGCATAGTACTCCATTGTGTAAATGTGCCACAGGTGTTTTTTTCATCCAGTCATCTACTGATGGGTACTTGGGCTGTTTCTAGATCTTAGTTATAACACTACTATCAACATAGGGTTGCATATATTCTTTCTGATTCGTATTTTTGGCTTCTTAGGATATATTCCTAGAAGTGAGGTCACTGGCTTAAATGGCAGTTCCATTTTTAATTTTTTGAGAAAACTCCATACTGTCTTCCATAGTGGTTGTACTAGTCTGCATTCCCACCAGCAGTGTACTAGGGTTCCCTTTTCTCCACATTCTCGCCAGCACTTGTGGTTTGTTGATGGTAGCCATTCCGGTATGTGTGCACTTGTATTATCTTTTTAATGTAGTACTGGATTCAGTTTGCTAATATTTGGTTGAGAATTTTTGCATCTGTGTTCATTAGAGATATCGGCATATAATTTTATTTCTTTATAATGTCTTTATCGGTTTCTGGAATTAGGATAATGCTAGCCTCATAAAATGTGCTTGGGAATCTTCCCTCTACATGAATTATTCTTGGAATAGTATTAGAAGGATAGCTGTTAGTTTTTTGAATGTTTAGTAAAATTCACCTGTTAAGTCATCTGGTCCAGGACTTTTGTTTGATGCGAGGAATCTGACACCATGCCTGATGAATAGCACTGCCAAGTTCTGTGAGATTTGATGGTTGTGGAACCAGCTGCCTGATGGCTCTTTTAACTTCATCCCAGCAACAATACTTAGGTATGTTGTGCTATTCAGACGTTGTTCCACACAAATTAAAGGGCCCAAACCATGCCAGGAACACATGCCCCAAACCATAACACTCCCCCCACCAGCTTGAAACGTTGTACTCATGTATGTGGGGTGCATGCTTTCATGCTGTTTCCGCCAAATTCTCACTCTGCCATCTGCATGATACAACTGGAAACGTGATTCATTGGACCACATGAATTTTTCCCAATGCTTGACTGTCCAATCCTTCTGTTCCTGTGTGAATTGGAGGCGTTTTACCTTGGTAACTGCAGACAGCAAAGGTGTTCGAACAGGCCTTCGGCTTCCATATCCCATACGATGCAGTGTACGGCTAATTTGCCTGCAAACATCAGGTGGTCATAATAATCTGGCCACTCAGTGTATATACTAGTAATGGTCAATGATTAAACAGGTGACATCAGGATTAAGCTATGTCAAACAGAGAATGGAGGACACATGTTAAACACTTGATACATTTTAGTTATTAATAAAGCACAATAGAAATTTTCCTATTGTTGGATAACATAAGCTAATCATTGGACTTTTGATGATGGCTCAGTCAATAAAAGGAGTGATAGGAAAGAAGAGAATGGTAACAGTCAGCTTTGAGAATTTGAGCTTGCATGTGATTATCATGGCATAACTTTTGTTGTTGTTAATCTTCACCCGAGGATATTTTCCCTTTGATTTTTAGGAAGCGTG
>NW_006289084.1:190294-190519 GCF_000327345.1 Myotis davidii
TAGAGATATCGGCATATAATTTTATTTCTTTATAATGTCTTTATCGGTTTCTGGAATTAGGATAATGCTAGCCTCATAAAATGTGCTTGGGAATCTTCCCTCTACATGAATTATTCTTGGAATAGTATTAGAAGGATAGCTGTTAGTTTTTTGAATGTTTAGTAAAATTCACCTGTTAAGTCATCTGGTCCAGGACTTTTGTTTGATGCGAGGAATCTGACACCA
>NW_006289084.1:190800-195786 GCF_000327345.1 Myotis davidii
GCATGTGTTGACCATTTCTATTGTTCTTTCATTCCTAATGTCCATGTCTTCTTCTGGCTCAGTCCCTTCTGTCTAAAGAACTTTGTTTTAGCAATTCTTTTTTTTTTTTAATATTTTTTATTGATTTCAGAGAAGAAGGGAGATGGAGAGATAGAAACATAAGATGAGAGAGAATCATTGATGGGCTACCTCCTGTACTCCCCACACCAGGGATTGAGCCTGAAACTCAGGCACATGCCCCAACTGGAATCAAGCCAAAACCTCCTTATTAATAAGTCAACGTTCAACCACTGAGCCATGCCAGCTGGGTCATTTTTGGTAACACTTTCTAATAAAATAATTTCAGACTTACAGAAAAGTTGCAAAGACTTTCATATTCATTGCACCCAGTTTCCCCAAATGTTAACAGTTTATTTGATTTATTTCCTTTCAATATATATGAATATTCCCCTTTTTTCCTGAACCATTTCCAAGTAAATTTTAGGCATGATATTCCTTTAACCCTAAATACTTCAGCATGTATCTCTCAGAATAAAGTATTTCTTTTATGTAGGCATGGTGAAATTGCCCTGGCCAGGTAGCTCCGTAGGTTAGAGCATCATCCTGGTACATCAAGGTTGTGGGTTCAATCTCCAATCAGGGCACACACAAGCAGCAACCAATGAATGCATAAATAAGTAGGACAACAAACCAACATTTCCCTTTCTCTCTCTCTAAAATAAATCAATAAAAATAGTATCAGGAAATTAATATTGATAAAATACTATTATCTAACCTACAGGCCACATTCATAGTTCTCCAATTGTACAAATAATAATATTCTTTGTACAAATAAAGTGGTGGTGGTTTCCAGGATGTAATTCGGGATCAGGCATTGATTTGTTAGTTCTAGCTAGCCTCCTTTAATCTGAAACTCGGCCTGTCCTTGCCTTTCATGAGTAAGACATTCTTTTTTTAAAAAAGAATAGTTTATTGAGTTTTAGAGAGAGAGAAAGGGAAATATCTATGTGAAAGCAGAACATCAATCAGCTGCCTCTGCATTCCCCCTGCTGGGGATTGAGCCTGCAACCCAAGCATGTGCCTAGACCAGGAATCCAATCAGCAACCTTTTGTTGCAGGGATTTATGTCCAACCAACTTAGCCACACCGGCCAGGGCTCTTTGCATTTTTAAATTATTATTATTTTATTTTGAAGCAATCACAAACGTAGAGAAAAGTTTGAATTACAATAGAGAATGTCTTGGGGTTTTATTTCTGAATGATTTGAGAGCTAGTTATACACCTGATGCCCATTATCTCTGAATAATTGTGTGGGTTTTGTTTTCTTTTTTGCCAACAAGGATATTTTTCTAATTATGACATAATCATTAAAACCAGGAAATTAACATAAATGGATTACTAATATCTAATTCTCAGGTCCCAATCAAGTTTCATCAATTGTCCCCAAGTGATCTATTATCACAAAGAATCCAGTTCAGAGCCATATGTTGCTTTTATTTTTTTAAAAATATATTTTATTGATTTTTTTACAGAGAGGAAGGGAGAAGGATAGAGAGTTAGAAACATTGATGAGAGAGAAGCATCAATCAGCTGCCTCATGCACACCCCCTGCTGGGGATGTGCCTGCAACCAAGGTATATGCCGTTGACCAAAATCGAACCCCAGGTCGACACTCTATCCAGTGAGCCAAACCGGCTAGGGCCATATGTTGCTTTTAGCTGTCGTGTCTCTTTCATCACCTCAGTCTGGAGTATTTCATTGGTCTTTCAATGACTTTCAAGATCTTGGCACTTTTGAAGCCTACAGGCCAGGTATTTTGGAGAGTGTTTCTTGTTTTGGGTTTGTCTGATTTTTCCTCATTAGATTCAGGTTACACATTTTTGGACGGACTGTCACAGAAGTGACACTGTACTCCACATTCTGTCAGGTGGAGCATGATTTCAATGTGTCCTGTTACTGATGATGTTCACTTGGATCACCTGACTAAAGTGGTATGTACCAGGCTTCTCTACTGTGAAGTTATTCTTTGTAATTAATATTTTGTGGGTAAGTGCTTCAATACTGTGTAAAACTTCTATTTGTCATCAAACTTTTAATGTATTCATTTGTTCACTTATATCAGTATAGACTTAGTTTCCTACTTTATCAGTGGGTTATAATCCATTACTATCATTGTTTCCTTTGATGCTCAAGTTGTCCTAGATTTGGCTACTCCCTCAAGCTGGCTACTGTGTTCTCATTCTTTGAGCACTTCCTTACTTTCTGGTACAAGATGTTCCAGGCTCATCTGTACTTTCAATCAGCCATTTTTCTGAGGATCCCTGCATCTCTTTATTGGAGAATAGTATTTAGCAGCCAAATCTGGGCACTAGGTGTAGATATTCCTATTTGGTGTGTTGCTGCTTCCTGGCCCTCTCATAGTTTGACTTATACACTTTTACTCAAATGCTTACACACACATTCACACATTCTATCTATCTATCTATCTATCTATCTATCTATTCTAATATATCCCATCTAACATCAGAGAGTTCATACTAGTTTTCTCTTTTTGGGATTTGCAACAATTTATGACAATGAGAAATTTAGTTTCCACTATTCTTTATATGTTTAACCATTTTATCAATAGTTCTGTATGTAACTGTGCTGGCAGGTTTCTTTACCTTTTAAAATAATAGCTACCATTCACTGGCTGCTTATCATGTACCAAGCACTGTTCTATTTGCTTTACATCAAAAATTTTGTTTCATTCTCAGTATACCCTGTGAGACAAGGATAATTATATCCACTTTAGAGAGAAAATTGAGGCATAGAGAGGGTAATTTTCTCAAGATAAGGTAGCTGGGGGAGGAGCATTTAACAGAGAAAACACTAAATGCAAATGACCTGAGGTAAGAGTCTATCTACCATGTTCAAGAAGGAGCAATGAGGCTTGTGGACGGGGACTGAGGGAAGGAGAGGAAGAGTAATAGATGATGAGGTCAGAGAGGGACTTAGAAGCCAGACTGTGTAGAGGCTTGTGGGCTATGATTTTACCTTATCTTCAGAACAAGAGGAGGAGACACTGGAGAGTTATAAGAAGAAGAGTGACATAATATGATGTACATTTTAAGAGGGTCACTGTGCCAGGCCAGCATGCCCTGACCTGGAATCAAACCAGTGACCTCTTTGTTCATGAGTCAATGCTCAACCACTAATCCACACCAGCCAGGCAATTTTGTGTTTTTTTAAAACAAGGATCCACAAATTATATAAGCTTCAGGCCCTACATATAGAGTATGGCCCTACTCACACTCTATATTCAACCAGCAAGTCCAGATGGCTATACTGTCACAATATATCTATAATTCAACCCCTTCCTCCCACCTCAACTGCAACTACTCTGGCCCTAGCCACTCTCTTTTGGATTACTGCAATAGTTCCTGACTAGTCTCCCTACCTCTTCCCCATCACATTCCCATCTATAGTCTATTCCCAACATAGAAACAGGGGGATCTTTTTTATAAAATAAATTATATTAGCCCTGGCCTGTTTTGCTCAATGGATAGAGCGTCGGCCTGCAGACTCAAGGGTCCCTCCCGGGTTTGATTCTGGTCAAGGGCATGTACCTTGGTTGCAGGCACATCCCCAGTAGGAGGTGTGCAGGAGGCAGCTGATCGATGTTTCTCTCATCGATGTTTCTAACTCTCTGTCCCTTTCCCTTCCTCTCTGTAAGAAATCAATAAAATATTTTTTTAAAGGGAATTAATTAGCAGAGATATTTTAATATTGCTATTTGCCCTTTCTTTATAATATAAGTGTGAGAGATGAAAGGAAACTAGTAAAATATATAAGAAAATAATATATAAATATATAAAAAATGTAACTATGCTGCTCAAAACTTTCCAATAGTTTCATGTCTCACTCAAAGAAAAAAAAAAACTCTTTGACACCATCCCTTACCATTCCACGCCAGCCACATCATCCTCCTTGCTATTCTTCAAACATACCTCACAAGATTCCACTTCACAGGTTTGCACTGGCTTCTGCCTCCCCCTGGAAAGTTCTTCCTTCAGATATCCACGTGGCTTTTTATCTCACCTCCTTCATGTGTTTGCTTAAATATCACGGTTTCAATGGGCCTTACCTTGGCCTCCCCATCAAAACTTTCACCCACTCACTGACCCATCCTCCTCTGCACCCTCGTTCCCATTTACCTTGCTCCCTACTTTTTCTCTTTCCCATAGTACATATCACTTTCTAAAACACTAGGCAGTTTATTTATTAATTCTATTTATTATTTTTCACTTCTCTCCTCCTTCTAGAATGCTCACAAGCACAGGAATCTTTATTTTACTGACCTCTGTATCCTCGATACTTAGAATAGTGTCTGGCACCTAGTAGGCACTTAGTATATATTGAATGAATGAATAAATGAATCAAGAGTGGCCCTAGTAGTGGGAAGAGAATATACAAAGATCCATAAATGAAAGAGTATATGCCTTATTCAAGCAACACAAAGACTCAAGGACAAAGATAAAAAAGGAGAGTGGCCCAAACTGAGGCTGGCAAGGCCAGCAGGAACCAGAAGATGAAGAGCTCAGTAGACCAGAGTAATGATACTGAACTTCAGAGCAAGGAAAATCCATTGAGGAGTTATAACCATGAGAGTGGTGTGATAATAGTTGGGAGAGATCATTAACAGTTATATAGGAAATGGGCTGGTGGGAGTAGGGTGGGGGAAGATGGGAGAGACTAGAAGAAAGAGACCAGTTAATAAGCTATTGGACTAGTCCAGCCAGTGTGGCTCAGTTGTTGATCTTCAACCTATGAATCAGGAGGTCACGGTTCAATTCTTGGTAAGGGCACATGCCTCGGTTGTGGGCTCGATCCCAGTAGGGGGTGTGCAGGAGGCAGCCTATTGATGATTCTCTCTCATCATTGATGTTGCTCTATCCCTCTCCCTTCCTCTCTGAAATCAATAAAAACATATTTTTAAAAAGAAGC
>NW_006289084.1:196296-201891 GCF_000327345.1 Myotis davidii
ATCTATAAAAGGCTAAGTTGACATGCACATGCATGATACATATAAAGCTCTCGCTGGTGCCAATCGCACACGTGTTTCAATCTGTCATTGTCAATCGTGAATTTGATTGACACTTTTATTATAGAGAAAGGGCGAATAGCAATATTAAAATATTTCTTCTAATTAATTTCCTTTCAATGTGCACGAATTCGTGCACCAGGGCACTAGTATTTTTTAACTGAAACTTGCTAAAAGAGTATAATTTAAATGTTCTCACAAAAAAGGTTAATATGTGAGATAATAGATACATTAACCTGGGGAATCCTTTCATAATGTATATCAAATTATCATGTTGTAAAGTGTTAATAGTTTACAAGCTTATTAATTATACCTCAATAAAGCTGGGGAAAATTATCATACAGTAAAATGTGTTTTTAAAAGAGATTCTTGGGGTAGTCCAGACAAGAGGTGATAGTGTCTCAAGTTAATTTGGGTGGTGGCAATGGACATGTAATAAAGTGGAAAAATAATAAAAATATATAGAAAGTAGAATCAGCTCTAATGATGAACCAAAAGAAGAGGGTCTTTGATGAGAAATGTGTGGTCATTTGGTTCACTGCTACAAAAGGTCAAGCGAACAAGGACTAAAAAATGTCTATTGGAATTTAGTGGCAGGGAAGTAATTAGCGATCTTGTCAAGCGCATCCCCAAGAAATGGAGATGGTGAAAGTCAGCCTGAGTACACTGACAAGTGAGTGCAATCTGAGGAAGTGGAGGCCACTTTGCATATCTACCATGCATCAAACACTTATAGGCTCTCTATATATGCCACTTTCCTCCCTCCCTTCCCTGTGATAATGCACAACTGCAATGGTATTGCTTATTAAACTCTAGGTAAAGAAAATACTTGAAATTAAAATAATACCCTAAGTAGTTAAATATTTACTATTCCTTTGATATCAGATTAAATAAAAGATTAAATTCAAAAATTGATGAGGAAAGCAGCTGGTATTGAATATTCAAGCTCCCAGAGGAACACATTAATGAATCATTGTTAAAGCTGGACAGCTTCACACTTATTCTGTTCAAAGAATAGGAACACAATCATTTCTCAATTATCATTTTATAAAATGAATATACTAGCTGTACCGGTTAATAATGCGGATGTTTTTCAATAGCTGGAGTTACACATATGTTGATATATATGCGATCTGATATGTATGCTATTTTGTTGTATTGACAACAAGCTTAAAAACTTCATATGTCAAATTTTCTGAAGGTGTTAACATCATAGATATTTTTACGCTTAAAAATGTTGAATTTTGTGCCAAAAGAAAGAGCATTTGCGGGAAGTTTTAATTCATTACTTTATTTTGAAGAAAAGTGCTGCTGAGAGCTTTGGGAAGCTTATGGTGAACATGCTCCATTACAAGATACCTGTGAGCGCTGGTGTAAACGCTTTAAAAGTGATGCTTTCGATGTGAAAGACAAAGAACGTCCAGGTCAACCGAAAAAGTCTGAAGACCAACAATGACAAGCATTATGGGGTGAAGATGCGTGTCACACTCAAAAACAACACACAGGAAGATTAAATGTGTGAACGATAGAACGTCCAGGTCAACCGAAAAAGTTTGAAGACCAACAATTACAAGCATTATTGGATGAAGATGCATGTCAAACTCACAAACAACTTTCAGAAAGATTAAACATTGCTCAGCAAACATTTTTCGATCATTTACAAGCAATGGGAAAGATTTTAAAGGAAGGAAAATGGGTGCCACATCAACTGAACGAAAGACAAATGGAAAACCAAAAAGTCATCAGTAAAATGTTGCTTCAACGTCACGAAAGAAAGTCTTTTTTGCATCGAATTATGACTGGTGAGGAAAAGTGGATTTATTCTGAGAATCACAAAATCATGGGTTGATCCAGGTCAACCATCAACACCGACTGCAAGGCCAAATCACTTTGGAAAGAAGACAATGCTCTGAGTTTGATGGCATCAGGAAGGTGTGGTGTATTATGAGCTTCTAAAACCAGGTGAAACTGTTAATACTGATTGCTACTGACAACAAATAATCAATCTGAACCACACTTTGATCGTAAAATGATCAAAGTAACTTTTCTTCATGATAATGCACCATCACACACTTCAAAACCAGTTAAAGACATGTTAAAAAATCTTGCCTGGGAATTATTAGCCCATCTTCTGTATTCACCAGACCTTGCTCATTCAGATTACCACTTGTTCCGATCGATGGCACATGCACTTTCTGAGCAACACTTCAAAACATACAAAGAAGTGGAAAATTGTGTCTGTGAATGGTTTGCCTCAAAACAAGAAAAGTTCTATTGGGACGGTATCCACAAATTACCTGAAAGATGGGGGAAATGTGTAGCTAGCGATGGAGATTACTTTGAATAATTTCTCTTGAAATTATCATCTTTTCTTTGGATTACAAAATTCACATTATTAACTAGTCAATAATTAGTCTGCATTTTTAACTGGTTGATAATTAATCTGCATTATTAACTGGTTAATGCTTAATCTGCATTATTAACTGGTTAATAATTAATATGCATTATTAACTGGTTAATGCTTAATCTGTATTATTAACCAGTTAATAGTTAATCAGCAGATGAGTGGATTATAAAACTGTGGTACATTTACACAATGGAAGACTACGCTGAGGTAAAAAAGAAGGAACTCTTACTATCTGCAACAGCATGGATAGAACTGGAGAGCATTATGCTAAGTGAAATAAGCCAGTCAGAGAAAGGTAAATAAATATCACATGATCTCACTCATTTGTGGATTATAATGAGCAACATAACCCGATGAACAAAAACAGATTTAGAGACAGAGAAGCATCAATCAGATGCCCAAACCTCAGAGGGAAAGTAGGGGAGAGTGGGGGTAAGGGGGAAAGATCAACCAAAGGACTTGTATGCATGCATATAAGCATAAGTGATGGATGTAGACAACAGGGGGTGAGGGTGACAGGGGGGTTGGGGGGACAATGGAGCAATAAGGACACATTTGTAATACCTTAATCCAGTGGTTATCAACCTTCTGGCCCTTTAAATACAGTTCCTCATGTTGTGACCCAACCATAAAATTATTTTCGTTGCTACTGCATAACTGTAATGCTGCTACTGTTATGAATCGTCATGTAAAGATCTGATATGCAGGATGTATTTTCATTGGTACAAATTGAACATAATTAAAGCATAGTGATTAATCACACCAGTTCCTCATGTTGTGGCCCAACCATAAAATTATTTTCATTGCTACTTCATAACTGTAATGTTGCTACTGTTATGAATCATAACGTAAATATCTGATATGCAGGATGGTCTTAGGCCACCCCTGTGAAAGGGTCATTCGACCACCAAAGGGGTCGCGACCCGCAGGTTGAGAATCGCTGCCTTAATCAATAAAGAAAAAAAAAAACACCAAAAAAACTAGCAAGTTACAATGGTCATAGTTTTCTTCTAAAAATAGTAAGGAAGTTGTCCTGCCAGTGTGGCTTGGTGGTTGAGCATTAACCTATGAACCAGGAGGTCACAGTTCGATTCCTGGTCAGAGCACATGTCAGGTTTTAAGGCTCTATCCTCAGTGTGGGGCGTGCAGAAGGCAGCTCTTCAATGATTCTCTCTAATTAATGTTTCTATCTCTCTCTCTCCCTCTCCTTTCCTCTTTGAAATCAATAAAAATTTTTAAAAATAGGAAGGCAGTTTATGTAATTTGTGCCAGTGTGCAGAGGGGAAACCAGATGGTTTTGCCAGTAAACTTTCAGATCTCTGCTAGAATAGGGAGAAACAAATGGAAGGCAAACACAGTGACTCATGAGATAGAGAATCATTGTTTCAAATCAGAGGTAAAAAGAAATAAAGTTAATTTCATTTCCAGAAATTTCATGTTCCCAAATTTTGGAATTACTTTTCAATAATGACTCTTCTGAAGTGTAATACTAGAATGTCATTTTTGGTATTCTTGAGAAGATGGTTACCGATGGGAAGGCAGACCGAAAGACAGTGTGAGAGCAAGAGAACAAAAGGAGAGTATGTGGACGTACCGAGAGTGTAATTTTGTGGGTGAGTGATAGCTATACTCCAGGGGACTGTTGGAGACTGCCGGATCAGGCTTCCCTAAAGGGGCAGCCTCCACTGCTGCTGAAGTCTCTCCCGGAGCGGCTGGCTCAGTCACGGAAACTGCGCCATCTTGAGTGGCTGATATCGGAAGCATATACATCCAGAGACCCTGCAACCACGGCACCCAGGGACCAGCTACAAACCCAGGAACACTGGATCTCAAGCAGCGCAAATACGTGGACTCAGACGAGCCCTGCTCCTCCTTATGGAAAGGTCAGATTTCACCTAAATAAAGGTGTGGTTTTTAATTCAGGTTGGAGAGAGGAATGCACTCGGGGGAAGTCTGCGCCCCACAAAGTCCAAGGTCATTGGGGCCGGCATGATCCAAGAGTGTGGAAGGGGTCCTGCAGGGCTGCTGGCAGAAGGTAACTCTAAAAATCAGTCCATAGCTGGACTGGGTGCAAAAAGGCAGCCTCGGATTTTGCCAGTGTGCTGGTTGCTTAGTGCCAGGGGAGAGAGGACATGCGGAAGAGACTTTGGGAGAATTGCGCACAGAGCTGGATGGTGGAGGTTGTGAACTCGTGCACTTTGGCTCTTTTTTTCTCTCTTTAAGTCCTTGATTTGATTATTAAATCCAATACATAGGATCGCCCAATTGGGGTCACTCACAGAGACTGCAGGGGAAAGTTGTTTTTGTGGAACCTGGGAATCAGAGTGGGGAGTAACATTCAAGGAACCAGCTCTGGGGCAGTCGACTTTCCCAAGCCAGAATTAAATGCGATAGGGAAAACAAAACCTAACTACTGGCTAGAGAGGACTTATAGCCTTGGAGGTCAATCCAGAAACACTGCCACCCAGGGGATGAACCACAAACTGACTCTTCTGTAAACACAAATAAAGGCATTCTGGGAAACAAAGAAATACTGCCTGCTTTAAAATTAGGACTGTGGTTTACAACATGGAGGAGCAGTGTATCACATGGAACTTCAATACTCTCTTGAATACCTCACAGGACTAAGTCATGCCAAACAGAAGAGTAGAGAAAATGAATGACCTTCACTATTGCACATTTTTAATTTTTTTTCACCTTTTATTTAAGAAACTATTTTTTTCTTTTTTCCTCACTTGATTATACCTTTTTAATTATTATATTTTAATCAGTATTATTATTACTATTTTAACCAGTATTTTTACTACTGCCATTTTACCTTTCTTTTAAGTGTCATTTTATTTTCTCTTTATTTTATTTTGGGATTAGTGTTGACATTCTGTTTTCATCTTTCCTTTAGCATCATTTTACTCTATCTAAACTTTACCTTTATGCCAAAACTCTCTTCCTCACTTCTTCCCTTTTGTTGTCCCGTTTCTATTACTCTATTCCAGTTTTAGATTTTCCCTACTCCTTCTTTTTACGCCCTGTTAAAATTTCACCTTACTTATATATCTAACTAGAGGCCCGGTGCACAAAAATTTGTGCACTCAGGGGGTGGGGGATCCCTCAGCCCAGACTGTGACCTCTCG
>NW_006289084.1:202446-203215 GCF_000327345.1 Myotis davidii
TTTCCTTTTCTCCTTTTTTTTAATTCTAGGCCACCAGCTTTAGCTCTGAGGCTCAGCTCCAGCTATGAGACCTCCGCTGCTGAAAGCAGATTTCTGGCCTTTGTTTACCCTTCTCTATTTGAAACAATGTTGCGGTCCTGCTGGCTGAAGCCCCCGGTTTTGTTTAGCTTCTATATGTGTTACAATGTTGTTTAGAGTGCAGCTGAGAGGCCGGCAAGGCAGGTGGGGAACCTTGGCTTCCTCCGTCACTGGAGCAAGCAAGCCTCCTGTTCGCTTCAGCTGCCTGGCTGCTGGCTGCCATCTTGGTTGGCAGTTAATTTGCATATCTTGCTGATTAGCCAATGGGAAGGGTAGCGAAGTTACAGTTAATTACCATGTTTCTTTATTATTAGATAGGAATTCCAATCCCCTGTTCTAAGCACATATACACGTCTCTCTTCCCTTTCTTCACTATCCAAATCATTTTTCCCTCTGTCGTTTTGTTGTTTGCTTGATTGTTGATTAAATTGGTTTTTTTATGCTTGTTTGTGAGATTGTTTGGCTCTTTATTTTTATTTTTTGGTTGGGTTTTTTTGGTTATTTTTTGGTTCTGTTTTCCCTGGCCTCGCTTGATATTAGTTGTTGTTTGAAGTTTGCATTTATCTCTAGGTGTCTGTTGCTAGCATTTGCTGGGACTAGTGGCTGTTCTATTGGAGTTTTCTCCCCATATAGATAGTTTCTTCCCCTCTTCTATTTCATTCTTTTTCTTTTCTCTCTTACTTTTTTTCCT
>NW_006289085.1:0-657 GCF_000327345.1 Myotis davidii
CCTGCCCTAGGAGCTGTATCAGTAAAGATACTGTTATGGCATATGTCTGATATTTTACTGCCTAAGGATTTTTCTAAGATTTTTATGGCTTCCCAAATTACATGTAAGTCCTTTATCCATTTTGAGTTTATTTTTGTGTATGGTGTAAGTTGGTGGTCTAGTTTCATTTTTTTGCAGGTATGTGTCCAATGTTTACAACACGATTTATTGAAGACACTGTCTTGAGTCCATTGTATGCTCTTGCCTCCTTTGTCAAATATTAATTGAGCATAATGGCTTTGGTCAATTTCTGGGTTTTCTGTTCGGTTCCATTGGTCTATATGTCTGCTCTTGTGCCAGTACCAGGCAGTTTTGAGAACAGTGGCTTTGTTATATAGCTTGATATCTGGTATTGTGATCCCTCCAACTTTGTTCTTTCTCAGGATTGCTGTGGCTATTCGGGGTCTTTTTTTTTGTATTCCATATGAAATTTTGGAGGGCTTGTTCTAAGTCTGTGAAATATTCCATTGGTATCTTAATGGGGATTGCATTAAATCTATAGATTGTTTTGGGTAGTATGGACATTTTAATGACATTGATTCTACCTATCTATGAACACGGTCTATTCTTCAATTTGTTTATGTCTTCTTTTTTCAACGTCCTGTAGTTTTCTGAGTA
>NW_006289086.1:0-1326 GCF_000327345.1 Myotis davidii
TAAAATCTTATAAAATATTCTCTACATGTTAGGTCAATTCTTATACCAAAATACTGTCTTTTCTTGATTTACAACATACATTCATACATGTTTTTTCTATCGTGTGAGGGAAGCCCACACGATTATTAAAAACCTGCTATTGTTTCAGAATTTAGCAGATGACCAAAAAATACACAGGAGTACCTGAGATACAAACCCATTTATTTCCAGATGTACTAATACCATACTCAAGGGAGCCTGTTTCCAAATCATGAGCAAGCCATTATGGAGGAATCTTCTTTTATACCCTTTGGTTTCTTTGTCCCCCATATATGGATTAGACTTCCAGACCTTTTGCGGGCTTTGCAAAAATCCCTGTGTGTTGGGATGGGGGCTATGTGACCACATGTGAAGGTTTGGCCTGGTGCCAGCACTCCAGTGACCTCCCTCTAGTGAAGCTGTTACATCCTTGGTTTATGGCCCTTGTACATTGGAAGTATTTAGGTAAATAGGTCTTGCAAGACCAGATAATTAAGGAAGGGGCAGTGACTTCAGGAATGTGCATTAGGGACATTGATTAACTTAGGTACAGAGTCAGGCTGCTAGTCTCATACATTCTTTCACAGATGTCTTATTTACCTCATCACTACCTAGACAGAGTGACTTCTAAAGAGTTCACACCATTTGGTGAGGGGATGATGCTCCAACTACTGCGTCCCACCAGCCATGGCTCCATGTGTAAATGATAGAAATTCTCCCACTTTGAGAGTCTGGGAAACAGGACTTCTGCACACAAACACAGGGATGTTGAATGAAATGAGTGGTTTCAGGAGGCAGCCGTGTGGTTGTGAGAGTGGCAGCAGGTTTGAGATGGAGGCTGCAGCCACAGCGTCCAGCCCAGCATCTCCTGCCTTCTCACAAGTAGAGGTTCGAGTTTTGTAAAGGATCTGATTGAGGAATACAACAAGGAGAATCTTTCAGTCTCAAAATAAAAGCATCATTCAAAGAAAAATCTTATTCCCAAACCCCAGAAAGTCAACATGGCCCATGGCGGGGAAAGGAGAGAGAGAAGAAGCCCCATCCATGCGCCTCTGGGGGAGCAACCCTGGGTCCTCATCAAAATCCCGAGAAAGAAGAACTCCCAATCCTGAACGCTGCCCACAAATATATGGGATCAGGGTGACAGGTCTCAGGAAAGGAGGGAGGGAGCGGGGTCAGGACAGGATCCCCTGTGGCCAGCATCCTTGAGTCCTTTCCCATCTGGGGTTTCCCTAGATGACAAGGTCAGACATGAAGCCCAGGGTCCCAGCTACACACTTATATGCAGAATCCATGCAAATGGGGCTC
>NW_006289086.1:4471-5815 GCF_000327345.1 Myotis davidii
TTTACTGGAGGTGACTGTAAACCCACATGTCCAGTAACTCTCTGTCCATGAGCATCGGGCACATTTCTGTCATGTTACTCAAATCAAGTCCAGCTTTCGCCCCTCATCCAATTCCATAGTCACGTCCACATTTATGGGTAGTTTCCCAGCTCCCATCTGGTACCAGAACCTGCTCCAGTCCCTGAAGCTGCTGTAGCCAATCCACATGGAGAATGGATGCTCACAATTTTCTAGGGCATTCTTTGTAAAATCACCCAAAACAGGTGCCAATAAAGAAAATACAGATGTATTGAAATTTAATAAAAGTAAAACATTTCTCCCACCAAGAATTTCATCAAGAAACAGCAAGGATGGACCGGCTCCTGGCAAATTCCCCCTTTTCACTCAACATAAGGAGCTGGCTTATGGGGCTGCAAAGCAGGTCATTGTGGGTGACTGGCTGCTTCCCTATATTGCCCGCAGTATTGGAATGAATGCCTGTATATGTTTCAACCTTGTCCCTGCCTATTTGGCTCAAGTAGTTACAGGCAGCAGGGACCATTGTCTGATTACATATTCATGTGTGTAAAATGTGATTGGAGCAAAAACAAGAATCTTTCAATCTCAAAATAAAAGCATCATCCAATGCACATTCTTATTCCCAAATACCAGAAAGGCAACATGGGCTACAGAGGGTGAAGGAGAGTGAGAGGAAGCCCCATCCATGTGCCTCTGGGGGAGCACCCCTGAGTCCTCATCAAAACCCCAAGGAAGGAGGACTCTCAATCCTGGAAGCTGCCCCCAAAGGAATAGGGTCAGGGTGATAGATCTCAGGAAAGGAGAGAGGGAGGGGGTCAGGACGGGAACCCTTTAGGCCAGCCCCGTTGAGTCCTTTCCCATCTGGGGTTGCCCTAGATGACAAGGTGAGACATGCAGCCCAGGGTCCCAGCTGCACACTTATATGCAGACTCCATGCAAATGGGGCTCTCCTCCTGCTCATAAAAGGGGGCCCTTGCCCGGCATGTTGGGGAGACACCCAGAACCCAAGCGCCTGAGACAGGACCCCAGAGGCTCCACCATGGACTTGGTGCCAAGCTGCGTTTTCCTCCTGATCATTTCTCAAGGTCGTTCTCAGGAGTGGGGAGAGCTCTGACCTGTGCCTGTGCCTGTTGGTGCTTCCATGTGATGCTCAGTCCACCTTGTGTCTCTGTGTTTGCAGGTGTCCAGTGTGAGGAGCAGCTAGTGGAGTCTGGGGGAGGCCTGGTGCAGCCTGGGGGGTCCCTGAGACTCTCCTGTGCAGCCTCTGGACTCATCTTCAGTAGCTACGAAATGCACTGGGTCCGCCAGGCTCCAGGGAAGGGGCTG
>NW_006289086.1:10728-11087 GCF_000327345.1 Myotis davidii
ACCACTGAGCCCTGCAACCAGGGTCCATGTGTAAATGATGGAAACTCTCCCACTTTGAGAGGCTGGGAAACAGGACTTTTGCACATGAACAGCAGGGAAGTTGAGTGAAATGTGTGGGTTCAGGAGGCAGCTGTGTGTTTGTGAGAGTGACAGCAGGTTTGAGACGAAGGCGGCAGTCACAGTGTCTAGCCCAGCCTCTCCTGCCTCCTCACATGTAAAGAGTAGAGTTTTGTGGAGGATCTGATTGAGGAAAAATAACAAGGAGAATCTTCAGCCTCAAAACAAGAGCATCATCCAATGCAAATTCTTATTCCCTAAACCCAGAAAGGCAACATGGTTCACGGCGGGTGAAGGAGAGC
>NW_006289087.1:0-533 GCF_000327345.1 Myotis davidii
TGGCGGTCAGGAGCACAACACCCAAGTTCAGGCGGAAACAGGACAGCAGTTACTATTCTGCACTTAGTCCGTTTTCCTTAAAAGTTAGGGCTGGTGCTATGGAAAACTGGGGTTCCCTCAAAAAATTAAATATGGAACTGCCATTGGACCCAGTGACCCCACATCTAGGAATATAGCTTAAGCAACCCGGATCACTAATCAGAAGGGATATATGCACCTCTATAGTCACAGCAGCACAATTACAGTAGTTAAGATCTGGAAACAGCCCCAGTGCCCATCAGGAGACGAGTGGATAGAAAAGCTGTGGGACGCTGACACCGTGGAATACTATGCAGCCGTGAAAAAGGAGCGCTTACCCTCTGAGACAGCAGGAGGGACCTGGAGAGCATCATGCTGAGTGACAGAAGCCCATCAGAGAAAGACACGTATCCCATGATCGCACTCCTACGTGGAGTCTTAAGTAACAACAAGTTACTTAAGTGCGTATACCCGTTGTACCGGTGAAAAATGCAGATTTCATAATCAAAGAAAAC
>NW_006289087.1:1103-2232 GCF_000327345.1 Myotis davidii
CAAGATACGTCCCTTGACCGGAATCGAACCTGGGACCCTTCAGTCCGCAGGCCGATGATCTATCCACTGAGCCAAACTGGTTAGGGCCCCAATAGAGACACTTTTAATTTCCTTTTCTCGTCTAATTGCAGTGGCTGGGACTGGCGGCCCGATATTGAAAAGGAGTGGTGAGAACAGACGCCTCGCCCCTGACCTGAACAAGGGCGCTCCTAGCTTCTTTCCATTGTGATGTCAGAGTTTTGTCGCTGTCCCTTACCCACGATTCACTCGAGGAAGTCTTCCTCTATCCCTACTTGGCCGAAACAATATCATTTTCATATTCTAATTGCAGTGGCTGGGACTGGCGGCCCGATATTGAAAAGGAGTGGTGAGAACAGACGCCTCGCCCCTGACCTGAACAAGGGCGCTCCTAGCTTCTTTCCATTGTGATGTCAGAGTTTTGTCGCTGTCCCTTACCCACGATTCACTCGAGGAAGTCTTCCTCTATCCCTACTTGGCCGAAACAATATCATTTTCATATCAAAAACGTACAAAAAGTGTGTACAGTTTGATTCTAATTTTGAGAAGAAAATACTTTCTATCGGAAAAGCGTGTGGAAGGCAATCCACTGATAATTCAAAGTAGTCATGTGGGGGCGTGAGAAGGGGTATTTTTTTTCTTTACATAGTTCTGTATTTCCGAAACTTGCCCTGATGAACGTACATGTATTTTATTTTTTTAACAACAGAACAGTAACATTATGAAAAGCGATGACGTGTTCTGGAGAGCTGGCTTGCAGACAGGAAATAAGACGATTAAGGGCTAACGTAGCCAAGCCGGTGTAGCTCCGTGGTTGAGTGTCTACCTGTGAACCAGGCCACGGTTCGACTCCCGGGATTTCGGGCTGGATCCCCAGTGTGGGGCGTGCAGGGGGCAGCTGAGCCATGATCCCCTCTCATCATGGATGTTTCTCTCTCCCTCTTCCTCTCCCATAAAAATGTATTAAAGAAGAAAAAAGAAAAGAAACGGACCGGAACTGCTCAACCTGGAGCAGGAGGGCCTGGCAGGTCTCGCCGAGGGGAGGAGTCGCGGGGCGGAGGAGGTGCCTGGTGCCTCTCGGAGCGCAGTGCCCGCCCGGGCCGCGGGGAGG
>NW_006289087.1:2823-4837 GCF_000327345.1 Myotis davidii
ATGAGGCCATCAAAGAGGACCTCAAGTGGTCGCGCTCCGTGGAGGACCTCACCGGCGGGCCCGCGGGGCTCACGTCCATCGAGGAGCGCATCCTGCGCATCACCGGCTACTACGGCTACCAGCCCTGGGCGGCGAGCTGCAAAAGTAAGGCCCGCACCTCCCGGCCCCCTGCCTGGCCGGGGTCCCCCCTGCGGTCCTGGGAGCGCGCGCAGCCCTGCGCCTGGCTGCCCTCCTGCGCCCTGAGCACAGGCACAGACCCAGGTTGGCAACTTTGAGGGAGAGGCCTGGAGATGGGAGTTGTCGGGGGCCTTTGGGGTTTTCTGATCTGTTCTCTTACACTCCAGGTCCCCCCCTTTCCCCACACACCTCCCTGTCCTATCCTTGCTAGTGAGGGGTCACCCGGGGAGACTTGGGGGACGATGAGTCCTGCACTGTGAGGCTTCCCCGTGGATCTGAAGGTATCATTTGCCAGAATGGGGCTCAGCTGGAGACTGCAGGCTCAGCTGGCCTGGATTTTAACTCGCCCTGTTCCTCCAGGCCAGTGGTTCTCAACCTTCCGGCCCTTTCAATACAGCTCCTCATGTGGTGACCCAACCGTAAAATTATTTTTGTTGCTACTTCATCAGTGTCATGTTGCTACTGTGATGAATCGTCATGGAAATAGCTGATATGCAGGATGGTCTTAGGCGACCCCTGTGAAAGGGTCGCGACACACAGGTTGAGAACCGCTGGCTAGGCCCCGATGGGGGACAATACTTGGGCCTTCATTTCAGCTCATTCACTCCCTTTGCCTCGAATTGTTATCCGTCCTCCCTGGAGGGCTGGGCGTGGACCCTTCTAGGTCCCGTACAGATACCTGGTTGGTGTCAGGAGGCCCCCGATGGGGGACAATACTTGGGCCTTCATTTGAGCTCATTCACTCCCTTTGCCCCGAATTGTTATCCGTCCTCCCTGGAGGGCTGGGCGTGGACCCTTCTAGGTCCCGTACAGATACCTGGTTGGTGTCAGGTGGAGCCGCCGAAACGTTCCTGGGCCGATGGGCCGCGCTGGTGGCTTTGGCAGTGTGGTGATCAGCGCTGCGGGCGTGACCTATGTGTGAGCGGGACTCACTGGGGGACATTGCTTTCTCTGGGTTTGGAAGGCAGAAGGTGACGACCACCCACTCGGGGTAGGTACCCCGGACTGCAAACCACACGGAGGGGGTCCTGTCCCCACGGTCTGTTTCCTGACCACCAGGAGGCAGGCGGTGACCCCCGGGGTGCATGTGAGACATGCGTGACACGGTTCCGTTCGTGATACAAGGCTAGCAGCTTCGTGATCCCGGAATATATTTCTATCCTTTGTTGCCTGACGTTGGAACATAGTTTGTTGGTCCTTAGGGGGAAAAAATCCAGCTCTCGTAAATTAATCACAGTCCGTTCTAAAAATACATCCACTTTTAGCGTGTGTGTGTGTTGTGGTGGTGTTTTTTTTTTCCCCTAAAACCCCTGGTTTTGAGTCAAAGGTCATTAGTGTGCTAGCAGCTAGCGGGTTCCTCTTCAGTCCTTTGCAGGAGGAAACGTGGGACTTCAGTGTTCTCTCTTCGTGTCCTTGTTTGTGTCTGAAGGACGGTGGCGATTGCGTTGAACTCTGTCTAAAGGTCGCCCGGGCCTCCTCCCATCTCCTGCGTCGGCTGCTGAAATTGTTAGCTGGTCAGAAGCTGGCTTTGGGTTCTAGAAGGAAGACGGAGGTCCGAGTTCCCTTTTCAACTGGAAAGCACCGGCCATAGAACCACACAAACCCATTTCTCCTGGACACAAGCACGGGAGACTGGGATTATATATTTCTGCCTCTTACATTTCTGTTAGAATCCTCGGTCTCGTATTCCTAGCCTCTGCTTCCCGAGTCACCGAAGGCAGTGGTATCAACCGCAGCCTTCATGGGCCCGTCTGGTTAGCCCGAAAGTCATACTAAGGCTGGTCATTGTCATTCCGTCTGTGACCTTGGGAGCTCACGGCAGTGTTTGGTACAAGCA
>NW_006289087.1:4940-5496 GCF_000327345.1 Myotis davidii
TGTCCTCATTGATTTTTCTATCTCTCTCTCTCCCTCTCCCTTCCTCTCTGAAGTCCATTAAAAAAAATAAAAATAAAGGACAGGGGACAGGCCATGTGGGGAGAGATTAGCAGACCAGGCTACGGTGAGCACAGGGCCGTGAATAAAATCAGCTCACCCCCACTCTCTCCTCCTATGAAGATCTTTCTGTCCTCCAAGCTGTTTCTTTTTACTAAAACGCTTTACTAGTAGGTGCAACTAAAATAAAGGACAGGGGACAGGCCATGTGGAGAGAGATTAGCAGACCAGGCTACGGTGAGCCTAGGGCCGTGAATAAAATCAACTCACCCCCACTCTCTCCTCCTATGGAGATCTTTCTGTCCTCCGAGCTGTTTCCTTTTTACTAAAACGCTTTACTAGTAGGTGCAACCTGACATTTTGACGAATTAATTGGATTTTAAGTTTAAATTTAGAGAAACTAATCTTTGACTAATACAGCCAAAGACCTCTTAGAGCGATACTTTAGCTGTTTTGAAGAGAGAGAAAAAAAAAAATCGAGAGCCTTATCCATATGTTG
>NW_006289087.1:6580-6902 GCF_000327345.1 Myotis davidii
GGTTGAGCATCAACCTGTGAACCAGGAGGTCACGGTTCGATTCCCGGTCAGGGCACATGCCCCGGTTTATGGGCTCCATCCCCAGGGAGGGGGGCGGGCAGGAGGCAGCCGATCAGTTATTCTCTCTTATCTTCATTGTTTCCATCTCGCTCTCCCTCTCCTTCCTCTCTGAAATAAAAATATATATATATTTTTTAAAAAAACACAACAAAAACCCCAATTGCTTAAACCATTGTTTATTGGAGACTGACTCAATCCCCAGCCTTCCCTGGCTCCCTGGAGGGGGACGTGGGACGGAAAGTTCCAACCTCTCCTTAGCGTT